>NC_082644.1:8812749-9118999 GCF_028023285.1 Balaenoptera ricei
CGGAGTTGGTGGCAGGGTGATGTGAGAGAACATTTGTAGATGTGTTTGATAAGCCACAAAGCACACTCCATGCTGGCTGTGGTGACAGAGAGAGGCCTAGGGGCTCAGGCCTTCGGGGGTGGGGGGGGAGTTCATTCATGTGGTGGAAGTTTCCGGGGCTGTCTCTGTCTAAAGGAGGACACATTCAAAGATGTACAAGATCCAGTCTCTGCCTCCAGGGGCTCTGTGGATGGCGGGCAAAGAGACCAGGGCATGCATAACCAAAAATTAGCTCCTCAAGCCAGAGAGTGGGAAGTTTCTTAAAGGCAGAACTTCCGGAGAGCCCTAGGTAGGTGAAGGAAGGAGAAGTCAGGGCAGGCTGCATGGAGGAGGTGGGCAGCCCGGGAGGGGGAGGCTTGACTTCCCATTTCCAGTTTCCACGACGGCCTGCCTGGGAGACTTCCCCCACCCTGGCTTCTCATCCTCGTCCCACTGCGAGTCCTCCGGCTTAGAGCGTTTGTCATTTTTCTTTTTCTCCCCTTTTCTTCAGCAGAAGTGCATTGGGCATGTATTATTTATGACAGTTAAGTAAATATTTTATGTTTTATAGGCTTAAATCTTTTACCGTCTCATAATGCATGGAGTCCCTGGGGAGCCAGCGTGCCCTGGGCACTCCGTGGAGGTCCCACCTGTAAAGGAGCCCCTCTGGGTGGGCCGGGGCCATCCTGGGCTGGTGGGGGCACTGCGGCGCCCGGGGACCAGGCAGCGTGACCCACAGGCTGCGTCCACCCCTGGACTGCAGCTTGGCAGCCGGGCCACGCTCAGGCTGGGCTAGCTGGCGGGGTGGCCAGTCTTTTCCACCCACGTTCACCGAGTTCCAGAGAACCGGCAGGGGGAGGCACGTGTAGGGCCTTCTCGGGGCCCGAGTGCCAGGGGCGTCCGGCAGAGCTGCCCCACTTCTGCAACGGCAGGGGCCGCGACGGGACCACACTGCGGACCCCGGTGTTAGTGGTAAGGGGACAAAGTGGTGCGAAGTGAAAAGGGCAGGGTGCAGGTGTGTCTCAGATGCTTCCTGTTGGTGAAAAGACAGGGAAATCGGGCAGTGTGTTCCTCTTTGCTTATGTGGGCATAAAGGGCTTCTACAGGGCTGGAGTATGGTGCTGGCCTATGGGCCCCGGCGGGGGGAGGTGGCAGGAGGGCCTTATACACACGTATGTGTAATTTCTGTATTTATACGCATAATCCTGTGTGTATTGATTTATTGGTATATCTATAATTTTTGGAACAGTGTGAGTGTATTGAAACCATCTTTAATGCCTTATTCCACCAATGGTGTGAGGCCCCAAGGTCTTGCGTGCCCTGGCCTGGGCCCGATGGAGGTGGGCTTGCCCTCAAGCCTCTGCCAGCCCCCCACTGCCCGGGGCCCCGGCCCTGCTCCCTCCTCTCCTGGGCGCTGACGTCCGCACCATTCCCTCCTTCCCGGTCCTCTGCTCCTCTGCCCTGTCCTCAGGTCCTGGCCGGCTCCTGCTCTGGGACTGGTATCTTCTACCCCAACTCCCCTGCCCACTTGTCTCGTCTGGCCCAGCTGCTCAGCTGGTCTGTCGAATCCGTTTGTTCTGAGACGTTCATAGCCGATAATGACGTGTGTCCACCAGACCACGCCCCTACCCCCAGACCGTGACAGCAGTACGTTCTCATGGGATGAAACTCGGAAAATATCAAACCTCGATTTCTAAATGACCCACGACCTCCTACCCAGAGGTCATCGACTTTCACCTCTCGTTCCGTTCCTTTGTTTTGTTAACATTTGCACGGTCAGCGTTATTTTCAAAAGCCAAGTTGATATCGTGCTCTCCCTACACTTTTCTATTCTGCTTGTTTCCCCTGAATATTCTGTTATAAGCATTCTCCAAGTTTTTATGAACCCTTCATGAAAAACATTTCTAGAATTTATTATAGAGATGTACCGTACAGCGAACTGCTCCCTAGTTTCTAAACAGCGTTTACACTCCAGCGCCGGCTGGGGAAGTGGCCTCTAACTCCGATGGAAGGGACAGAATGTGCTGATGTCCGTAAAGAACCCAGAGCAGATGTCCAAGAAATGCCTCATGTGTCCGCCTGACCAACACACCCACCTGAATCTAGGAGGCCTCTTCAGGCCCCCAAATTCTGAGGTGTGGTTTTCTCTGTGAGAAAGTGACTCATATGACCAGTGATCCCCTTTAGATGGGAGGACAGGAGGCTGCTGGGGCCAGGAAGGAAGGAAGGGAGGAAGGAAGGAAGGCAGGAAGGAAGGGAGGAAGGGAGGGAGGAGGGAGGGAGGAAGGGAGGGAGGAGGGAGGGAGGAAGGAAGGAAGGGAGGGAGGAGGGAGGAAAGAAGGAAGGGAGGAAGGAAGGGAGGGAGGGAGGAAAGAAGGAAGGGAGGGAGGGAGGGAGGAAAGAAGGAAGGAGGGAAGGTAGGTAGGTGGAAGGGCAGTGGAAAGGGGTGGGGCTCCTTTGCCTGCCGGCCACCCACCCTGGGCTTCTCATTGCAAAGCCTTGGCCTTTCTAAGGACCTGCCTGGGGTTACTCTTTCTTCATACTTCCTCCCCTCCCTAAACTGAGGGAGGTGGAGGACTGGCTGGAGCCAGGGTGGAAAAGGTGAGTGATTGTTGAAAGGTGGGAAACCCCAGCCGTGGAGGCATGAATAATTCAGTGCATCAGCAGTTAGCAAGTTATGCTTTTAAGGAGTGAATGGGAAGCTTGTTCTGCTAACGGGCTGACATCCTTTTGCTCTTTGGAGAGCAGCTTCCCCGTGTTCCGTGGACTCCGGCGTGAGCACCCCGGTCCGCGTGCTGAGTGGGAGCACACGCACAGGGAGGGCCTGGGACAGTCGCTCATTCGTTCAACAGACGCGTGTTCAAGCACCCGCTGTCCTGGGGGCTGTGCTGGGGAAGGGGTGAGTACACATGAGAGTTGGCACAGATCCTTGTGGAGGTCGCGTGGTCCTCAGGTGACCTCTCCTCCCCTCATACCCGTCAATCTCTTTCCTCCTGCTCGCCGTGGATGAGTCTCTGCTCCAAGTGCTTTGTTGGCACCAGCCACATCCCTGTCTGGGTTCCACTGTCCTCATCTGTAAAGGAACAGAGGTACACAGAGGTCCCTTACGTCCTTCCAGCCCATAAACACTCGTCCCCCCCAACAGGGGGTGTCTGGTAAGAGGGGCGGGGTGGGCTTGGCCCGGCCATAGTGGTTGCAGGGCCCTCGAGGCTGCAGAGTTCCGCTTGGTTTCACTGGCCGGTCACTCCTTGTCACCCCAGGTCCTCAGTCTCGCTCCTTCGGTGGTGCCTCCCCCTGCCTTTTTAATCCACACTTCACTTCTTTTCTATTTCAGACCTGTAAGGTAGATCTGTAGTGGGTTTTTGTGACTTGAATGCATTTGCATGGTTCCTCCTCTTGGCTTTTCGTTGGTAAAGTGGAGTTGGGTGGTGAGCTGTCTCCTTTCGGGGCCTCTGTGGCGGTTACCACCCTTCACCCTTCCTCTGCCAGAGTCTCCTCCGGTCTCACTGGCTCCAGCTGGGCCCTGGTCCTCCCTGAACCCGTCGCTGTGGCTGGGTCTGAGTGACCTGCCCTCCCTGGAGTGGACAGTGTGTGTGAACTGAGAGTTGGGGTTTCGGGGCTTCCGTGGTGGAAGATGGGTGAACGTAACCAGGTAGCTAAAGCTGCAGAAGCCCGCCTAGCCCCCTCTGGCCAAACTGAACAAAGCTAGTTATTTCTCCAGATCCCTGAAGGATGAAAACCACTTAATTTATTAAACGACTCGAATTACTTCTCTGAGTGCCTGAAGTGTATTCTTCCTCTCTCCCCTCCATTTATTAGTGTCCCCTGCACAACAAATATTTCCCTGCTTCCTAGTTTAATTATACTTTAAAATACCCGTGTCACCTTGGGTGAATCCCCAAACCTCATGGGGATGCAGATCCCTTATCTATAAAATGAGAGGGCTGGCCTAAATTAGTAATTTTCTAACATTTTTAAAGCAGAGGCATCTTTTTCTCAAATTAAATCCGACACAAAGTCCCAAAATACAAAACAGATACCAATAATGTTCACATAAAAAAAAGGGTCCCCACCTTAAGACTTAGAATATTCACTTTTTATCAAATCAGTAAATGAGAAAAATGGGTCCATCCTGACGACACTCATATTCGAAATTAGGGATTGTAGTTAATATATTTACACATCAGTCGTGGCATTTAATTATATCCATTGTGCGTGTGTGTAACACAGTCTTAAGAAAATCCTCATCAGCTCAAATCAGTCGTCGTAAGAGTCTTCTGACAGCTCAGTTGATAATTGTTGAGCCGTTTCATCTTGAGTGAAACAGATCCGGAAACGTGATGGAGGGTATTGCATAATTTTCTTTTATCTCTAACCGACGTCCATTCCTTATCATGCATGTGAATGGGATACTAATCCAGACAAAACCCCACGGAAGGCACTAACATCATCTGTGGAATGATGAGAGCATGATGGGTTGCGTTTTTTCTGAGGCTGCACAGCTGCCTTTCACGCTGAGTCTGGAAGGCGTTTCAAGCTTATACACGCCCGGCGCTGAGCGCAGCCCATGGGAGCCTTCGGAGTGCCCAGGCTCCTGCGTTTAACAGGGCTGGGTGTGCCCAGCTCTGTGCTCTCCAAAGACCTCTACACGGCCACGGCCGTATTGCAGGGAGTTCAAATATGAGGGGCTTCCGGGCCCCACTGCACAAATGTGACATAAGCCCAAGTTAATGGTATTGGTGGCCTCTGAGGTGTCCAAATTTGGCACATAACTTAGAGCATTAAGGTTGCTTTTCTTGTGGTTTGAAAACATAGTTATATTGACTTAATGAAACTTGCCTTCAACTTCTTGAGAACAGCATTTCTCAACTTTTATCGTGTGTCAGGTTTAGCGTGCTACATTTTCAGAACGTAGCGTGCAGTCGCCTGGAGGGTCTGGTAAAGTTCAGATTCTTGGGCCGCAGCCACAGTGATTGTGACTCAGCAGGTCTGCAGGAGCCTGAGAATTTGCATTCTTGACCGGCTCCCAGGTGATGCTGACGCTGGCCCACAGTGAGTGGTGAGGTTCAAGTTCAACAGCTTGAAAGTGACCTGATCAGAGATCTCTGTGGGGTCCTTCTTACTTTAAACACATATGACTCGCTGAGGTGGGACACAGAGGATATTTCTCTAGGTCCCCCTCCTTTCACAATTCCAGCACAAATGACCACCTAGGAGAGCAGACTAGAAACTTTCTGAAGTCCTGTAAGCTCTGAAATGCGCTTCTCTCTGCCAGTGAGGAAGGGGCTTTCACAGGTAACTTGTAATCAGACACAGAAGAGCACTAGATGCAGAGTCAGACCTGCCTCTCTCCGTGCCAGGAGCTGCGGCACTTCGAGGAGACCCCTCACCTCCCTGTGCTCAGTGTCCTCGCCTGCAGCATCAGCTGACTGATCTCCTCCTGCCTTCCCCACAGGAGGCTGGATCTGAAAGTGTTTTTGTATGCAGACCTACCACTGTCCGTACACCTGTGAGGAGCCCTTACTGTCAATATCTGTGAAACCCTTTCTCCTGCTATTTCTGGGCCGCACGGGACACTTCAGGCCTCTGAATTTCTTCATCTAGAACCCCACGATGCAGCTCAGGTTCCAGAAGTTTAGCTGCAGAGCAGAACTCACTCTCAGGCCTCCGGGGTCCCTCTCCAGGCTACCCTTGGTGTGGGTACACGGAGCCCAGCTCGCCCCACATGATCCTTTGCCCTGGGGGGTGGGGGGTGGGTCAGACAGGCCTGTCTGGGTGCTGAGACCCGGCCTCGTGCTCCGCTGCTCCTGGGGCCACACTCTGCTCAGGGCCTGAAGCAGAGAGCCCCGTCGCTGTCTTGGTCTCCCGGCTCCTGCGGGCTGATGAGGGGCGGGAGCGGCCGCAACGCGGGAAGATGACTTGATGGTACTGCTGATGCTGGCGGTGATGCCGATGGTGCGAGCTGGAAATGGGGTGCTACGTCATCGCTGTCATCGTCATCATCATCATCCGAGCAGCCACCAGGTTGTGGGGCTGGGCGCTGGGCTGCGCGTGTCATGCTTTGTCGCCCGACCTCAGGGCAGCCCCTTAAGGTAAGTATCGTCATCCCCATTTGACAGATGAGGAGACTGAGGCTCAGAGAGGATCTGTAACTGACCCAAAGTCACACTGCTACTAAGCGTGTATGGATCTGAAACTCAAGAGTCTTTGGGGCACCTGCTGGTGGCCAGCACATCAGCAACGCACCCCAGGAGAAGCCTGTGTTGGTTCATTACTGCAAGGGAACAGGCAGGGCTGGGCTGGGATATATGGAGATGAGCATGCCGAGGCCATTAAATATCACACGTCACCCTTTCCATCTGTCAGCCCTGTCCCCATCAAAGGCCGGGGGAGGGGGAGGTAAGAGGGTAGACAGGCCTGGCGGCTTGCAGCCGTCCCACTAGGGGCCTGGCAGCCACTGGCCTCTGTGGGTGCTGGCACCCTTAGGGGCCTGAGCTCAGGGCCAAGGTCGTCTCCCGTTCCATCCAGTTTTAAGCTGCCATCAAGCTGACCTTCCTGAGATGCACACCGCCCCCTTCCTGGAAAGCCTCCTGGGGCTCCCTGTTGCCTATAAGGTCAGAGCCAGGCTGCTCAGCCCAGCGTGAGGCCCGTGTCTCTGGCTCACTGGCCCTGCGCCCTGTGTGGGCCCGTCCCACCTGGAGCTTCCTCTTGTTTCCCATAAACGTCCTCAACATTTTGCCTTTTGGCCTTTGCTCATGCTTTCATCTCTGCCCTCAGTGTCCTTCTCTTTATTTTGTTTGGGCAAGCCCTCATCCTGCAAAGCTCAGTGAAATTTCCTGTACTCCATACCGTCTTCCTTGACCTCTGAGACCCTCCAGGCTTCCTGCTTCTCTCCTCTGAACTCCTTCAGCCCCTCCTCTGTTACCCTCGCCTCGCACTCACCACTTTCCCATAGTCTCCTTTCCTCCTCCACCCAGGTTGTGTGCTTGTCTGTCGAAGGTGGGAACTTTGTCTGATTTGGTTGTGGTCCTGGGCAGTGATCTGCAGACAGCCGGCACTCAGCACATCACTGTGGAAGAAATGACAGGCAATGCTAGGGTGGCAGGCACACTGCTCTTGGAATTTGAGGGTCTGGATCTAGTACTGGCTCCCTGTGTGGATCTGCGTAATTCACTCACAGAGGGAGCTTTCTGATGCCGGTGTTCTCAGACTGCTCTGGGCCACTCTGCTCCAGGTGGACTGTGAGGCAGGTCCTTTCTTTTCTTTTTTAATGGAAGTATAGTTGACTTACAATATTGTGTTAATTTCTGGTGTACGGCAAAGTGATTCAGCTATATATATATATATATATATAATTTATATATATATATATATATACACATATATATATATATATAATTTTTCATATTCTTTTCCATTACAGGTTATTACAAGATATTGACTATAGTTCTCTGTTCTATACAGTAGGACCTTGCTGTTTATCTATTTTATGTATAGTAGTTTGTATGTGCTAATCCCACACTCCTAATTTATCCCTCCCCTCCCTTTCCCCTTTGGTAACCATAAGTTTGTTTTGTATGCCTGTGAGTCTGTTTCTGTATTGCAAATAAGTTCATTTGTATCATATTTTAGATTCCACATATAAGTGGTAGTGTATGATATTTGTCTTTCTCTATGATATTTGTCTTTCTTCACTGAGTATTGTAATCTCTAGGTCCATCCATGTAGCTGCAAATGGCATTATTTCATTCTTTTTTTATGGCTGAGTAGCATTCCATTGTGTATATATACCACATCTTCTTTATCCATTCCTCTGTCGATGGACATAGGTTGCTTCCATGTCTTGGCTATTGTAAATAGAGCTGCAATGAGCATTGAGGGTGCATGTATCTTTTCTAATTATGGTTTTCTCCAGATATATGCCCAGGAGTGCAATTGCTGGATCATATGGTAAATCTATTTTTAGTTTTTTGAGGAGTCTCCATACTGTTCTCCATAGTGGCTGCACCAATTTACATTCCCACCAACAGTGTAAGAGGGTTCCCTTTTCTCCACACCCTCTCCAGCATTTATTGTTTGTGCACTTTTTAATGATGGCCTTTGTGACTGGTGTGGGGTGATACCTCATTGTAGTTTTGATTTGCATCTCTCTAATAATTAGTGATGTTGAGCATCTTTTCATGTGCCTATTGACCATCTGTATGTCTTCTTTGGAGAAATGTCTATGTAGGTCTTCTGCCCATTTTTTGACTGGTTTTTCGTTTTTTTGTTACTGAGTTGTATGAGCTGTTTGTATATTTTGGAAATTAAGCCCTTGTCAGTCACATCGTTTGCAAGTATTTTCTCCCATTCTGTGGGTTGTCTTTTCATTTTTTTAAATGGTTTCCTTTACTCTGCAAAAGCTTATAAGTTTGATTAGGTCCCATTTGTTTATTTTTGCTTTTATTTCTATCGTCTTGGGAGACTGACCTAAGGAAACATTGCTACGATTTATGTCAGAGAATGTTTTGCCTGTGTTCTCTTCTAGGAGTTTTATGGTGTCCTGTCTTATATTTAAGTCTTTAAGCCATTTTGAGTTTATTTTTGTGTGTGGTGTGAGGTAGTGTTCTAAACTTCATTGATTTACATGCGCCTTTCCAGCTTTCCCAACACTGCTTGATGAAGAGACTGTCTTTTCTCCATTGCATATTTTGAGGCAGGTCATTTCTGAGTCTGAGGGGCTGGTAGAGCTGTGAGGGGAAGAAGGGGCTATGGAGCAGTGGCCACAGTGGGTGAGGTAGGAGCTATCACCATCATTACCATCATGATCATTATTATCACCTTCATCATCATCACCATCATGATTATCATCCTCATCGTCACCATCATGATTATTACCATTATCATCACCATCATCATCATTATTCCCATCGTTGTCATGATCATAATCATTATTATCACCATGACCATCGTTACCATTAGCACCATCACCGTCATTACCATCATGATCATCTTCATCATCATCACCAGCAAAGCCACCACCACTCCTCAGTGCTCACTAGGGGCCATGGCTTGTACTAATGCTTCTGTGGACATTATCTCCTTCAGTCTTCTCAAGAGCCTTGTGAGGTGGGTCCCAGGAGTGCAGGAGGGGCAGGGTTCAGAAGGATGCCTGGCCATGCCCTGGAGCAGAGTCTGGGTGCTCGAGTCTGTGGATGGCTCAGGTGCCAAGCCGTCCTGCTGCGGAATGAGCCTGCGCCTTCTCTGGTGAGCCTGGAGTGAGCATATGGGGTGCTTGCCCCTTGGTATCCATTCCTTCACCCAGCACGTCTCTATTACAAGCCGCCTTCGTACCAGATGCCAGGTTTGAATTTGATCCAGGCCAACATTTTTTTTTCCATTTTCACAAAACAAAGATTTTATTTTTCCTTTCCTCAACCTCTCCCTCCCCAGCCTAAACTCCTGTGAAAATAGCATGCGTAGCTGAGCCTCAGGCCAATTTGTGTCTTTGTGCTCGGCACACACACTCCATCTTTCACACCACAAACAGCTTTGCTCGGAAGAAATATGTTTTCCCTCTGCAAAACTGCCATTTTAGGCCAACACATAGAAGGCAGAAAGAGACTATTTCACTTTTTCTTCCCCTGGAAGAACCCACCAAGATGTTGTTTTCCCTTGCTTTTTCTGGCGGGGAGATATTTTTTGACAGCTTTCGTTGCTATCTGGCTCTCAGCCCTACGTCTAGTGCCAAGTTGTGAAGGAAGCAAAGGAAAAACTAGATGAGCAAAGGCAGGATTCTCCTCGAGGGGCACCAGAACGCTGGAAATCAGGAGTTATAAGGGACCTCGTGGTAAACCCTGTCTCCTGACCCCCCACCAGGAGCTCCCTCTCAGAAGCCCTGGATGGGGATACCCCTATGGCGGGGCACGGGCTACCTGCTGGGGGACCCGAGGTGCACTCATTCAACACACATCCTCCCACACTTTCTTCCTACAGGCTGGAGACTGGGGGCCAGGTGCTTTGGGATTACAAAAATGAGTCATGGATTCTGCCTTCATTCTTTCTAGTCTAGTAGGGAGTGAAGATTTGTATATTTATTTACTGTAACATTGAGTAGAAATGAGATGTATTGACTGGGAAGTGTGAATAAAGTCCTAGTTTCACATGTGAGGTTCATTTTAGCCAGGGAAGTGAGGGGGGTTTGGGGGAGGAGCTGGCATTCAATCTGAGCATGACTTTCCAGCAGGGTCCTTGCGGGTGCACTGGAATTGGCTGCTGTGAGCCTCGCCCTCATCTGCCCTCCCTCTTCTCCCTCGCCCAGCTCGGTGTGAATCCCTCCTTGTGTGTGTGGCAGGTCTTCAGGCGCTGGTGGACAGCTGCTGAGTGTTCCTGAGTCTCCACTTTTCTGGGCTCGTTTCCTGGACCCTCCCTCACAGCCTTGTGGTTCTGTTCTCACGGCCCGTCTCCACGGTGGGAGTGGAGTGGTCCTTTCCACCATGGAGCCAGCTTCCCGAGCCAGGAGCCCCTGTGGGCCATGCTGGTCTTTGCAGGGCTTGTGTGGTCAGACCTCATCGCTCAGCAGCCTTCTAGATGCAAGAGAAACCACTGAGCTAGCACAACCCAAAGGAGCTATCCCATGAGACCCAAGGCGAGAGCGCAGCTGGGCCTTGGGATCACCGTCGATCAGGAGGTGGATGTCCAAAGGATCCCAGGCACTTCCCTCCGCCTGCCCCCCTCAGCATTTTCTCTTTCAGTGCCAGATTCTGTCGGGCTCAGTTTGGGTCAAGTGCTCTTCTGGTGACAGGGAGGGATCAGGGGAAGGGCCTCTGATTGGCCCAGCCCAAGTCAGTCCGTCTCTGGCCCAACCAGCAGTAGCCAGTGGACAGGGTCATCTCCTCAAGGCTGGCAGGGCCCACCCCATGGTGGGGCAGGGGCGGTTAGAGAGATGGGAGGTTCACGGTGAGCCGGGGAGATGGCCGCTTGGCGTCCCCTATGCCAACTCTGCTTTTACCAGTTGTGCCTGGGTCTCCATTGTCTAGTCTTTAAAATGGTAACGAGACCACCTACTCCATAGTGTTCTTGTAATAATTACATGGGACAGCACTTAGAGCATCTCCATAGTCCTGGCACGTGGCTCACGTCTATTAAACAGTAGCGACCTGTGTGCTGGATGATGGGTCTGAGGGAGGCTTTCCCTGGCTGGTCTCCCCATCTGGGGGCATTGAAGAGGGTATTGAAGAGGGTATTCAGATGAGGGTATTGAAGTAGGGAGGCTTCAGTTCACACCATCCTCACCTCCACGCCTTGGAGATCGTTGTTATGGCTGGTTAGCAGTCTGTGCCATGAGTCTTCTGATGTGCCCAGCAGGGCCCGCTTCCCTCCTGCCCAACAGGAGGCTGAGCCAGGGGAACCTGGTCCTGTCCTCAGAGCCACAAGGACATTAACTGAGTCATCTGTCCACTCCCCCAACCCACTGCCTCGCCAGAAACATCCCTTCGACTTGCAAGGTCTCAGGTTCTAAGGGACCCTTGCAGGGGGTCATTGCTGGTGGACTGTTATTCAGGCACAAGCCATATTTCTCAAGAGGAAGGTTATATTTTACTGGGGCTTGTCACTAGGATGATTTTTTACTTTTGAGTTGATTAGGGTATTCAGTCTGAGGATTTCTGGGTGCCTCCTCCCTGTAAAATATCCTACTGGTGCACAAAGGACTCCGGCTACTAGGTGTTAGGAGAAAAAAAAACAATGGCCGCAGAGGGTTCTTGCTTCAGGCAGTCTGGAAGGACCAATCCCGTGAGGCCGACGTTATCAGGACAATTGTCCTGGCATTGCTGGATTTGGGACCATTCTGGGGGACCTGTTGGCATCCAGATGGAAAGGGAAAAGGGATGAGGGCATTTCAGGCCAGGGGACAGTATGTGGAGCCACTCGGAGAGGGAAATGAGCCCAGCTTGAGCAGGAGAGAGAGAGGGAGCTGGCTGGGCTGGGGCGGAGATGTGTGCAGGGTGAGCTGAGACAGGCACGGGGTGGGAGCCCAGATTACTGCAGATCATGACTGCCAAATAAAGAATGGTCTTAATTCAACGAGCACTCGGGAGCCATAGCGGGTTGTGGAGTGATGTGTGTATGTGGCTTGGGTGTTGTTATTGCTGCAGATTTGTGTGTAGGATGGACTGGTAGACCAGTTAGACCAGCGGTCCCCAACCTTTTTGGCACTAGGGACTGTGTAAGACAATTGTTCCACGGGCAGGGGTGCGGGGGGGATGGCTCAGGTGGTAACGCGGGCGATGGGGAGCGGCAGATGAAGCTTCGCTCGCTCGCCCACCGCTCACCTCCTGCTGTGCGGCCCGGTTCCTAACAGGCCCTGGACCACTACTCCGGGGGCTGGGGACCCCTGAGTTAGACTATAACAGTTGTTCCAAAGTGGATGGAAAATAGCTCCAACCAGCATGGTGCAGCAGGGATGAAAAGGAAAGGATCAGTTCAAGAGCAGTTTTTTTTTTTTTAATTAAAAAAAATTTTTTTATTGGAGTCTAGCTGATTTACACTGTTGTGTGTTTCTACTGTACAGCAAAGTGAATCAGTTATACAGATACATCTATCCACTCTTTTTTAGATTCTTTTCCCATAGAGGCCATTACAGAGTGTTGAGTAGAGTTCCCTGGGGTATGCAGTAGGTCCTTATTGGTTACCTATTTTATATACAGTAGTGTGTCCAAGAGAAGTTTTGAAGGGAAAATTGCGAGGTGAGAATATGAGTAAGAGAGAGGAGTTAGAGAATCCCAGGTTTCAGACACGCAGGAGGGCAAAGGGAAGCCCACTGAGGACATGGGGGTGGGTGGCTTGGCAAGGGAGACCATGAGTCCTTTACTTGACATGCTGAATGTCATAGTCTTCTTGGGCTGCTATAACAAAAGCCATAGACTGAGGGGATTAAACAACAAGCGTATTTCTCATGGTTCTGGAGGCTGGGAGTCCAAGATCGGGCTGCCAGTGTAGTTGGGTTCTGATGAGAACCCTCCTGGTTCACAGACAGCTGCCTTCTGGCTGTGTCCTAATATGGTGGAGAGGGGGAACTCTGGCCCCTTCATCTCCTTCTAAAGGCCCGGGTCTCTCATGACCTCGTGGAACCCGAATCACCTCCCAGTCACCCACCTCCAGATCCCATTGCATTGAGCGTTAGGGCTTCAGCACATGAATTTGGGGGGACACAAGCATTCGGTCCATAACACTGAATATGAGCGGGCAGCAAGGGCCTTCTAAAGGGAGAAACACTAAGGATGGTCAGGAATATCAAGGGAGTTGGAGGTCCTCACACAAATCCAGGTTGGGTGTAGGACTTGGGGGTCATCAGCCCAGAAGGAAAATTGGGGCTGCGAGGGTGCAGGGCCTGGGAGGAAGGGGCGTGGAGAGAATGGCAGAGAAACAAGGCGGGATTCTTGGGACAGCTCGTTTAGGAGGAAAGAGCACTGCACGTGACACAGGACTGGAGGGTCATTGAGGGCTCAGCCAGCTTCTACTGACGGCTGCCGGGGAGGCACCAGGCGCAGGCATGATTTCAGGTGAGTGAGGTGTGGTCCTGGCTCTTAAGGAGCTCACAGCTGAGAAAGATGGAGAGACATGTACCAGCAGCCTCCCAGCCCAAGGGTCACTGCAGAGGGTTCAAATCCCACCACTTCCACCCACCAGCAGGGTGACCTTGGGCAAGCCACTGGACATGTCAGAGCCTCAGTTTCTACATGTGTAAACAGGGAGAATGACAGTCCCACCCACAGGGCTGCTCTGAGGATTGATGGGCTGGTACATGGGAAGAGCTTTGCCCGGTGCCCGACTCTTATTAAGTGCTTGCCGTTAGCATAATCATTATTAAGGAGCAACGTTATATCGTATACTGAGTGCTAAATGCAGCCTGCAGGAGCACCTGTAAGATTGGGTAGCTGAGGAGGCAGGGAGCACGGAGGTGGAGTCCCTAGAAACAAGAAAACATGGTGTCAGCTCATCAAAGTTACTGTGGTCTCATTCACTGCTGCTGGGAATGCAGAAACAGTGCAGCCACTTCAGAGGACAGTTTGGCAATTTCTTAGAAAACTAAATATATTCTCACCATACGATCTAGCAACTGTGCTCCTTGGTATTTACCCAAAGGAACTGAAAACTTATGTTCACACAAAAACCTGCGCATGGATGTTTATAGCAGCTTTATTCATAATTGGCAAAACTTGGAAGCCACCAAGATGTTTCTCAGTAGGTGAATGGGTAAATATACTGTGGTACATCCAGACGATGGAATATTATTCAGCAATAAAAAGAAATGAGCTATCAAGCCACTAAAAGACATGGAGGAACCTTAAAAGCATCTTATGAGGTGAAAGAAGTCAACCTGAAAAGACTACATATTGTTTGATTTCAACTATATGAGATTCTAGGAAAGGCAAAACTATGCAGGCAGTAAAAAGACCAGTGGTTGCCAGAGGTTGGGGGGAAGGTGGGATGAATAGGTGGAACACAGGGGATTTTAAGGGTGCTGAAACTACTCTGCATGATACTGTAATGGTGGATACATGTCATTGTACATTTGTCCAGACCCACAGAATGGACAACACCAAGAGTGACCCCTAATGTACACTGTGTACACTTCGGGTGAATATGACGTGTCAATGTAGGTTCTTCCGTGGTACCAAACGGACCACTCTGGTGGGGGATGGTGATAGTGGAGGAGGCTATGTGTAGGGGAGTAGGGACTATACGAGAAACCCCTGTACCTTCCATTCAGTTTCACTCTGAACCTGAACCTGCTCCATAAAATAAAGTCTGCTATTTAAAAAATAGCAAAAAGGAGTGTGGCCGTGCAGAAGTCCAGTCCTCACTTTAAATAGTGAATTGATGACGCGGTCGTTTGAGCATTGACGGTTCAGAGACCGCAGCGTCGAGCACAGGGGACGCAGAGAGGAGGGTGGGCCCTCAGGAGCCGCTCTCATTGTGCGGGCGACGCCGCACTGAGGGGGCACCATGATATAGGGGCGCGGGGAGCAGCACCTGGAAGAAGGGGGCTCCCAGCGCAGCCTCGGGGGGCTGTAACTGGGGGCCTTGAAGGCAAGAGGCACTGGACGGAGGGGTTGTTTTCAGGGTGTGCCACAGAACAGTCGCTGACACCGCCCGAATGCCAAGTCCTTCCTCTCCTTCCGTTCTTCCTGCACCACGTCAGGGATGCGTGGGTCCCGTGGCACAGGTGAGGAAGCCGGTGAGCCCTTGAGCCTCTGACCCAAATGAGCCGTGTGGTGTGACCTGGGCCAGTTCACCACGTCTCTGAGCCGCGGTTACCTTGGCTTTAAAATGGGGCCAATGCCTACTTTGTAGAATTGCGGTGAGAGTTAAATGATGTAACAGATACGAATGTTCTAGATCTGTGCTGGCCAAGAAAATATAACGTGGACCAGAAATGCGAGCCACGTTCGGGATTTTACATTTTCTAGTAGCCACATTCAAAAAAATAGAGAAGTAGGTGAAATTAATTTTAATAACATATATGTTAAATGATGTTTTGTTTAATCCAATGTATAAAAAAAAATATCATTTAAATGTAATCAGTATAACATTTGTTCATGAGATAGTTACACTTTTTTTGGACTAAATCTTTGATATCTGGTGTGTGTTTAGTGCTCACAGCACATCTCAGTTCGGACCAGACACATTTCCCGGGCTCACTGGCCACGTGTGGCCAGAGGCCGCCATACTGGAGAGTGCAGCTGTTCATAAATATAGGCAGTTTATATTTCTCCCTCTACAATATCACAGTCCAGAGCTCCGCTAATCACTCATCCAGTCACACTCTATCTAGCGTGTATTAGTACTATTAGATCAAGAGCTCTATTTCATGCACCGTGATTGTATATTCATAAATTCTAACTCATGAATTCACAAACTTGCAATCACAGGCCTGTGCAAACACAGGAATTAGGCTTTTGTTCCCGAAGCAATTTGTGTTCACCTCTTTGGGAGTACTCACCAAGCTGGGCGTGTGTTCGAGCTAGTGTGTGAATCACTGTCTCCCCTGACACTGCCCCAACTCTAAGCCTCTTGGAGGGAAAAGATGTGTCTCCTGCATCCCTCCATCTCCACACCAACCCCCTCCCTGCATCCAGAGTGTCTAGATCCTAGCCGGCCCAAGCAGGTTTTCAATAGGCATTTTTTTGAATAGACTCCATCAACCAAAGTACCAGTTCCTTTTAGAAGTGAAGCATATTGTAAAGAAAAGGCTCTAAAGTCAGATTATGTAAAAATGTGTTGAAAGGCAGCAGGGACATCAAATGTAACCAGTGGATTGAAGTTTCTTTTCGAGTAGACGTGAATCTGGCAGAGGTGAGTGCAGGGTGCCAGCAGATGGGTGTGTGTTTGGGAGATGAGGCCGGAACAAAAGTGTCTGGAAATTTGTCGCAGGCATTTGAACTTCTGATGAAATGAATTCTGTCTCACCCCCGTGGGACACACTCCAGTCAGCCCAAAGGTCTTATAGAAGGTGGGAGCTCCCTGTTCTCCCTGTTCACGTCAGAGCCCTCATCCGGGGACATCTGACCCCTTGACCCCTCCTGCACCTTCGGTTGCCGGTATCCACGGGGACTCAGAGACAGCCATGCTAGGGAGCAGGCTTTGACCAGCTTAGTGGTGACCGTGGGACCGGGCCAGCCATGGCTGCTACCCCACCCCAGGATATGCCTGCAACCCCAGGGAAGGAGGGACAGCCCAGTTCTGGGCGTTCCCAGGGCTCAAAATGCCCATTCTTTGCAGCTGTCTGCTCACCTGTTCTGTCTCTTTGAGAAGCATTAATTCTACACTCTCTTCCACATTCTTAGGGCCGCCACGGGGGCCAGCAGAGGAGGCATCTGCCAGCAGGTAGGGGAAATGTGGGAGGGCACCTCATAGAAGCCTGGGTGATTTGGCCTCATGGACAGAGGTGGGATAGTCCCGGCAGGAATGAAATCCTGGTGAGCAAGGCATGAGGCGGGGCTGAGGACAGCCACATACGTGGTGTACGTTAGTTCGTTAATTCCAGTAACAAATTTATACTACCAATTATCGAATGTTTATTATGTACCAGACACGTTACTAAGCGCTTTACATGGATTACGTCCTCTGATCCTTGGAGCATCCCTGCAACAAGGGTTCTATCGTATTCCCGTTTCACTGATGAGGAAACAGACTCAAAGGTTGGGTAACTTGTCCCAGGTCACCCAGGTGGGCAGGGGGTTTGGGGGGCAAGGGGACAGGGATCAACAGCCCAACGAAAAAGGGTGAACATTTGGATGGAGAGTCAGAATACACACACGCACGCACACACACACACACACACACACATACACCCACCTCTTAGTAGGCATGTTGTCTGCAACAAGGCAACAATAATTTATCAACATTTCATGAAATCTCTGGGAGAGGGAATTCCCGAACCACTTCCGTGGAGCAAAGGATGGAAACTGGAAATTAATTGTACATGGTCTTTCGTGACTACTTTAGGATGTGTAAACGTGTTTGGTAGAGGACTGTGTGTGCGGCAATGTGTATATTGTAATGTAGGTGAAGATATAGTCGTGAGGACTTCCCCAGGTTTGATTGCAATCATGATTCACCCTGTAAGGTTTTAAGTTCCCCTTCTGCAAATATTCCCACCTGCCCAGCCCGCCTAGCTGGGGAAAGACGATTGCCTCAGTAATGAAAGAAGGTCTGGAGTGACAGGCAGACCTCGGGAGGGGAGCAGTACCGCTCCAGGTGACGCAGAGGCAGGGGAGAAATTCTCAGTGGACGAAGGCTGTCTGTGGAGGGGGCACCTTTGGGAAACGGTACCTGAAAGAAAAGCAGCTCTGAAAGAGACTGAAGGCATCTTCTCTGGGTGTGGGTTTCCTACCCCCCAAATAGAGCAGGGGTGGCCTAGAAGATCTTTATGCCCCTCGTGCCGCTCCCATCCCCAAGGGACCATCTTAGATTGTAAGACAGAAAGCATCTCTTTAGAAAGTAATCATTGCCGGCTGACATCACATGCCCGTCCACCGCACCCGCCTGCCCCAGCCTAGGACCCGCATCCCTTGCCCCCTGCAGTGTTTTTCAAACTGGGGCCTATGGACCACCAGCATCAGATGCCTTGGGGGGGCCTGTGAGGCACCCCAGCCACCCGCCGGGAAAGAGCGGGGTGGGTCAGGGGTCTGCAGGTGATTCTGGCACGCGCTGGGTCTGAGAGCAGCGCCCCCCAGTGGCGGCCAGGGCGGGACTAGGCGAGGGGGGGGGCGCTGCGCGACCCAGGGAAAGGGGGACACCGCGCGCCACCAGCGCTGTCCTCCCCACCCCGGCACTTTCTCACCACCGCCCTGACTCTCTGATTGAGACAAGTGCCTGCCCCTGTGTTTTGTTCAGCACATCAGAAGCTGAGTCTGAGCCTTTGGTCTGGAGTTTGAACAAACTGGAGCTGTACTGTCAGCGCCGACGCGGCTGCGCAGTGGAGAGGGAGTGGAGGAGCGGCGCTTCCCCCTCCTGGGGCCTGGGGATGCAGGAGCTTTGGGTTAGAGATGCATAGCTGCCGCCCTGGGACACTGAGGATGTTTAAGAGGTGCCTGATGAAGTAAATATTAACTAAATATTAAGAACAAATATAGAAATGGAAATGATTGCTCTGCTTTTGTAGGCTGTGTGGTATAGTTGAAAAAACTCAGGCTTTAGGGATAAAAAAAACTCGGGTCTTTGTTCTACCACTTAACCACTGAGGAGCCTTGGGACAAATAACCCCTTTGAGCCTCAGTTTTTGCATCTGTAAAAGGGGAATAATCAACCTTAGTTGTGTTGTAAGGACTAGAGAAGAAAACAGGTGGAAGCATGTCAGTCCTCCTCTGCTTCCTCTGCCCACTTCATCCCTTGATTGATGACTCAGTCTGGCATTTTGATGCTCAGTCTTTGTCCCATACACTGTATCCAGCACCTGATTTCTGGCATTTGTCTGATGTCATCATGTGCTCTTGCGCTTGGAGTGGACCTTGCCTTGGACCCGGCAGGACCACTCGGCCACTTCTTATCTGCAAGAGTTTTGGCTCATTGAGTGCAGAGGACAAATACCCGAGTCCACAGTTAAAAGTGCTGGTCCTCCTAATGCTGGCCATGGTAACCTGGGCAGGACGGTGGGCTTGGCATGACCTGCAGGCCTTTCCCAGGAGTGCTCCTGGGAGCACTTTCTGCAGTCCCTTTTTCTAGACTTGTGCTTTTGGCCCCCTACTGTCTGCTCCATGCATAATCACACGAGTAAGAAGGGTTAGATTCTCTAAGAGAGGGACCATTCTGTCTAGGACACACTGCCTGGACAGGGCAGGTGCTGCTTTTGTTACATTTCTTGAGAAGTTCCCCAGTGGGCTGTAGGCTCCTCAAGGCCAGTGCTGTGTTTCTTTTCTTCGTTTTCTGCAGTGTCCAGTCCAGTGTTCAGCCGGAGGCAGGGGCTAAGTAAATGCAGTTGGGGACACAGAAGCAGTTGGTCAGGGTTATTTATTTGCTTGAGACTCTGTTGTGTCTTCTCTCAGAGGCTGCAGTGTCTTAGGACACAGAATCTCTAGGCTGAGTTTGTAAGAGAGCCTCTTTCCCAAGGAAGCTGTTATATGGAGGTTGATTAAGGCCTGGGGAGACCAGGGCTTGATGTGTCTTAAGGCCAAGCATTTGTCCACTAGGCTCCCTCGGGTCCTTTATAAAAGGTTAGCCTGAATCCTCCCATCCCACCGGCAGATCTCATCATGGTCCTAAGTAGCTCACCTTTACATAGTACCCACTGCGTGCCAGCCGCTGTTCTAAGCACCCCACATATATTAACTCTTCAGATCCTCACAGCAGTCCTGTAAGACAGCTACCCTTATTATCCCCATTTTACAGATGAGAAAACTGACACACAGAGAGGCCAACTACCTGCTTAAGGTCATACAGCAAATTTTGGGGAAGCATACTTTTGTAAAAGTCTTGAAAATATATACTAAATCCTCATATTGGGAGTAAGTACACAGTTGGCCTGAGAAACTAGCCCATAAATGCCAATCAAGGGCTCCTTGGCTGGGATTGCAAGGACCAAGGGAGGGGAAGGAGTCCCTTAGGGGCTGGAACATTCCTCTCTCGGAAGCACCCAAAGGGCTTCTCCCTGTCAAAGCCATACGTCATAACACTTCACAGGCTGCAAGCACATGGCATTTGTCTTCTCGTTTGATTCTCACAAATACCCTATGAAGCGCAGGCAGAACCATCCCCATTTTACAGGGGAGGTCACAGAGAGCTTAGCGCAGGACTAGGTACAGAGCAGGGACTCAGTTCTTACTTGTTGAATTAATTCTTGAATGAGCTGATATTTGGACGGCTGGACGATGGATGAGCTTCTGTGAGGATGGAGGAATGGTAGGGGAATGGGCTGGGGTCTCTGTGTGGAGGCTGGGGGGCGGCACACACAGTTGCATTTGGGGACCTGTTAGAAGACAAGAGTCTGCCATGAATCACACAGGCTTGAGTGTATCTGTCACCCCCAGAGGCAAACACATGGCTTTGTTTATTTTCGTGTCCCTCTACTTCTCGGGGGCCAAGCATAGGGCCAAAGTTAAACGCAGGGTTTAACTTCCTGCGTTAAACTGCATTAAGCGGGGCCAGTCCCCGCCTCCCCCAAGAGCCCAAGCTCAAGTGCCAAGACCTTTACGTGAAGTCCCCTCTTCCTCTCCCCAGCCCGGAAGTCCCTGCGTTGCAAGAGTCAGGGCAGATGCAAGGCCTTCTGAGACAGGCCAGGGGACTGGGGCTGGGCAGCGGGAACGTGGCTCACTGTTTCCTGTCATCTGCTCTGATCGGGCCTGGCTCTTCCCCAGAGAGGCAGCCATGCCCCGCCTCGGGGAGGAGAGCCATCCTCCCTCCTCACCATTGATTTCTTAGTGGTTGCTCCTCCACTATTTATGCTTCAGCCCAGCTGGGAAGCGAGCACCACGACCTCTGATCGTATTTCCCTTTTCTCGGTTCAAGCTTAGAAGGAAGTGAAGCATCCGCAGAGGTCACAGCTTCTGAGCCCCACGGGTGCCCAATCAATGCTCATACTCCTAGCCGAAGGTTGGAACCAATTAACTACGTTAGCCTTGCCTCCAAGAGCTGTGTGTGCAGGCTCAGCTGGGGCCTCTTGGGGTTGCAGCCACAGCCTCGGCCAGCTGTGTCCTGGGGGCCAGAGCCTGCTGCCACCTGCTTACCGCACCGCTCGGTGGGATCCGCGCCCTGGGGCTGGGACTGGGGTAGCTGGAGCACCACCCGTGCCTTCTCGCAGCCCGTTTCCCGAGTCTCGTACCGCCTTTGCCTAATGCCAGGGAGCCCTGTCTCCACCCCCAGAAGAGAATGCCAGCAGCCCACCTCCCCTCAGGCAGCTGCAGCTCTGGAAAGCTGGGATGGAGGAAGTGCCACTTCACTTGGTCTGGAAGTCCAGGGGTGCGGGATCTGTGTGTGAGTGTGGAATGACTGTCCGACCAAGGTCTCCTCATTTATCTTTGGTGGAGGTCTTCAAAGCCCACTTAGAGAGGAGAGAGAGGGTGAACCAGTGCCGTGCAGTTCCCATTCATTTTGGCCCTGTGCTAGGCCCCCGAGAAGCAGAGGGACACAAAAATAAACAAAACCATGTGTTTGCCTTCGGGGGTGACAGATGCACTCAAGTCTGTGTGATTCATGGCAGACTCTGTCTTCTAATAGGTCCCAAAAATGCAACCCGGAAGAAGGAAAGGGGGATGAAATTTTAACTGGGGATAAGAGAGGGGCCGGGGCCCTGAGGAATGGGGCTGAGCCTTGAGGCTGCGGACGACTTGAGGAAGTGGCTCTGCAGTGAGCCCCGGCGGACGGTCAGCTGGAGACAAGCAGGCAGCTGGAGACCCTTCGGGGAGCAGGAGGCAGCCTGCCGAGGCTGCGGCGTGGGGCGGGGGGCAGCAAGTGTGGCCACTAGGTAGCCTGTGAGGGATGTAAAAGGGAGGCTGAGGCCAGGGTGAGGAGTTGGTTTGAGTCTTCTTTCTCGGCACTGGGGAGCTATTGAATGTTTGAGGCAAGACAGTAATGGGCCACGTGCCAGGGAGAATATTTTGGTGCTGTGAGCATGGGTGTGTAACTCTGGTAAGAATGATAACCTTTGACAAATAAGCGTGCATCTCTCCCAAGTGTATTTGTGAAGGATACACATGTGTCATGACCTGGAATAGTGGAAAGTCCTGGTTTTTCCACAGACAAACTGGATGGTAGCTCTCAGCTCCTGCCTTCATGTGCTTTGTCCCCCTCCCTCTGGAGACCCACATCTTATGGAGAGAAATACCAGCCTAGAGTCCCCGTGGTGGAGGCATCTGTCATCGGTCTCCCCCTCCCTACCGCTGCCCCCACCCCGAGTTCGTGCAGGGGAGAAGGGCCCTGAGATGCTGCCTGACACACACCTCTGCAGGTGAGCAGCTGTGCCCAGGCATTCCATTCAGGAGCAATTTAGACATCCAGGTCTCATCCGGAAAGACAGGTATGAACCGGCCTCCTTGCGATCACCATGGTAACCGGTCACACGTCTCAGCTGGTGGCAGGAAGGGAAGGAGCCAGGAGCTGAGTCACCCTGAGGGGGAGGCCGTGCCTGGATGGGGGTGGGGGGATTAAAGTCAGACAGATGGAGGGCCTGCTGACAGCAGTGCAACCCTGTGACATCCGGAGCTTCTCCAGTAGGAGGGCCGATTAACTCTCGGATTGTCATGCGTCCATAGTTTGAAGAGCTGGCCCAGAGGCCTGGGGATAGGTCTAGCAGAGGGCACAGGAACAAGAAATAAGCTGGTGGTCAGGGCCTCTCTCAACCTGGCATCAGCCAACCCTCTCCTCTTGGATGCTGTCTACCACCATCACCTTAGGGAACTGTGATCCGGTCCCACCAATCTGCTTCCCATCCCGGGAAAGGTGGGTCATCCACTCCTATGGGTGCATCCTGCTGCATCTGCCTGAAAGGCCATTTCTTCTCCTGGAAACTCCCAACCCTCTCTTCAAGACCCAGGTCAAATGCTTTCCCTCCAGTGTTTCATAATTCTCCATCCTTAACCTCTCCCAGGGCACCTATCACATGGAGTTACTGTGAGGGGGTCTGATGCCCACCAGAGTATCAGGCCCTAGTGAGCAGGCACGTGCCCTGTTGGTCTCTGGGTGACAGGACCCAACAGTGTGTCCCTACAGTAGGCTCAGCGGATGCTGGTTGACAGAATGGATGAATTAGTGTGGTGATGTTGGTAGGCAAGCCTGGCAGAATCGGAGCTGTGCCCAAACTATCTGCAAGCAGAACTTGGGTTTCTAGTCTAAGCTGCTGTTGTGGTTAGTTAGAAAGGGTCTCAAAGCACTTTACAGTTTGCACAGCTTATGCAGCTGGAATGCTGCAGCTTCATTTCTGTTAAGCAGGTTGTGAAAGCCTGGGTGCTGTCCTGGCCAAACTGGGGTCCTGGGTTGTCCCTTCAGTATACATTCGTATCTCTATCTGTCCATCGATCTATCTATCTGTCTATCTATCATCTATCTATCTATGTATCTATCTCTCTGTCTGTCAGTCATCTGAAAGCTGACTTGCTCAGGATTTGGGCGCTGGAGGGTCTGAGAGGAGGTGGAAACTAGGAAGAAACCGGGAAACTAGAGGAAGAGAAGGGTAGATTGGCTCTGGGCCTTCCGGGCTGGGCGCGGGAAGAGATGAGGTGGTGGGTAGGAACGATGTGCTGTTTCCGAGCTGAGGTGTGGAAGAGAGGGGGCACCAGTGGGGCTCGGACGCCGGCCGCAGAAGGCTAAGGCGTGGGGACGAGGGCTCCAGGGGAATGATGCCATTCACGGCCGTGACAGGGGAGGCGGGGGCCCTCGGAACGCCCTCGCCGAGGGCTCCGCGCATCCGCAGCCAGCCCCCGGGAAGCGCTCTCGGGACGCGATCTGGGACTTCCTGGTGACAGCCCTGGCGACACCGGGCGGGAGTGTGCAGGCAAAGGCGACGGGCGCCGAGCGGAGCCGGGAGGAAGGGTAGGCGGGCTCCCGGGGCGGAGGGGCTCGGGAGCGAGCGGGATGCTCGCGCCCGGCGCGCACACTCACCCGGGGTCGCCAGCCTGGGCGCGCGACGTCACCAGCGGCCGCGGCGCTGACTTGCTTGTGCGGACCGCAGACTCTTCCCCCCGGGGCGGGGTGCGAAGGGGACGCGGTGGGGGCGGAGGAACGTCCCACCTGGGAATTGGGCTCTTTGTGGAGCCTCTCTCCCTTTCCCCGTCTCCGGGGCGCGAGTCCCTCGGAGGCCCGGCTGCGTGGAGTCTGAGGAGGCGCCCGGAGGAGGGCGCGTGGGGCGGAGGGCGCAGGGGGCGAGGCCAGTGGGCTGGGGCGGGATGTGTGTGTGGGAAGCAGGAAGGGCAGGATGTTAGCGACGGATCCGCTGAAGTCCCGAGTGTCCAAATTCCTCTAGCCTCCCCAGTTGCTGCCGGCCCAGCAGCCCGAGATGTAGCGAGAGAGGCCAGAGTCGGCAGGGTTGCGCCGCCACCCACCGGCGCCCAGCTGGCTCTCAGAGCCGGTCAGTTTCCCCCCTTCCTTTCTCCTTCCTTTTCTCATCCCTCCCCCTCATTCCCTTCGTCTCCCTCCTCCATCCGCCTCCCCAGCTCTCTCCGCCCCCTCCTTCCTTCTGGTTCTGAGCTCAGCCAGTCTCTGGAGGGCCTGGCAGTGGGTCTCTGGTTCATCCAGCCCTGCAGCCTGCCTGAGGCTGGAGAAACCCAGCGCCACCTGGCCTGGCGCCCAATCCGAGCTTCAAAGACACTCAACAGGGAGACATCCGTCTTTGCCAGACCTGACTGAGTTTCTCTGCCAGCTGCTTCCACGCCTTCCCACCGACATCCCCCCATTAGGTACCCCTCTCTAATGTGGTGGGGTTTCTAGCAGGTGTGGGAGCTTTGGGGCAAAGAATGGCAAAGAAGCCCCCAGTCCGTTTAGAGATGTCCGTGTTACTATAAAGACCCCCCACCCTTCCTAAATCCAAAATCTGAGCAAAGGAGGAGTGACCCTTGTCACAGATAGTTGGGCATTCTGGATAAATAAGGTGCAGCGGGAGGGGATTTGAGAGCCATGCCAGGAGAAACTGGGGGGACGTTGAAACTGGAACTAAGGGGATTTGGATTACCTCAAAAAAGAAAAAGTGTATCGCTTTGTGCATTTCCCCAGAGTGAACACACCCAGGTAGACAGCACCTAGATCAAGCTATTACCTGCGCCTGAGAAGTGCCCCACGTCTTCTTTCTAGCCCCAAACCCAGGGTACCGCTGATCCTGGCTTCTCTCATCGTAGATTCTTTCTGTCTATTCTAGAAGTCTGTAGGAACGAAGACATACTGTATGTACTTTTCAGTCCTGGCTTCTTTGGCTCAATATTCGGTGTGTGTTTTGGGGGGGGGGGGCGGGGTGCCCATGTTTGACTGGGGTTGCAGGTGTTTTGGAATTTGGGTGTCCTTCCTAACAGGACAGATCGTTTTTCCATCCAAGAGAGTGGAGGGGCCGCAGGGGCCGTCTTTCTTGTCTTGGATTCATCTTCCTGGGGGCTTTTTCTCACTCTCCCCTGGGGCTTTCTTCTGCAGGAATCAGCTTTCCTGTTGCCCACTGGGTAGAGGCTTTACCCAAGATTCCTGCTGAACAGCCCACAATCCTGACACCTAAATTTCTCCTAGCAAATTTCCATTACTTTCTGCAGGAAAGGCTTTGGGCTGAGACTAAAACTTGAAAAGTGATCCTGAAAGAGATGTTCAGGTGAACCTGTGTTCTTTGAGGCTCCAGGAGGGAACCAGTGTGGGAGGGGGAGGGCTCCAACCTTCACTGAAGCATTTGCAGGGGCCAGTGTGTAATTAGTACCCTTAGGAGCCCGCAGGGGAGTTTCCTGCCTTCAAGGAAAGAACATTTGCAGGCCTACACAGGTTAACAGCTTCCCTTTAAATATTTTCCTTTTGTGGTTAGCTCCGTGCCTGCTTTTGAAAACGTGGTCATTTTTGAAAACAAGAATCAGTTCTCCCAGAAGGGATGTGAAGGGCTGCTACACTCCTTGGGAGCCTTTTCTTCCTCACGCATAATAAAGATTGAGATTAGGAAGGCAGGACACATGCTTAGGGGCTCTGAAAATATGGATTATGCAGATGAGCTATTTAAGGACCTTTAAAAATGCTCACCCGGTCGCAGAGTATTTATTGGCTGTTAGAAAATAGGGATTGTCTAAATGGGCATTGGGGGACCTTTAAGCTCTCAGATAACGATGGATCTGGAGAGCCGAACAAATCCCTTCTGGCCCATTAGGCCTGTCTGCTGGGTGAGGAAAGGCATGTTTGGACAAAGCTGAGGTTTCATGCAGTGGCCAGGGATGGATTTGGGTCTGTCCTGCAGGCCTGGATGTTGGAGGAGGAGGAAGACGGACGCTGGAGGAGATTGGTGGCCTCACAGGGAGCCCCCCACATGAGTGGCTTGGGTACAGGTGGGCTGGAAGACAGAGCCATGGACAGGGTGACTCCAGAGGTTCTTCTGTGACCCCCAGACTTCATATAGCAAATCCCTACTACTTACGGAACCCTTCTGAAGTACATTTTGATTTTTGTTTAAACTCATTCTGCAAAGCAAAGGCAGAGCATCCGTATAAATATGTGAGCACTGGTTTCCATATGCGTTGTGGGGACTGCCCTGTCTGCACTAGTTCTGGATTAATGGGTGGTGTTGGTTCCCATCAGCAGCACAGATTCGGGGCCAGATCTAGGCACTGTGGCATCACAAAAGAGGGCCAGATACTAAGTGATCTCTCTTGATGAATCTGTGGCGACAAATTGCTCGTGTGAAAGTCAGTCCTTCACTGTCTGGAGCCTGCCTCTGCCAGGCAGACCCAGACAGAGCCCTCAGGCAGGAGTATGCATCTCCCGTAAATACACACGGCCTTGTTTCCTGATGCGTCATTTTTGTGGCCTTATGAGTCTGTATCCCGAGAGGTCACTTCGCGAAATGCTGTGGTAAATCCTTCTCCTCCCCTTCCTCTCCCACAGACCCCCTTTCCTCTGCTCCTTCTTGACCGAGAGACTCCTAGAAAACCTCACGGTGGATAAGGTCAGTCTTCTCAGTCTCCTCCCTCTGCATTTACCTACTACGAGTATCAGGAGACGTTGGGCAGGTCCTTCAACTTCTCTGAGCCTTGTTGTCTTTCTCCACAAAGCAGAGGTATTGATGGTACCTGCCCTCGACGGTCACTTGAGGATTAAATGCCTGGTGTGGAGCAATACATGCTAGCTTGGAAGCCCAGGTTCCCACTGACTTGGTGCCCAACCTGCTGTGTGACCTTGGGGAATTCACTTCCCCTCTCTGGGCTTTTTTTTATCTTCAAACTGAGGGAAAGGGTGGTCTACAGATGTGTAAGGACTCTTACAGCTCTTATAAGCCCAGATACTGCAACTCAGCAAGGCACCGCCTCTTTCCTGGGGGCCAAGGGATGTCAGAAAGGCCTTGGATGAAGGATGCTCTGGGAGTGCAGAGGATTATTAGAATGGAATTGCATTTATTACAGCAGTTGATTAGACATGGCCTGACATGAGGCAAAATGTATTCGTTTGTGGTAGTTAATGAGCTGCTAATGTATTTACAGCGTGTTCCTGGGGAATGCTATTGACACCAAGAGAAAAGGGGGACACTAGATTGGCGGAGAAGGAGTGGATGGTGGGGGGAGGCACGTAAGCTGGGTGGGTGGTGCGTGGGTGGAAGACAAGTTGAGGGAAGGGGGTGTCTTTTCCATTGTCTACATTTCTCCAGCTCTTCTCCCTCCCCCGTGGTCCTTGAAACCTTTAGGTAGACTATGAGTGTAGTTTGGGGCTACTGTCAATAATATTGATAATAATAATAATAGCAGCAGGAACAACCACCCTAATAATGGACAGCCACTCACAGCTATTGAGTTCCTATTATGTGCAAATGGTGTTGTGAAGACTTTACATTTATTAAGTCATATCATCCTTCTTATGAAGTAGGTGCCATTATTATCCCCATTTCATGGATGAGAAAATAGAGGCCCAGAGAGGTTTAGTAACTTGGCAGGTGAAACTTATCTGCACGGCAGTTCTCTAGCAGCTGAGATCCTGTAGAGGCTTGGGCCACGGCCTTCCCATGTGTCGCCATGCCGGCAGTCAGGGTTGGGGTATGGGGGTGTGATGGGGGTCCTGGGACCTGGAATGTCAGGCCAGGGGTGGCTTCTATGGGGCTGGCCCTAGCCATAGTTGAATCCCTTCACCACGTGCTCTGATAGGGGCTTCAAGGCCCTGCCCACCATGTTCCAGATTCTCCTCACCAGGGTCATCAATGAGCGTGAGGATCACTAAGGCTCTTGTCACTGACATCGATGGTCCTGAAGCTGGCAGCATGGTGCCCGGCACGATCGTGCCGGAACTGTTTCGTGGCACACGTAGGGATAGTGTGCTGCTCCCCTGGTACCAGTGCGGGCCCTCAGCGGCCCCTCAACCGGGCACTTCTTCCCTTCCAGCCTCAATTTACCCTTTGCCTCGGCTGCTTCCTCCACCTGGAATGTTCTTCCCCTGCCACTCTCACTGCCAGCCACCCTCACTCCCTCCTTCAGATCGTTACTCAGATACCTCAACCAGGCCTTTCCATCCCTCTGGCTCCAGGTATTCCGTGTCCCCTCTGCTTTATTCTCCTCCCTCCACTTACTGCCATGCGTGTCACTTATTTATTTATTATCTCCTTCCCAGTTAGATTGTAAATTCCGTGAGGCTGCCTTCTGTGTACCCTTGTTCTCTGCTGTATCCTTAGCATCCAGGACAGGCCTGGCACTTAATAGAAGCGCCACAAATATTTGGTGAGTGAATGAATGAATGAGCAGATACAAAAATGAATGCAGACTTTCAGGACCCTCCTCATCCTGGTGCCCAGCTGCTTTCCCGTCTCATCCCCTGTGCACCTGTGCCCTTCTGGCGAAGGCACCTTCTCTCTGTGGCTGCAGGACAGGATGCTGCCCCCTGCCTGGGAAGGCTCTCTGGTGTCCCCTGAGGCTCCCACTTCCTTTCTCTTGGTTCCTGTGGTGTCCCCCACTTGCTTGTGTGTTGGCACTTTTGTCATTGTATTGTTGTAATGGCTTGTTTCCGTGCCGGTCTCTCCCAGTAAAGGGGGGCTTCCCTGAAAGGACTGTGGTTTTGGTTTTTGGGAAGGAACCAGGCAGTTTTGAGCCAGAGTTCAAATCCCAGCTCTGCTGGTGACTGCTGTAGGACTTTGGCAAGTCACTTAACTGTCCTGAGCCTCAGTTTTCTCATCTGTCAAATAGGGATAAGCGTCTTGACTTGATAAGGTTGCTGAGGAATGTGAGACAGTGTATACAGTGTCCTTAGCAAAATGCATGGTGTATGGTAGGCAGAGCATGGCTTAACAGGGGGTTTGAGTGAAAAAGGACCACATCACTCAAGCCAGATTTCAGCTCCCACTCTGGTGGGAAGCTTCTGCTCTTCAGCCTCCTGGGAATGTCTGGTTTAAATTTGTGTCAGTGTCATGAAAGAAAAAAAGGGAAGGAGGGGGCCACTGTTTTAGACTAAAGGACAATAAAGAGGCCTGACAATAAAATGGAATACATGAGCCTTGATATTGGGCCAAGAAAAAGGTCATAAAGGACATTTTGGGGAAAACTGGAAATTTTAAATATGGGTTAATTATTTGCTATTATTGAATCTTAAATATATTTCTTGCTTGAGATTTAAAAAAGGAATGTTTAATGAGTGCAGATTGTGTGCTAGGCATTATGAAAACATTTTACACATGTTCCACCACCCCCATGAGGTAGTTATTATTATCCCATTTTATAAAGTGGAACTGAGACTTAGAGAGGGGAAATCATTTTCCCAAAGTTACACCACTATTAAGTGCCTGGGACCAGTTATTATTATTATATTTTAATAAACGTTTTATTTCAGAACAGTTTTAGATTTACAGAATTAGTGCAAAGGTGTTACAGAGAGTTCCCATATACCTCATACCCAGTTTGTCCTGTTACTAACACTTCACATTAGTATGGAACATGTGTCACAATTGATGAACCAATATTGATACATTATTATTAACTAAAGTCCATACTTTATTCACATTACCTTAGTTTTCTCTAATGTCCTTTTTCTCTTCCAGGATCCCATCCAGGACACCACATTACATTTAGTCATCATGTCTCCTCAGACTTGTCTAGACCAACAGCTTCTCAGACTTGTTTTTGGTGACCTTGACAGTTTTGAGGAATGCTGGTCAGGCATTTTGTAGAATGACTGGGACCAATTCTGAACCCAAATTTGTCTTATTCCATAACTCACGCTATTTCCATCAGGCCTTATCTCATTTCATGGAGAGAGGGGGAGAGAGAGAGAGAGAGGGAGGGAGAGAGAGATTACCCTGGAGCAATTTGCCAGAGGCCAAGGAGCTACGGAATAGGACCAGCCCACATCTACTGACTTTTGAGGAGAGGTGTAATTCGGGGCCTGCTTCCATGTCTGTGCTAACGAACCCCTTACACAACTTTAGACAACAGTTTAAGAGGAATAATCCTTCAGGCCCTTGCTCTTTTTGAGCGCGAAGGTCCTTGTGCACATAAGCCGGTGTCCCTCAGCTTGGGGAGCCCCCCGGGTCCCGCTGTGGCTGCTGGCGGTGGGTTGGGATTGGAGCAGCTTAGCCTGTGGCTCACCCAGGGCTCCCGGCAGCACCTCAGCCCAGACACGTGCTGCGTCCGGCGTGGAGCCCCGGTGGGCTGAGGGCAGGAAGTGGCGAGGGACGCCTCGCTGAGGAAGAGGGAATCAAAGCCCTGGGGTAGTTCGCAGGGTTTCCGTGGGCTGCCCCCATGCCTGAGAGCCTGCGCCAGCCTTTGGCCTTTGGGTGCACACTGGAGCCGAGTGGGCGACAAGGCCGTAGTGGTGGGGGATGTTGTGGAGAGCCGGGCGGAAGGGAGTGGGCTCAATTCTGTAGATAGCAGGAGCCACTGAGGGTGTTTGAGCAGGACGGGCGCCGTGAGAGTGACATGCGAGCGTGGTTAAACCAGGCCGCTTCTCCCCAGGTGCGTCACAATGCGCGCAGGAGCCGAGCGGCAGGACCTGGTTGGTGCAGGGCTGCATCGTCCTGCTCCCTGGGCGGACGCAACAGTCAGAAACGCACTTCAGTCTCTGAGTAAGGCAGACACATGCTCCCCTCTCTTCTCTCCCAGGCAGAGCCCACTCAGCCCTGGTTGCTTTGCTCTTGGGCCCTGCACAGCCCGGCTCTGCCATCCGTCCCTGTGATCTCAAGCTCCTTGCCTGCCGGTTGCCTCATTCACCTGAGTTTTACCTCTTCTGCCTCTAGGGAAGGGGAGCAAGGGGACCTAAAAGGAAGGCAGGGCCTCCAAAGACGGCCCTCTGGTACCCCTGGTGCAGACGTGGCCACCCTTGCATCCACAACAAGTAGATGAGATCTGGGTGGACTTTTATCCTTTTGTTTTGCTTCCTGCTTCTTTCACCAAGTGTGCTTTGTTTGGGGGAAAGGAAGAGCTGGCTCCATCAGCCCATCTTCCTCTGTGGGTTTGGCATAATCTGTTCTGCACCCGACTCATCAGTGTTGAGGGCGATGATGCTGATAGCTGCGTGGAAACTACAGCTTTATTAACAGTTAACAGCTTTATTTCTTTGTGCATGTAAAAGGCTGCAGGGGAGGTCTGACCTGATGGAAGGGAAATATTAGCTTTCAGGCATCAGATGACCATCGGGATCCCATCCCAATGTGCCAGACCCACAGAAGCTGTCACGTTATCTCTTGGTCTTGAGGCAGGCACAGAATAACCAACGTAAGATTCATTTGGCAGCAGGAACAGAATAACAAACTAACAGAGGCTTAATGACAAAGGCATTTAATTATCTTACATAACAGAATGCTGGAGATGGGCATTTCTAAGAATGGTCTGCAGTTCAAAAATATTAGGATGTTGGACCCCTGTCTCTGCGACTCTCCTAACCTGTCCCTCATGCTCATAAATTGGCTGCCACAGCCCCAAGCATTAGAGCAGCATCCCAAGCTGGATCTAAGGGGGCAGGTATAAAATGAACCTTTTCCTTAGCAGCTCTTTCCTCTTACTGAGGAGCAGTAAGACTTCGTAACTAGAAGCCACCTAGCAGGGTTCTTCTAAGGGTTCATTGGCCAGGATTTTGTCATATATCTACTTCTACACTAATCACCGGAAAAGGGAAACAGGATTAATTGCTTGACTTAAACCAATCATGTTCATCCCCTGGGTTAGGGGAGGAGCCTACTTTCTCCACTTTGCAGGTGGATCAGAGATGAGCTTCTGTAAACTAAGGGAGAAGAGGGAGATGGCTGCTAGATGGGTCACCTGCAGAGGCAGCCACAGAAAACCCCGTATCCCGCTGGACAGGGCTGTCTGCTTGTTCCGTAATGTCTTCAGGGGAAGAAATCCTACAAGTTCTGTTGGTATCGTACTGCCAGGCTCTCTGTGACCTCTGAGCATTCACACACGCTGTGTCCTCTGCTTGGAACACCAAACCCCACTCCCCTGGGGCTGGCCTGCATGAGTCTGCAGGCCCCAGCTCGCAGAGAAGTCCCGTTTTACTCAGCTCCTGTGTCCCTCTGCTGTGTCCCCAGCACTCTGGACATCCACGGATGCCTTGCTCCGTACCACTGGGTGGCTTATCTTTCTGTCTCCCATCATAGAACGTACATTCTGGGAAGGCAGATAGAGTATCTTGGTCATATTGGTGTCTCCAGTGACTGGCTCTGTCGCAGGCATCCAACATACAGGTAAGGAGTGAACAATGAAAATTGTGATACTGTTCCTTCTGCCCTAGTTTCCCGCAGGTGGGCACTGAGTGAATGAATGAATCAAAGTCCCGCTGCCAAGGCTGCTTCACTGGCTCTCCTCCTTCTGTTTTTTCCTCCCCAGCCTGTTTCTCATCCCACTCCCTAGTGAATCCATCATTCCATCAATCTGTCTTGCATATTTTTCTTCTTTCTCTCTTTAATTGAAAACATTTCTTATTATAAGTTATAGTGTCGGTTGTAGAAACTGAGAAACACAGATATGCAGGGGAAGAAAATAAAATGTAATCTCACGGTTCAGAAATAACCACTGTTAACAGTTTGATTCATATCTTTTAATATTTGGGCTAGCATACACATACATGTTTAAAAGTAGGATTAGGGGGACTTCCCTGGCAGTCCAGTGGTTAGGACTCTGCGCTTCCACTGCAGGGGGCACAGGTTCGATCCCTGGTCAGGGATCTATCCCATGAGCCGCATGGCGCAGCCAAAAAAAAAAAAAAAAATTTAGGATTATAACATAACGTATGTTTTTCCTTAACCAACATGTTACAGCGTATTTCTTGTTAATGCACACTCATATCATTTTTTATTGTGGTAAAATCCACATGATATAAAATGTACCATCTTAACCATTTTTAAGGCTATGATTCAGTGCTGGTAAGTACATTCATATTATGCTCCCATCAGCACCATCCAGCTCCAGAACTTTCCCATCATCCCAAACTGAAACTCTGTCCCCGTTAAAAACTAATTCCCTCTTCTGCCCTCCTCCCAACCCCTGGCAACCACCGTTCTACTTTCCATGTCTATAAATCTGACTCCCCCAGGTCCCTCATGTAAGTGGAATCATACAGTATTTATCCGTTTGTGCCTGGCTTATTTCATTTAGCATAATGTCCTCAAGGTTCATCCACGTGTCAGAATTTCCTTCCTTTTTAAAGCTGAGTGATAGTCTACTGTATGGATAGACCACATGTGGTTTATCCATTCATCCATCCACGGACACTTGGGTGGCTTCCACCTTTTGGCTGTTGAGAATAGTGCGGCTGTGAACACAGGCGTACAAATATCTGTTTGAGTCCCTGCCTTCACTTCTTGAGGATGAATTGCTGGGTGCTACACATCACGGTGATTAATGACAGCAGAGCATTCCATTGTGTGGATTAGTAACAGGTTCACTTAAGCAGTTCTCTGTTCCTAGCCTGGTAAGCAGTTGCCACTTTTTATAAACATCAGACTAATAAACATCCTTGTCAATATATCTTCACCCTGCAGTGAACTTTTTAAAGTAGATTTGAGCATTTCACTGCCCTGGCCTAAGACTCCCAGGTTTCCTCCTAACACACAGGCTTAACTCCATTTCAGTGGCTCAGGGTGCGGCCCTTGCGTCCTGGTCCCAGCTGACACTACTCTCGCTCACCCACTCATTACTCACTCCTGCAGTGTTCCAGGACTGCTGTGCCCTGATCGCCCAGCATCCTTCCCAGTATCCTTGGAACACATGGCCATCACGCTTTCCACCAGGACTCGAGAGCCCTCCCAAGGTTCACCTCGACTAGATCCTCCCCTGTGAACTTCTGGCTCGCCATCACAGCAGAATTAACCACACCCGTCTCTGTGCTCCCAAAGCTCCTTGCCTATGCCGGTTAGAACATTTAGTACATGTTAACGTAACTATTTGTTGATGGAGGTAGCCTGGGAGAGCAAAAGGGAAAGTTTTGCAGTCTAGCAGACCTGCTCCAGAATCCAAGTTCTTATAGTACCACTTTGGGCAGGCTGTGTGCCTTCTCTGAGCCCCACTTTGCTCATTTGTAAGATGGGGATTATAATTCCTACTTTAAAAGGAATATTTGAGCATTAAAGATGATGAATGTAATCCACAGTGCTGACACAGATGAGGTATTAGAGTATTAGTATCAGGGTGGTAGCTATGATGGCAAGGCTGTTGATGATCATATGGTATTGGCGTTGGTGATGATGACAGAGATGATGGTGGTGGTGATGATAATGGTAGTGATGATGGTGGTGGTGATGGTGGTGGTGATGAGGGTGGTGATGGTGGTGGTGGTGATGATGGTGGTGGTGACGATGAGGGTGGTGATGACGACAGGGCGATGATGATGGTGGTGATGGTGGTAGTGATGAGGGTGGTGATGGTGGTAGTGATGAGGGTGGTGATGACGACAGGGCGATGATGATGGTGGTGATGGTGGTGGTGGTGGTGATGATGAGGGTGGTGATGACAGGGCGATGATGATGGTGGTGATGGTGGTAGTGATGAGGGTGATGATGATGGTGGTGGTGACGATGAGGGTGGTGATGACAGGGCGATGATGATGGTGGTGATGGTGGTAGTGATGCGGGTGGTGATGATGGTGGTGGTGACGATGAGAGTGGTGATGACGACAGGGCGATGATGATGGTGGTGATGGTGGTAGTGATGAGGGTGGTGATGGTGGTAGTGATGAGGGTGGTGATGACGACAGGGCGATGATGATGGTGGTGATGGTGGTAGTGATGAGGGTGGTGATGGTGGTGGTGATGAGGGTGGTGATGATGACAGGGCGATGATGATGGTGGTGATGGTGGTAGTGATGAGGGTGGTGATGATGGTGGTGACGATGAGGGTGGTGATGATGACAGGGCGATGATGATGGTGGTGATGGTGGTAGTGATGAGGGTGGTGATGATGGTGGTGGTGGTGATGATGGTGGTGGTTATGATGATGAGGATAATGCTGTACTTGTCCTTCTGTTAGAATGTGATCACTACTTGGGCAGGTGCTGTGCAGCTTCATCTCTGCTTCCTCAATGTCTTGCATAGAGCAAATACATAGTAAAAAGTACATCAGTTACTTCAAGGCTGATTTGCTTTGCCGGGGGCTCTGGTACCCTTCCTGAATTAACCTGTTCAGTCCCAGCCGAGCCTCCTTGGGGTCCTCCCTGGCTGTGAATTTTTTTTGTTTTTTAAAGTTTTGGCTCTATCCTTTTCTTTTTTTTAAAATTTATTTATTTATTCTTTTATTTTTGGCTGTGTTGGGTCTTCGTTTCTGTGCGAGGGCTTTCTCCAGTTGCGGCAAGCGGGGGCCACTCTTCATCGCGGTGCGCGGGCCTCTCACTATCGCGGCCTCTCTCGTTGCGGAGCACAGGCTCCAGATGCGCAGGCTCAGCAGTTGTGGCTCACGGGCCCAGTTGCTCTGCGGCATGTGGGATCCTCCCAGACCAAGGCTCGAACCCGTGTCCCCTGCATTGGCAGGCAGATTCTCAACCACTGCGCCACCAGGGAAGCCCCTGGCTGTGAATTTTGTGAGCTGAGGCAGCACAGGGGGTAGAGCCTCCACCTTGGAGCTACAGAGTTGGGGTCTGCCCTCAGCACTGTCCTTAACTGGGCCAGTCACCTCCCTTTTTCTGGCCTTTAGAGCCCCCATGAGGCCCTCCCGTTCAAACCCCTGGTTTCCATCCAGAAGTGACTTGCTCTGTAACTGTGTCCAGATTATTCCCACAGATGAGTTTTCCATCCCAGCTGGAATAGACACCAGCACCTGAGGATGGAGACTGTGCCCCACTTCCCTTCTGCCTCCTTTTCGTGGCACTCCAGGTGCCCAGCGTGCTGCTCACATCTTGGCGCTGAGGGTGGTGGGGCTGCGTGGGAGGCCACAGCACTCACGGTCCCTGAACTCACGTGTCCACCGTGGCCTGGGCTGTCCCGTGGTCACCGGTGGGGAGAGCCATTAGTTGTCACCGGTGCGTCACCTGTCAGGGATGGTGCTGGGTGGGAGGGGAGACAGCCTTCGGGATGTGGACGGTTCCTACACCTCCATCCTTTCCATTTGCTACTGATATTGGACAGTGTGTATTCTCTGCAGTTCTTTTCTCCTACCTTCTTCCCCTGGCGATGGAAAGAACTGCAAGCATTGTGAGCGTTTGGTCTTTGTAAGGATTCTTTTTTTTTTTTTAACATCTTCATTGGAGTATAATTGCTTTACAGTGGTGTGTTAGCTTCCGCTGCATAACAAAGTGAATCACCTATACGTATACATATATCCCCATATCTCCTCCCTCTTGCGTCTCCCTCCCACCCCTCTAGGTGGACACAAAGCACCGAGCTGATCTCCCTGTGCTATGCGGCTGCTTCTCACCAGCTATCGGTTTTACATTTGGTAGTGTATATGTCCATGCCACTCTGTCACTTTGTCCCAGCTTACCCTTCCCCCTCCCCATGTCCTCAAGTCCATTCTCTAGTAGGTCTGCGGCTTCTTTGTAAGGATTCTGAAACCGCTGTGCATGTGCACTGAGTGATTCTTCCCCCAGCAAGCTCCGTCTAGGAGGGAAGATTCTGTGTGGACACAGTAATTTCCAGACAAGGAAAGAGGCCCGCAGGTAAATTACTTTGGAGTTCAGAAGGGAGGGTCTTGGAGGAGGATGGTGCTGGCCACCCAGGACAGGGGCAGGGGAGGCCTTCCTGGCCTCCAAGACTTGCACAAAGTGTACGGAGGAGGAGGTGGTTTGAAGTGATTTGTGCTTTCCTGGCAGGAACCCGGAATAAGTCTGCATTTGGGGGAACCCACATAAGGAGCAGCATGGATTTATCCGTCCACTAGAGAAGAAGGGCAGAGTCATCCTTATAATCCCAGAGGTCTGACTAGGAAACAAGGGCTGTTGGAAGGACGTGCTGTGAGGAGCAGGGGCTGGTGAGAGAGCGAGTAGGGACTGGGGCAGCCTGACGTGCCCAGGGACGAGGGCGCCTGGAAGTCCCATCCCTGGGTGGGCAGACCTCGAGCCGCGCCGCTTGCCCCTGAGGGGCTGTGAGCGGCCTGCTGGGGCTGCTCTGGTGACCTGCAGGGCCAGGAAGTCCGCCTTTACCTTGTCCCAGCTCCTCTTCAGCACACGGGCTCTCTCTTTGCTCCCCTTTCCTAACTCCGAGACGGGCAGTGGCAGCAGCCCTTCGTCCCTGCAGCTGCCTGATGCAGGGGGACCCGGAAGCAGTGTCTGAGCGGGCCTGGCTGGCCCAGAATTGGCATCTGGGGGCCAGCTCTAGGAAGCAGAGGAGACTTTTTCTTTTTCTTTTTTTCTTTATTAATTTTTACTGGCGTCTAGTTGCTTTACAATGCTGTGTTAGTTTCTGCTGTACAGCAAAGTGAATCAGTTATACATATACACCTACCCCCTCTCTTTTGGATTTCCTTCCCATTTAGGTCACGACAGAGCACTGAGTAGAGTTCCCTGTGCTATACAGTAGGTTCTCATTAGTCATCTATTTTATACATAGTATCAATAGTGTATACATGTCAGTCCCAATCTCCCAATTCATCCCACCTCCCCTTCCCCCTTGGTATCCATATGTTTGTTCTCTATGTCTGTGTCTCTATTGCTGCTTTGCAGATAAGTTCATCTGTACCATTTTTCTAGATTCCACATATAAGCGATATTATACGATGTTTGTTTTTCTTTCTGACTTAACTTCACTTTATGACAGTCTAAGTCTACCCACGAGAGGAGACTTTTTCTTTACACAGTAGACAAATTGCTGCTCAATTGGAATCAAGCTGTATCGCTGCTGTGAGATAATAGTTTAAATATATGAAAACCAAGGCTCTGCCCCTCCCTAGCTGACTACCTCAGCTTCTATTTGCGGGAGCCTCAGGGCAGTGCGTTGTAAGAGGCCACTTCCTAACTGGGTGACTCTGAGCAGGTGACTTTTAATTCTCTGACCCTCAGTTTCCCCATCAAAAATGGGATTCTTCCTTCACAGGATTGTTTTTGAATAAGAATAGAAAATATATGTATGGCATCTAACATTTAGTCTATGATCAATAAATGTTAGCTCTGTTTCTTATTTCCCATATGCTAAATCATTATAGAAAGCCAGCAACTATTCTGCTGTTTCCTCCCCCTAAATCCAGATTTCAGATACGCATAGGGTTTGTTTAAAGTTGGGGTGGGGGGGACTTCCCTGGTGGTGCAGTGGTTAAGAATCCGCCTGCCAATGCAGGGACACGGGTTGGAGCCCTGGTCTGGGAAGATCCCACATGCCGCGGGGCAACTAAGCCCATGAGCCACCACTACTGAGCCCGTGTGCCACAACTACTGAAGCCCGTGTGCCTAGAGCCCGTGCTCTGCAACAAGAGAAGCCACCACAATGAGAAGCCTGCGCGCCGCAACAAAGAGTAGCCCCCGCTCAACACAACTAGAGAAAAGCCCACGCGCAGCAACAAAATCTCAATGCAGCCAGAAAAAAAAAAGCTGGGGGAGGAGTGCACCTTCCTAAGCAGAAAGGCAAAGGCTTGAGGGGATGAAATAGCCGAGAGAATCTCTAGGAAAGAATAATTATGCTCTAAAACATATATGTCTGTCCAAATGCAGCTATGTGTTCGGCGAGGAAGAAAACGATATGTCGTGATGCCTTGTTGCTCACTGAGGCACCGTTTCAGCCTTGTGCACTGTTTAGCTGCAGTGACCTTGTTTCTTCGCCTGAGGGCGCCAGGGCAGTAAGGCTGCACGTGGGCTCTGCTCCTGCTCTTTCTCGCAGAGCTTCAAACATGCCTCTTGGCTTGATGACTCTGGGAAAAATCACTTCACCTCTGTCCGTCTGGTTTTTCATCTATAACTTGAGCGTGTTGGGTTAGGTGTTCCTTGAGGTTCCTCCGAGGACAGAGCTTTCTGGTTGTCCTCACAGGTGGACAGCTCTATTAACTAAGCCCATGGAAGGGTCAGACAGTTTCTATTAACTAAACCCATGGAAGGGTCAGACAGTCTCTATTAACTAAGCCCATGGAAGGGTCAGACAGTTTCTATTAACTAAACCCATGGAAGGGTCAGACAGTCTCTATTAACTAAACCCATGGAAGGGTCAGACAGTCTCTATTAACTAAACCCATGGAAGGGTCAGACAGTCTCTATTAACTAAACCCATGGAAGGGTCAGACAGTCTCTATTAACTAAACCCATGGAAGGGTCAGACAGTCTCTATTAACTAAACCCATGGAAGGGTCAGACAGTCTCTATTAACTAAACCCATGGAAGGGTCAGACAGTCTCTATTAACTAAACCCATGGAAGGGTCAGACAGTTTCCTCTCTCATATTTCTCTGAATCCTCTGAATTGTCTGTTTATAAGCCACATGCGAGTTCTCTAGGTTGGCCTAAAATCTTGGGGTCCTGGGAGGAGCCTTCTTGACCCTGCCCGTGACTTGCACAATGGCCTGGAGCTGAGCGTTTCATGCTGTCCCAGGAGTGACTGGTGGGGCTCCGTCTACACACATTGATTCCCCCGCACACCCCGTCCGCAGGAGGAAGGCTAGTTACTTTAAAGCTTCCTCTCAACTCATTTATACCAACCAAACCAGGTGTCGAACAAGACTCATTTCTCCGTCTCCTTGGGCTACCTCACTGTTTGGTCAATTATGGAAAACAGCTTTTTTTCAGAACTTTTAATTAATTTTGTCATCTAGGAAGAGACTATTTGCCCCCCCATGATGGTGGCCCAACTCTTCTCTTTTGAAACAAGAAAAGGCCATCGATTTCTTTAAGCATTTTTGTTCTAGAAATGAAAAAGCATAAATAAAGAGAAAGCGCTCACTGATAAGTCCTCTGCCCAGAAACAATCTGTCAACATTTTTCCTAGTTTCATTTTCATGTTTTCATTCACATTACTGAGATCATACTATAAATACAATCTGCATGCTGGATTTTTCTCTTAACATCATGTTATGAGCGTTTTCTCATGTCAGTAAAATAGAATTTGAGTGCTTGCACACGACTTCATAGACGAGATGAATCATAAGTTAGCCATTTCCTCAAGGTTGGATGTTGAACTTGTGTCCAGTTTCATAAATGATGCTATGAACTAATTGAAATTTCCCTTACTTACTGTTACCTAAGTGTGTTTGAAAGAGTAAGACAGCTGGGCTTAGGAAGGGGAAGAAAAGCGTTTCTGTTACCTTCCAGTTGTGGAGTGTAGGGTACCCTGTACTTTACGTTTATTCTTTTTTTTTTAAATTAATTAATTAATTTACTGGCTGAGTTGGGTCTTTGTTGCTGCACGCGGGCTTTCTCTAGTTGTGGTGAGCGGGGGCTACTCTTCGTTGTGGTGCACGGGCTTCTCATTGCGGTGGCTTCTCTTGTTGCGGAGTGCGGGCTCTAGGCATGCGGGCTTCAGCAGTTGTGGCTCGCGGGCTCAGTAGTTGTGGCACGTGGGCTCAGTATTTGTGGCTCGCGGGCTCTAGAGCGCAGGCTCAGTAGTTGTGGCACACGGGCTTAGTTGCTCCGTGGCATGTGGGATCTTCCCGGACCAGGGCTTGAACCCGTGTCCCCTGCATTGGCAGGTGGATTCTTAACCACTGTGCCACCAAGGAAGCCCCTATGTTTATTCTTAGCATGATCATGGGAGCCAGGTTTTATGGATGGGAAACTGAGACTGCCAGAGATTTAGGAATTTGACTGTCAAGTCACACAGCTAGTTAGCAGCTGTGTGGGATTTGACCTTGAGCTTGTCTGCCTGCAGAGCTGGCTTCTCCCTTGCTGCCATACTGCTTGGAGGCAGAAGGAGCAGAGTCTGTGGGGTCTGGGCTGCAGGGAGCTGATGGGCCCACCGCCGAGGGGTGTTCCGATCTTAGCTGTTGGGGTGCTGGTCTGCGAGGGTCCAGGAGACCTGGAGCCCTGGGGGCAGTGGAGGAAGCGAGTGCCCAGCTTGATGAGCTGGGGAGAGGCGATCCACGGGGGTGCAGGGCTGGGCGTCCGCCAAGGATTCCAGCCTGCTTTGCAGAAAACCAGCCCAGGTCCCTGCGTCTTCACTTCTGCTCCTGTCCACCACTTTCCTCTACCACTCCTAATAAATCTGAATCACAGTGTTTGGCTTTGTACTCATAAATTTGAAGTGGAGTTCTAACCAGGCCTGTCAGTAAGATGGAGAAGGGCGGGTGAGAAGGAGAACTGAATTCTAGGAATCTGGAATCTATTTTTAAACACATCCTTGTTATTCTAGATCTTGCAGGTCATTGGTACCAGAGAAGAATTTTGCAGACCTGACAGCTGGTGTTAAAACAATTAGGCTCAAAATGACAACCAAGGGATGTGTGTGTGTGTGTGTGTGAGTGCGTGTGGCACCACACTTCCTCTTTCTCCTCCTTGAATCATGGGGAAGCTTGCCTAGGCATGTCGTGAGTGGGGCCAGCTGGGTTGGTGGGAGGATGGGTGATTTGGGGAGTGAGCTCCGGACTGTGCTTTGGGGGGAAGTGGTGACACCCCCTCTGTCGCACACACAGATGTCACCCCAGACTTGCGCTCCCCTCCCTGGCCTCAGCCTTCTCTGCCATGAACTGCAGGGCCAGGTGGGGAGGGGTGGTAATTAGGACCTCTCTAAATTCCCCTTCATCTCTAGATCTGGATCCTGTGATTGGGACCACAAATGCCTCTTGGCATGCTATTTTATGGTCACTGTGAGTCCCTTTCCAGTCGTCCCCAACATTCTGCTCTGAGAGTCTATGGCTTGGCCTCTTGTTAACAGGAATTCTCTGGGAGGGGCAAGAGACAGCTTTGTCTAGTTCCTTATCCTTCATGACCTCCATCATTATCTGGACACAACATGTCTTTTATTTTCATTTCCCCCAGCACTTCCCAGGGTTCTCCAGAGAAACAGAACCAATAAAAATAGAGATAGAGACAGAGTCAGAGAGATAGTTATTATAAGGAATTGGCTCACACAGTTATGGAGGCTGATGAGCCACAAAGTCTGTAGCTGGTAGGCTGGAGACCCAGGAGGGCTGACGTGTAATTCCAGTCTGAGTCTGAAGGCCCAGGAGCTGGTGGTGTAGTTGCAGTCTGAAGGCTGGCAAGCTCAAGACCTGAAGAGCTGATGTTTCAGTGTGAGTCTGAAGATGGGAAAAAAGTCATCCCAGTTCAAAGGCTGTCAAGCAGGAAGAATTCTCTCTTATTTGGGGAAGGGTCAGTCTTTTTGTTCTATTCAGACCTTCACCTGATTGGATGAGGCCCACCCACATTAGGAAGGGCAATCTGCTTTACTCAGTCTACTGATTCAAATGCTAATTTCACCCAGGAACACCCAGCATAATGTTTGACCAAATGTCTGGGCCCCCCATGGCCCAGTCAGCTGACACACACAATTAGCCATCACACCACGCGATATTCTTTACCCAGCCATACTCTCGTGGCTTTTCATGCCCTCCTACAGATGTTCATGTCCATAGGCCATTGCATGTGCTATGCCCTCCCCCTGGAATGGCCTCCTCTCTGTAACTCTCTTCTCTAAGAAGAAATTCTACCCATGGTGCCTTAATAATTTTTTAAAACGGTAACTCACCAGCTAGAAGGAAGAGCAGGGTTTGTGATATTCTGAGGTGGCTGGGAGCATAGACTCTGGGTTCAGAGCCTCGCTCTTCCGCTTACTGGCTGTTCTGGCTTTGGGTTAATCTGTGCTCCATCTTCTTGATCTGCACAGTGGTGATAATAATAGTACTTACTTCATGGGGTTGCTGTGAGGATTGAGGGAGCTAAAACATGCAAAGCTCTTGGAATGGCATCTGACTCACAGCAAAGATGAGATACTTATAGATAATATTGTTGTTGTCGCCGCAGTCCCTGGGCTAAGCAGGTGCCTGACATATACTGGATGCCCCGTAAGTCTTTGTTGAGTGGAGTCGTTTACAATAAAGTATATATAGAAAATATGAAAGTCAGTACAGATATTGTGGTTTGAGAGAAAAACTATGAAGACATAGGGTGTCCTCCTTGGAGAAAAAGTGCATGTGATTAGAAAGGTCATGGTGAGTGCCTCTGTGTGTGTGTGTGTGTGCGTGCGTGTGCATCTGTCTGGTTGGTGGAGAAAGATTTTGCTTATTTCTCTCCCCCTCCCCTAAGGCCAGTCCTTTTCTCATGGACAGAAGCTGTCTTTACACAACCACATATGCACGATTCTCTTGACACCGCCTCTGCATACAGGAGACAAAAAGCTAAGAAAATGGGGATGGGTGGGTGTCATGTTTTATTCTTCTTCAAAGAGGAAAATTGCAAAGGAAACCTGTAATTGGGAAAATTTTATTTCTTGCTCTCAGCAGAGTAGAGATGTGTTCCGTTCCTTCACACTTAACTTCCGCCGAATATGAAGAATGTAAGAAAAAAGGAGAGTCTATAGAAAAGCAACTCAAAGCCTCTCCTCGAATTAGCTGGAGGCCATCAGAAAATATTGTCAGGAGAGGACAGAAATCACTGACAAAGGAGGAGAGTGAGCTTTGGAGCTTTGGAACTTTGGAGACGCAGCTATGGTAAAGCTTAGTGTGCCCACTGGTCTCCTCACCCCCGGAAGTGCCCCTTAGTAGAATAGAGAGAATCACAGTGAGTTACAAAGGTATATTTTAGTCAATATCTATGAAAAATATTATTGATCTGAGAAGTTGATAATAGATAATGATGACCAAAGAAATACATTAAATTTTCTAGGCATTGCTTCCTTTATGAGTTCTCTCTCCATTTAGATTTATGTGGATCTGAAGCATAGAATCCCAGAACTTAGTCCTGAAGGAGTTTTTGAGAGGATCTGTTTCAACCTCCGTGATCATGTAGGTAAGGAAACTGAGGCCCAGGAGGGTGACTCACCTGAGGACATGCGGCCGGTGTAAATCACAAATCGTTCATTGATCCGTCACGTTCACCCAGTCCTCAGCTGACTGTGTTCAGTGAAGAGACGAGATATTGTCAAAAAGATTCCAACACTTGGAGCTAAACCAACTCAGGGGAGAGTATGAGATTTGTGGGTAATTGATGAATGGTGTGTGAATGTGCACAGATGTGTAACCTCTCAAGACTTCATCAAACAATAGAATAATATGCTGATTCCTAATCACTGGGACCCTGTCATGATGGTCCAGCAATATTGCTCCCAGCACCATTAGTCACAGTGAACACCAGCCTAGGAGGAGAATTGACTCTGGAACAAACTAACTTTTGTCCAGTTTATAGGCTGTGATGGTTAATTTTATATGCCAAGTTGCCTAGGCTAAAAGGTGCCCAGACAACTGGTAAAACATTGTTTCTGGGTGTGTCTGTGAGGGTGTTTCCAGAGGACACTAGTGTTTGAATTGGTGAACTGAGTAAAGCAGACGGCCCTCCCCAGTGTGGGGAGGCCCCATCCACTCCACTAAAGGCTCCAATAGAACAAAAAGGCAGAGGAAAGGCAAATTCACTCTCTCTGTTGAGCCGAGACCTCCATCTTCTCCTGCCCTTGGGCATCAGCACCCTCAGGTTCTCAGGCCTTTGGACTCGGACCGAAGGAATTACACCACTGGCTTTCCTGGTTCTCCAGTTTGCAGGCAACAGATCATGGGACTTCTTGGTCTCTGTAACTACGTGAGACAATCCCCTCTTCTGTATCTCTACCTATGTCCTACTGGTCTGTTTTCTCTGGAGAACCCTGGCTAATACATAGACATGATTCCACCAAATCTTCACAGCTACCCATGCAGTAGGTAGAGCGAGTCATCCCCTACCCCAGACGCAATCACAGAGCTCCACCCCCTGCCCTGCTGCATCTCACCAAGCGTGTTCCTGGTGCTGAACATCATCTAGGCTGGAACAAAAGTCATTCCCACGAGTGTCTCACGAGGTAGCTCATGAGATTTGTGGTAGACATAAGGAGAGAGAGAAGGATTGGAGCAAATGCCAATTAAAGCTCCCAGCCCAACTCAGAGTCCTGGCTATGCAGTCGAGTCCTGATCTCATTGGTACTGATATTCCCATGAAGTGTTTTGAAGCCTGACAGTCTCTGCAGGCAGAAGCCAGGCTCGATCCAGGGAGTCTTCCCCGGCATCGAATGTAAACATGTAGGTCACTGTGTGTAGCTGTCTTATCCTGCAGAGAGTGGCCACTGCTACTCTAGGTTTCTCAGCAGGTGACTGACCCCCCTAAAGACGCTAGAGACCAAGTCTGGGGGTGCAGTATTTTGGTGGTGATGTGAGGGGGGGAGGTAGCCCTTTCCTTGGGATATGGGGACCTTAAGACCCTGAACAGTGGGGCCCATCATGAGGAAGCATCTTGAGAAAATCCCGAGGATATTGATCATGGGGGACATGGGATGCCCCCAAAGCCTGTCTTTGAAGGAACTAGATGATGACTGGAATGACCTTCCTGGGGCCAACCTGCTCCCCATACCTGGAGGGGGGACCGCACCCCTGGTGGGCTTACTGCTCTCACATCTGTAGCATCTCCATTGAAAGAGGCTCCCCTTCCTCCGGGAATTTCACCCTCTGGTATGCTGTAGCCTCCAATTAGGCAGCTTTCCTGATTTCTAGTTCAGCCTCGCGAATTAACACACCAAATTTAATAGCTCACAAATTGATTTTTCTGATCTCCTGCCTCTTACCATCATACACTGGTAGCAAAGACAATAAATGCTTTCTTGTCTATACATCTTGCATGGTCTCTGCTTGATGAGGCAGTTGGCTTCTTTGCAGTGTGGGTCAAGCCTAAGTCCCCCTTGTTGTGGAATTTTCTCAGACAATGCTGTCTAAATACAAGGGAGACCTTGCCACCAGACTGGTGAATGTAGCTCAGGGGTTGAACGTACCTCTTAAAATGACCTTGGCAAAGATGTGACTTGTGATAAAAGAAGTTTGTTTTCTGTACATCACCATTTTCTTTTCCCTACCCCTTTGCTTTTTTTCTGTCCTTTTCCTGGGCTAAGAGGGGGGAAGACATCATGAGCTTTGGAATTAGACAGATTTTTATTTGCATTCTGGCTCTACCATTTATTAGTTCTTGAGCTCAATTTACCAAAGTCCTCTGAGTTAGTTTCTTTATCTGGAAAATGGGTATGATTTTTCTCTTCTCTAGTTGTTCTGCTGATTAAATGGACTAATACATGTATAAGTGGAGAATAGGTACTTAATAAATATAAGTCTCCTTCAGCCTCTGAGGCACCTGCATGTGGAGATAATGGGGAAGTAACACATAGGTCGTTTCTAACTCTAATCGTTGAGCCTAGCTTCCAGATTTGGTTCTTAGAGTAACGGTGACCTTGTGACCAGGCTGAAGACAGTCAACTCATGGGGCCCCCCCTCCACCTTCCATCTGGCAGGGAGTCTCCTGCAGGTTTCCCACAAACCCTGAAGTTTGAGCCCAAGTCCTCCAGTTGAGTCCTACCTGGGAAGCATCAAACTCCAAGAGGCTTAGCCGAGTGCCACCCTCAGGAGCAAGCCAGGAACCAGGCCTGGGGAACTGGCCCAGTGAGGACAATGCAGTCACTCAAAAGGACAGTGTCTGGAGGTGTATGACAAGCTCAGGCTTGAGCCAGATTGGTGCGGATTTCCCTGGAGCTCCCAGGTTGTGATGTTGGTGGGTGGCCACGTTGCATCATGGGTGCTTATAGAGGGACCTCAGCTCCCAGCTAGGGGTTGAGGTCAGCGCCCAGGGGCTGGAAGGGCTTTCAGGTGCCCAGCCAGGGAGAATGCAGTTTCTAGTGTTTCTGGCTGCAGCAGATAAGTGGAATACCAAGCGGGATCTAGGCCATATGATGGGGGCCGACCCAGGCTGGGTGAGCACACGGATTTGCTGAGCTCAGAATTCACCCCAGACCCAATCCTGACAGCGTGGGGTGGCTTGAGGCTGCAGATGTGGAGCTTGTGGAGGGCTGAGTGGGGTGGGGAGCCCGAGACCCCCTTTGCAAGAGCCTGGCTTTTGGACGATTGAAACTCCAATGGAAACATTCCAAAGGACCACAGAGGAGGAGCCAGGGTGTGTGAATGGGTTAGGAGTCCGGTGGGCTGGGGGCAGGGCTGCTCCACGACAACAGGACTCCAGGCAAGGGGTGGGATAAGGCTGAGGCAAGGAGGGAGGAGCGGAGCAGAGGGAAGATGCAGGGGGCCGCCGCTGGGCCTCCCACCTCCTCCGCAGCCCCTTCTACCCTCCCTGCGTCAGGAGCTTCAGTTGCAGGGGTACCTGCTCCTTGAACCTGAGCTTTGAGGTGTGTCCCCCTTGAAGACACAGGCCCCGCCGCCTCACAGTTCACCCTCCGCCAGGCTGGGCCGGAGCCTCCTCCCCCACCTCGACAGCTCTTTCCCACCCCCTTTCTCTCCTTCCTTCCTTCTATGACGTCGCCTCTCGCCACTGCCCTCACACCCCATCCCCTCCTGCTGTCTGCTCCTCTGCTTCCTGACTGCAGGGCTGCTGCGAGTGGTAGGTGCTGATTAAGATGGATGGGTTCGTAAGAGGCGTTCAACGTGACTAGAATAAAAAGCACCACAGCCTCGCCTGGACGCTAGGGCGTGCGGCCAGAAAGTAGCATCACTCGGGAGATTAGTTTACGACTGCAGCTTGTCCTTAAAATAGCATGTGCCCCTCCACGTTCCACTTTGGTTTCTATTTATATAAATGTAGATACACACACATTTACATTTTTAAACAGAATCTTTTCTCGATTTCCCGCCTACCCTCTTCTCTTCCTCCTTATTTGTTAACAGAGACCAGACACCAATTTTTAAAAGAAGTGTAAGGATCCAAGGTCACTGGGGAAAGGTGACATTCTCCGACCTTCTGAGGTGGTTTTCGGCTTCAGGTCAGCATGAGGGTAGCACCATTCGGGAACTTAGGGGAGCTGAGCTTGAGATCACCAATATCCATTTGGCGATGCTCTCCCAGGGGCTGTGGGTGTGCCCCAAAGACCGGTCACAGCATCAGCTGTCCTCTTGGAGACTTGCTCTCCAGATACAGAATTGACTTGCTTGATACACAGTCGCTGCTTGGTTAGCAAGATGGAGGAGGTCAGGACACCTGTTCAAGGTCATGTGGAAGTGGAGGCTTCCCTCCCAGGTCCTTCCTCCTGATGTCCAACCTAGGCCTCACTTTATGGTGGGAACAAGAGGGATGAGGGTTCCCTCTAACATGTCAGATTTATTTTAAAGGTTCACAGGCTGCTACTCACTCAAAGTTGAACCCCAAGTTTCAAGTTTCTCAGTATTCAAAGAAATCGAGACCTTGTTTATAGACAGTGCCAGTGAATTATTGAGAGAAGCACACCTGCCCCTCTAGGCAAGGAGGGAGCATTAGGGGCTAGTTAGACTCAAGATCCCCAGCATACAATCAGAGGGGTGGGCTAGATGAATTCTTCATTCTAGTAAGTGGCCACTAAAATCTAAAATTGGTCCGTGGGGTGTGTGTGTGTGTGTGTGTTTATGGTTAAATGCAGCTGTAGAATTTACCACCATCTATTAATTTTTTTGGTGAGCTCTTTGAAAAATAATTGATAGCTGAACAGGAACAGGCTGGGAGATGATGATATCATCACTCTGCTATTTATAGATCTCCATTCCCTGAAGAGTGCAGATCTTGATATTTAGATTGTGAAGGCCTGTGGGTAGGACTCCTGCCCAGTTCTGTGCTTCCTGCTGTACCCATCATATGGCTGTCTCATGATATCCGTTGTCAACCACCTGTTTATAAACAGGAAGCTGAAATATGGAGCCAAGATCTAAGTGGAGAATGGAATTACCCAGTTCTAATTTCCCACTAGGCTTTACTATATCTATCTATATCTACATCTATATATGTATGTATGTATATATTTGGCAGCAAAACCAGAGAAGAACAGTGTTTGAGCCAATTCCAATCTAGCTGTATGGTCAGGAATAAAAAGAAAAATGCTGTCTTACACAGGATGAGGAAAGAAAGTTGAGTCAATAGAGATAGATATTGAAGATAAATTACTGAAGACAGTAATCCTGCAACTCTACCTTTAATGAAATTTAGACTAGAAACCATGATTCTACTCTGGTCTGGGTCTAGAGGTTCACTGACTGCTCACTCAAGTGCATAGAAAACCTTTCTGGAACCTGGGTCATTCTTTGTGTGGAAGGCCCCTTAGAGTCTGCTTTTATGTTGATTTGAACTGTTGTTTTGCTGCAAATTGGGAGCTGTAGCAATCCTGAGGACCCAGAAAAGATAGACTCATCTTGTTCAGATCTTAACGTCCAAATTAATCTTGAAATAGAACCTGCTTCTTTGAACCCTCTGAATCAGAATGATCCCCAGGCTAGTGTGTGAGCAAGAGGGTCAAGGAAGAACTAACTAGAACTTTCAAGAGGAAAGAGGAAGGCAACTTCAGCTAGAACAAATCTTTGAACTCTGAGAACAAGTATGAGCTACAGTGGGTTGTGACCATGGACAGCTCCTGTTTGGCCCAGAGAAGGCTTTTCAGAACCATGGTCAGCAACCCCTGGTGTGAGAACAGCAGTAAAATATTCTGCACCTGCTCCACACTGTCTCCCAGCCACACTGGCTTGTGACCGTGGACGGCTACTGGGGGGTGGGAGGTGAGGGCACAGAGCAGATTTTTCAGAACCATGGCCATAGGCAGCCCCACCCTAAAAGCCCCTGGATACCTCCTTTGTACTGGAGCAATTCTTTGCTAGCACTGCATTGAAAATTACTGTGTGTATAACCACTACCCATCCAGATACCAGGCTGTTGCAAAACTTAATGTGTGTGTGTGTGTGTATGCATGTGTGTATAAAGGGTCTGTCGCTTTTACCACCTCTCATGTGAGGTGGGGAGTATCATGACCTCAATCAGCGTTCTACAAGGAATGCCACTGCTTTCTAGGAGAGAATGATAACCTCCTGTAGATCACATTGTGCAGTGGTGACCATAACCTGATTTCCCAGTTTGTGATCTTCTGTGTAGATCATCAGATCACATGAATACCGACTGATCAAGACTGAATCATGACATTTCATCTGATGCCATCACATGTAGCAAACGGAAGTTAGTGAAAAGACACCAGGAGGGAGGGACTGGCTTGGCTAGATTGTTTCTCACATAATCTCTGCCAGACCACTTCCCATTCATAAGGAAGCACTTTTTTCTAACAGTCTGTAACCTAGACAGGATATTTACATGTGTATTTTACATGCGCATCATTACAATATTATTAATAATACTTTTTCAGCACCACCTATGTGCTAAGCACTATTCTAAATGTTTTACATGCATGATCTCATTAATTTTCATAACTTCAGTTCTGTGAGATACTGATATTGGCCCATTTTATGGATAATTTAAGACTAAAACTGAGAGGCTAAGCAACTACTAAATGTTACCTATCCATCAGATGGTGGAGTCAGGATTTGAACCTATGCTTCCAGCCACTCTGCTATATTGAGAGCTGTTATTTTAGCCTCCTCTCTCTTCCCTGTGACTTGTTTCAATTACTGAAATGGATTTGGTGTTTAAAATTAAATCTAATATAGATATTGGTGATCTCATGTTTCACATGGTTTGTGATTTTGGCTTAGCCAAGTTTCAGCTAACTTGTATGTCCAATTGTAAGTCATTGTGTAGTGACCCCTCTGGCTATCTTGTTTTTATCACAGACAGTTCAACCAAAGGAATGATAAGAAAAGTATTAACCCGTGTACAATTTTTGTCAGACTTGGTGGTTCACTATTCATTTCCCTTAATCCAAGCAAATGAGTCAATTATTCACTCTTTCTGTTTAACCACTGGGTTCTCTGGGTGGTTTCACTCACCTGGATATTGGCCCTGTTAGGGGCCAATATAGGATATATTGGATATAGGCCCAACTCCCTATATAATATAACTTTCGTGGAGCCCAGGCCCCTTACTAGGCTGTAGTCTAGTCTGTTTCTTGGTGCTTAACACAGGTAATTGTGTTGAATCAACAGAAGAATGTAGCTGGGTCCCAGTGGTGTTCAATGACTGTCAGGATTGAATCTCATTGCCAATGCCAAGTAAATCCTTCATGTCCAGGGTGGTGTCCTCTGTCTCTTCTGTGAGTCATCTAGAACGCTGTGACTTTTTGTCATCGGAAAACACTCCACAAGTCACTGAATGGAAGGGTAACTTTGCAACTTCAGTCCACAGCAGGGCCTATGGCAGATTGTAGACCTTGAATTCAGAGAGCCATGGTTCTCTTTTTTATTCTTTTGCAAGTTTGTTTTGTGAAGAAGAATTGGGACCAGTAACTCTCTCTGACCTCTTTTCTTCCTTTGGCATCCGAAGTTGGTGCCAATTTCTGTGACTGTGATACATTTCACACCTCTGGGCTCTGAGTTACTGATGGACCTCAGAACAGGCCCAGATCATTCCCCTTTGTATGTAATACGTAATGAATTCTATACAGTCCGCTCCTCAGCAGCTCCCGTGTCTGTGTGCACCTTGCATGGAAAAGCAGAAAAGGGATGGGGGGAAATGGAATTGAGCTTAGAGTCCCTGCTCCTTCAGATTGTGGGTGACACTTGCATGACAATGGGGTTCTCAGCTCTCCGGGAAATGATGGTGGTGTCTGTAGGTCTACATAATGTCTATAAGGCCTGCTGGGGATTTCCAAACAATGAAAAGCAAAAGGTTCCAAAGGAGACCAGGATTCACCAAACAAAATCACTGGGTGTCTCAGAGAGAATGACTGGGTGTATTCATCTACTTGCTTATTCAGCAAAAATTTTCTGGGCACCTCTTTTGTGCCAGGAGCTGTGCTAGGTGATGGGGAGACAGTAGCAAACAAAACAGATTAAAAACCCATGCTCTCATGGAACTTATATTCTAGAGGGGAGTCAGATAATAGATAAAATAACTAAGAAAAATGTTAGACAGTGACAAGGAACAAAAAGCAGGGGATTCATATATGAAGTATTGTTGGAGGGACTGCTGAAATTTTAGATGGGATGGCCAGAGAAAGCCCCATTGAGAAATTGACTTAACTAATATTTTAGTGGAAAAATTTAAATACACTCCAAAGTAGAGAAGATAGCGTCATTCACTTCGTGTACCCGTGACCCAGAGAAGGTGGTTCTCGAGTAAAGACCTGAGAGTAGTGAGGAGTGAAGCATGCAGATGTTGGGGAAAGAATGTTGCAGGTTCCTTCAAGGCCCTGAGGCAGGAGCTTGCCTAGAATGTTTGGGGAGCAGCAAGAGGCCATTCGGGCTGGATGGGGGAAGAGGACAAGGGAAACTAGTGGGAGATTATGTCAGAGAGGAAATCGGGCTCATATCATGGGGGAGGAGGGGAGTCTTGGGAGCCATAGTAAGGACTTTAGATTTTTTTAAAAAACTATATTGTGACCACCTAGAGGGGTGGGTTAGGGAGGGTGGGAGGGAGACGCAAGAGGTGGGGGGATATGGGGATATATGTATATGTATAGCTGATTCACTTTGTTATACAGCAGAAACTAACACATCATTGTAAAGCAATTTTACTCCAATGAAGATGTTAAAAAAATAAAAATGTACACCATGTTGTACATTACTCAGACCGTATTCATCTTACAGCTGAAAGTTTGTACCATTTTACCAACTTCACCTTATTTCCCCCACTCCCTAGTCCTTGGCAACCACTATTCTACTTTACTACTATGAGTTTTATCTTAGTTCTTAATTTTTTTAATATTAAGTGAGATCATGCAGTATTTGTCTTTCTCCACTGGCTTGTTTCACTTAGCATAATGCCCTCAAGGTCCATCCATGCTGTCACAAATGGTAAAATTTCCTTTTCTCTCATGGCTGGGTAATATGACATTGTATATATACTCACCACATTTTGCTTATCCATGTATTTGTTGATGGACACTTAGATTGTTTCCATATCTTGGCTATTGTGAATAATGCTGCAGTGAACATGGGGTGGGTACAAATATTTCTTTGAGGTAGTGATTTCATTTCCTTTGGACATATACCCAGAAGTGGGATTACTGGATTGTATGGTAGCTCTATTTTTAATTTTTTGAGAAACCCCCATACTGTTTTCCATAGTGGCTATGCCAATCTACATTCCCACAAACATTGCACAAGGGTTCCTTTTTCACCACATCCTCACCAACACTTGTTATTTATTTGTTGTCTTTTTGATAATAGTCTTTCTAACAGGTGAGAGGTGGTAGGTCATTGTGGTTTTGATTTCCATTTCCCTGATGAATAGTGATGTTGAGCATCTTTTCATATACCTTTTGGCCACTAGAATATCTTCTTTGTAAAATTGTCTATTCAGTTCCTCTTCCCATTTTAAGATCAGATTGTTGTTATTTGTTTTGTCTTGCTCTTGAGTTGTATGTGTTCTTTATATACTTTAAATATTAATCCCTTGTCAGATATATGCTTTGAAAGTATTTTTTCCCATTCCATAGATTGCCTTTTCATTTTATTGATCGTTTCCTTTACTGTGCAGAAGTAAGGTCTCTGTATTTTGAAGTAAGGTCTCTGGATTTTGATCTGAGTGAAATAGGGAGTCGTAGATTTTTGAGGAGAGAAGAGACAGGATGATTTACCTTTTAACAGGATTCCTCTCATTTCAATGAAGATAGACTGTGAGGACAAAGGTAGCCATTTTTTCCTGCAGGGAATATCCATTGTACGGCAGTAATCCAGGTGAAAGAGAAGGGGATTGGATTAAGGAAGTCACATGAGGGCTGGTGAGAAGTGGTTGAAATATGAATGTATATTTGAAGTCTACAATAATAATAATAGATTGGATGTGGGTGCTGTGAGAGAAGAGAGTCAAGGCTGACTCCAAGGTTTGGGGCCTGAACAGCTGGAAGGATGGGCTTCCCCATTTTCTCAGCTGTAAATTGGTGATGTTGCTGCTCTTATCAAATGGATTATTGAGAGACTTTGAGTGAATTGATGAACTAGTGATGCCACTTTAGATTCCTCGGACAGAAGGCGCCTCTTCAGGAAATAGTATGGTGGCACCTAATTATTCACCTATACATCTGTGTGTTTCTCTGTCATATTTTGGAGTTTCTTAAAGATTTAAAGCTGCTTAAACATTTCTTTTTAATCCATAGGTAGTATTTGTAGATTACTATATATCATGCACTCACCTAAGCCCGTCACATACATTTCATTGAATCCTTAAAGCAAACCTGTGAAAAAGATCTTAGTATCATTACCTTATAGATAAGAAAACTGAAGAGCGGTGAGGTTAAAAGGAATACTGCCATATACCCACTGCTATATTTAAAACAGATAACCAACAAGATCCTACTGTACAGCACAGGGAACTCTGCTCAGTATTCTGTAATCACCTAAATGGAAAAAGAATTTGAAAAAGAATAGATACAAGTATATGTATAACTGAATCACTTTGCTGTACACCTGAAACTAACACAACATTGTTAATCAGCTATACTCCAATATAAAATAAATACCTTGCCATATTTGCTTTATTTATCTAAAAATAAAAAAATTTGAAAAGGAATATTGCCCACGATCACTCAGCTCGTATGTGGTAGAGCTGCAATTTAAGCCCAGGTGTGTCTAATTCTAAAGCTTTTTCTCTTAACTGTTCAGTCTGCTGCCTCCCATTTCCTTTTCTTTCTCAAAACCCACAAGTCCCTCTCTTGTTGATCAGAGTTCAAACACCTCTTTGTAGTAGAAACAATTTTTAAAGCTTCTCCATAGTACCAAGATTTTGAAATATAAAGATGATGGTGGTCCTTTTATCTTTAATATGAGTTACAAAATTTTTCCCAGTTGGTTGTTTGCCTTGATTTTATGGTATTTCTGTTTCATGAAAAAATTTATTTAAAGAAATCACATTTGTAGATCCTTTTTATGGTGTGGGGCATAATGTCATATTTAGCAAGGCTGTCTGAATGATGAGATTATAAAATATTTTCCTAATTCTAATATAATTTCATTTTATGTTTAAATATTTGATCAATCTGAAATTTACTTGGTGTATATTGTGAAGTAGTATCCACTTTTCACTTTTCCAGAAGTCTAATGATCTGTGTTACCATCATTTATTGAATAATCCCTCTCCATCCCCAACTGACTTGAAATAAACGCCACCTTTGTGGCAATATATCCCAATATGCTTTTCAGTCAATTTCTGGCCTTTCTAATCTATTCAGTAGATCTGTCTGTATCTTAAGTGTCAGGACTACACTGTTTTAACTATTATGTAGCTTTGTAATATTTTTAATCTCTTAGTAGTCTCTTCTTATTACTCCTATTTTTTCAGAAATTTCCTAAGTATTCTTTATGTTTATTTTTCCATGTGAATTTGAGAACCTGCTCATCTAGTTAATCTGTTGGTTTTTTTGCTGGAGTCAAGTTAAGTTTTCAGATTAACTTAGGGAGAATTTAAAATTTTTGCGATGTGGGGACTTCCTGTCCAAGAACACAGGTCGCCTTTCCATTTGTTTAAGTCATAGTCGAGCTCTAATATTTTCTTCATACACATTTCCTGGTGTGTATTTTATCTCCTGTGTTACTAGTATATGGTACTTTCTTTCATTCACTGGTTGTTTTCATTTGGAAAGCTGTATTAATTCTGTACTCAACAACCTAGTTGGATTCCTTTACTTATCAGTTGATTCTCTGGAGTTTTCACCTGAAAATAGTAATAGTTTTACCTCCTCCTTTCCAGTTTTTGTATTTCTTTCTTTCTCTGCCTCTAGTCTGAGTTCACTAGTACCTTCGGACCGATGCTAAGAATTTGTATTGCTAACAGGTATTCTTGGGGTACTTCTAGTGTTTCCCAGATAAGCATGATACAGTCTTTTGAGTTGAGGGGTGTGTGTGTGTGTGTGTGTGTATGTGTGTGTGTGTGATTGTGTATGCAAGTTAAGAATTTTATTGTATGTTAAGATAAAAGAAAGAGTTTTATTTTGATTGAGAATGGATGTTGAATTTTATAAAATGCCTTCAGTGTCTATGGAGATGATCATATAATTTTTCTCTCTTGATCCATTAACATGGAAAGTTATGGTAATAGACTTCTTAACACATCCCTATGTTTGTGGGCTACATGACTCGTCTGAGACAATGTCTTTCTTCTACTGTCCTGCTGGATTCTTTTTGCTAATATTTTATTTAAGAGTTTGCAATATTTCTAAGTAAGATTGGTCTATAGTTTTATTTATGTTTTTGTCTTTCTGGTTTTGTTGTCAGCAATATACTGGTTCTATTAAAAAAATTAATAAGCTTTCCTTCTTTTTCTGTGTTCTAGAACCGTTTAAATAGCATGGCAGCTGTCTGTTTCTTAAGGAAGAGATAGAATTTTCTATAAAACCAGTTAGGCCCAGTTCTTTTTAGTGCGTTCAGCTCTGTAACAACTTTTTTTCTATGATAATTATTTTCCTTACCTCTTCTATCTTTCTAAAGATTGGTTTTGGTAATTTGTACATTTCTATAAAATCATTCATTTCATTCAGGTTTGCACATTTAGCTGGGTAGAATGGATCAAATAAGTCTTATATGTTTCCTTTAATAACTTCTGTGATTGTTTCCCCATCCCATTTCTTATTTTGTGCATTTGTGCTTTCTTCCCTTCTTTTCTTGATTATGATAGCTAGCAATTTATTTTATTTTTCTCAAAGAAGCAGTTCTTGAATTCGTATACCATTTAAAAAATTGTTGATTCATTAATTCTTTATCAATATTAATTCTGCTTTTACTTTGCTTAGGTTTATTTTATTACATTATTTTCTTCTCCAGATCCACCTCAGAGCTTACATTTGCACAATACTATTTACAAATTGCAAGACATATTCATATGTATTCTTTCATCTGATTCTTACGAACCTATAAGGTAATTGGCATGTACCCCCATTGGACAGATAAGAAAACAGGCGTAGGGGAGTTAAATGGCTTGCCTAAGGTCACACAGCTGGAAAGGAGCAGAAATGGGGTCCAAATGGGGCCACCCCTCCCCAGGGGTCTTTTCCCAGCCTGTCGTTCCTCCCCAGGGGCTCTTTTCTCACGCTGTCCTTGGACCTGCAGTCACGCCCACCCCACCCGCCCACCCCCCCATACCTTCCCGTCATTGTGCTGAACTCCACCCTCCTTCCGCGACTTCAGCATCTGCAGGTGAAGATCACAGCGTGTGGAGGGTTTGAGAAATGCCAGGGGCTCTAATTCCAGCCACAAATCAGTGTCTGATTCTCTTCTTCACTTGCACCCAAATCCCTCCCTGTAAGCTCATGAAACTGACTCCAGAAGGATCTCTCCTGGACTGTGGCCTTTTCCCCAATACTAACTTGACAGTGAATAAAACATTTTCCATATTTTTCTCTTCGTCACAACAGAGACGTTAAAATTCCTTCTCAGCCTTGGGGGTGGATCAAACACAGGTTCAGGGCCCGTGTATGGAGGCTAGGAGCAGCAGAGGTAGGAGAGGCGGGTGCTTGTAAAGAGCACCGCACGTCCTGTCTCACAGAGGCGGGGCGGCGCCTGGCGAGCGGTGTGCCTGTCACTTTTGCATACGTTGTACAAAGGCATCTTAGACAGGGGAGCCGGGACACATGGGACATCTCCCCAGACTCCCTTCTTTCTTGTAAAAGTAAACGTTTCGTTTGCTCTCTTGGAGATGATTTTCAACTGGGAGAAATCAAAGGGAAAGTGCAATTCTCACTGTATCTTTTATTTATCTTTGCTCTGCTGCCACATATTAATTTTGCCACCTGCCATTTGCCTTTGAAAAAGAGCCGATCAGAGAGACATCATAAAGGATTGAGTTGACATGTGCAGACTTCACGGGGACAAAATGATTGCATCTCCACTTGAAAGTCCTTTACTCGTGGCAGCCTTGCCGTGGGGCAGCAACTAAGGCTTCTGTGTTGACTGTGGCCTTCAGTGCACGAAAGTTTGTTTGGATGGGATGAGGCTTACTCTATATAGGCTTAGCAGCTAGCCTAATTCCAAGCCGGAAGCTTTTTCTAAACAATTAGTCTTTGGAATGAAAGCACAATTCATGGATTTACCCGTTTTTTCATTAGCCATCCTTTGGATTTGAGATGTGACATCTCTACATAATAATAGGTCCTATTATTAACCATGAAATGGTAGCACTTCCACTGGAGAAAGAAGGAATAATCAAAGAAAGACTTAAACTAGAGCATGAAGGATTAAACTTAGTTATAAGGAAGAAATTGCTAGACACGGAGGTAGTCAGTCAGCCGCTGGAACAAGTTATAGAAGGTAGCTGGGCAATGTCACTGCCTGGACATCTTTAAAAGAAATGTTATATTTTATTACTTGGGAAAGTATAGTCAATACTAAATTGGGAGGTTTATTCTAGATCCCCTGTGCCTGTAATCTAGAAATTTTTAGATTTAGGGTTAGAAATGCTAGACTCTCTTTTGCTCTTAAACTATTGATACTTCTATCCAATCCCCCCTGCCAGTGGGGTTCAGCAAGACCTGGGCACTTCCTGAAACCCCTTCATCCCTTCGCAAAGCCTGTCCTCCTTGCCCTCACGTCTGATCTGTCACCAGGGCTTGCTGGCTCTGTCTTAGAAATGTCTTCTCTACTTGGTTGGTCCTTCTTTGCTGTGTGCGCTGGTTCCGTGCTGTGCCTTGATTCAGAGCACCCCAGGGCCACCTGCAATACTGCCATGGATCCCAAACCACATGGACAATTGATGGAATTGATCCTGCCATGGGAGCTCTTAATGATTTCACTCTCAGAAAATTGACTTACTTCCTGTGTCTGCACTCAGACCCACATCCGTGAGCACACGGGTCCGTCTCCAGGTTTGCGGTTTGTGCACGAGCTGTGGCTTTGCCCTTTACTCGTGCATCCTCTTACCTGGGCCTACCTGACAGTGGATGAATGGTAGCAGATGACAAAGGTTTTGGGGGGAAATGGGATAGGAATTTAAAGGTGAAAAAAGTATCTGCATTCATCTAGTATTTTCTCCCTATGAACTTACTTTTAGGATCTTTTTTTTGATGCAACAACTTATGGGGTACTGCTGCCCCCCAGAAGTGTCCCTGGCTCTAGTCCCTCCAGCCTCACGGTGGCTACAGTGACAGGAGTCTTTGTAGAGGACCTGGCTGGCTGGGGAGGAGACTGTCAGGGCGATTGGGTCTGACGTGGTGACACTGCTGCCTCCTCTCGTTGGGAGTCACCTGGGTTCCAGACAGTCCCCCCAGGAACCAGGAACACGCTGGCTGCTGGGTGGGGCTGAATGTACCCGGGGCCACCAGGTCTCCTGCACCTGTCATGTTCCTTTTTCTGCAAGTACAAAGGAACATTCATTAGTCTCCTTTATCTGTTACTTCAGCAAGTGCATATTGAGCCCCACTGGGCCCTGCAGGGGTTGGGGGGACGGGGTGAGCGGGCCTCAGCCCTTCAAGGAGCCCTTCCTGGTGGGAGAGGGTGGGAAGAGGGGCGGAGTCAGATACGCTCCCCCGGGAGACCCGCAGGGGAGGACGAGCTCTTCTCCAGCTGGGGATTCAGAGAGACTGCAGAGAGGAGGTTGAAGATGGGGCTGGGCCCTGATACTCAGGGGGGACTTCGATAGGAGGAGGGGAGTGGCGGGAGTTCCAGGCCAGGGAAGGTCAGAGGGCTGGGTGAGGAGGTGGGAGCCCCGGCCGGGGCTGGGCATGGCAGCAGGGTGATTCGCCCAAAGCGGACCTTCTGTGTGGGGTGAGAGCTGTGGCTGGGAAGGTAGCAGGACGATGTTTGGAAGACCTGAAATGTCCAGCTGAGGAGTGTGGCCTTGCCCACAGGCCATGGGAGCCCCCTAATTTCCTAGTGGCAGGACAAGGCTGTACATCAACCTTTGGGGGGTCGGGGGAGAGTTGTCTGGCTACCTCTGGGGCTGGGGAGGGTGGCCGGTGGCCACGGCCCTGCAGCTACACCAGTGCGCTGAGCCTGGGGCGCTGATTTGGGGTGGAGAAGCCTCAGCAGCCTGTGGATGTGGGCGTATCCACGGAGGCTGAGGATGAGCGCCTTTGTCAAAGCAAAGAAGCGATGCAGAGAAGAGAGGAGGGCCCAGGACAGAGCTGGGTAGGCAGAGCAAGAGCAGCCCGTCTCCTTCTGTGTTAGGGTCAGAGGCTAACACTGCAGCTAACGTAGCCACCGCGAGCACGGTGCCTGGGGTGCCGCGCTCTCTTTCTTTGGAAGGGAATGCATGAGTCCCTAATAAGAAGCTCATAAAATACACCTATTTCCTATTAAATCAAGCTTTAATAAATTGTTCAAACCACCCCCCATATTACATGCATTATTTAATTTGTTTGAGATGGAGTATATTTCCCAGGATGTATAAATCCATGGAAATTTATTAAGTTTTGACAAGAGTTATTGAATGTTACATTAAGTTTTTCAAATTGGCACATGTTGGAGGGCATAAAAATTATTAATTAATGCATAACATTAAATACCAATAAATTGCATGGTGTATTTATGAACTCTCTTTGAAGGTCATTAAATATGCATATCAGGCAATAAATCTATTCTCTCCTATAAATCTGTTCTGAATTGGGGCGAGTTATGGTTTGGGTGGTAGTGGGGGAGAAGTAGGCGTCGCTGGATGTCCCTGGGGCGCCAGGTGGTTCACGGGAACAAGGGACCAGTCTCCTTCGTTTCCATCACTCCCTCTAATGGAATGGGAAGCAGGCTCAAGTCGGTGGGCCCTTTAGGTTTCAGATGTGGAATCAGAAGAGCAAAAATCTGGAAGTTGGAGAGATGCAGGTGACAGTTTCTGCCCCCAAAAGCTATGTCTTCAGTCATCACCTGCGTCACTATCAGCTGCCGAAATAAGAGTTGCCATTAGTTAAGGGCCTGTTGTGTGTTCTGATGGCACTTTTCAAAAACTAACCCACCTCATCCTAACCCAATCGCAGAGGTTAAGTGCCTTTCCTAAGTAACTCGCTCATTCCAAAGCCCCGCCTCCCCATCCCAGAGCCTGCCTCAGTCATAGACCCTCAGAGACAGAGGGACGCCAGCCCTCATGCCTTCTTCTGAGAGTGGTGACAAAAGCGGTGATTATTTGGGGTGCACGAGCCCAGCTGTCCTAGTGCTGTGAAGGCTGTTGGTGACGATCGGCTATGTTTGTGGAGGATCAGTTGTTACATATTTTGAGTCACATCCAGGGTTGTCATTTAGTCTGATCCCAGATTCCCCCAATGATGGGGGCCTCACCCCCTCCCAAGGCCCGCGGACAGACTGCTTGTATCATTAGACACTCTTCTTTCTTACCCTGCGCAGCAGGTTAGATCATTTCTCTAGTGTGTCTTCACGTGTCTTCTTCAGGTGGTCACCAGAGGGCCGTGTGGCCCGGGGGGGAGACCGGAGGCAAGGGTTCTAGACTCTGCTCTACCACTGGTCAGCCAGGTCACTCTCCCCGGGCTCCGTCTCAGTCAAACGAGAGTGCTGGCCTGGACAACCTCTGTGGTGCCAGCCAGCCTTGGAGGCTGTGCGGCTGCTCCTAATGGGAGCTTCCAAGAGACGAGGTCTCACGGCAGAAGCAAAGGGTCCTGGATGTGAGCTCAGAAAACCTTACTAGCTTTGTGATCTCGGGCAGGTCACTTGACCGTTGACGTCTGTTGCATTTGGGGGGCATCCTTAGACCCTGGTAGTCATTCAGCGTTTCGCGGCCCAGGCCTCAGGAAGGTGGTGGGCTGAGTGACGCAGGCAGGGGAGTCGTCACTGCCTGGGGTCTTCGAGCGCAGACGCTTGACGGCGTGTGAGCTCAGACTCCCTGTGTCCACACACCCGTTCCTCACTCGGGTGGGTCCTCAAGTAAACTGGCGCCCAGCAGCTTTTGGGGGGGCCACGTCGGTTTGGGAGGGACTAAAGCAAAGTTGTCTTAGGTAGCCTGCTGTGAGAGTGAGACAGAGGGCTAGAGACAGAAACAGAGGCAGAGACCAGGAGTGAGAAAGTCGGTGGCTGAGCCGCTTAGGAATAGGGGCCGCTGAGCCACCTCAGTGGCTCTGTGACGCGCGCTCATTCAGCAAACGTTTGCCGGGCCTCCCGTGCCAGGCCCGAGAACGCAGAGGAAGAGGCACGGTTTCCGCTGCTGCTCAGCCTGGACTGAGCTGGCCCTCCTGGGGCAGCTGTCCCCTCCTGTCCCCCTGTGCTCACTGCTGGGCGCCTCATGGACACCGCTCACCGCTCGCTGGATGAACCAGAGCAGGACAGTGTCCAGAGAGCAGCTGACCGTCGGGTGGGGATGGCCCGAGTGCACGTTCACTGCCCTGCCAGACCAGGTGGGATGCACGGTGGTCACCTGCCGGCTCCTCTGGCTCTCGGGTCCCCGGCCAGCGTGTGGACCTCTACCAGCTGCCATTTGAGGCCCCCCGTGGCAGCTTCCCACGTGCGGACCCCCTTGTTACACGGATGATAGAGGACGATGTGGGCCCTTCCCTTCTGCCCCCTCATCCGACAAGTACATTTTGCCATTCCTGACCTCACAGATCCTCCCACAATGTGGGGGCAACTTCCGGTGCTTCCCTGTTCCCCATGAAGGAGACTCAGAGACTGAGTGGATAGCCCATGTGACCCAGCGGGGCTATGAACCCAAGTCTCCCAGCGGGCCGTGGTGGAGGCAGGGAGGCCTGAACAGAGACCGTCGACTTGCCCTCATCCCCCGGCTGGGATTTGCATCCGGCCTCCTGACTCCCCGACCAGGGCTCCTCCTACAGGGGCTGTGCCTCCCTGTCTTGAAAAGCTCGCTGGACCGGATTCTTTGCCTTTTCTCCAGCCCACAGAGGAAGGGTGGGCTGAGCAGAGAGCTTTCCCTCCTTCCAGCCGTGCGCCGGGATCGGGCTGGTGGCCAGGGCGTGGGAACACTCCCCAGGGGGAAGGCGACAGGTCCTGCCCGCTCAGGGCAGGAAGGGTGGGAACACATTGCTTCGCTGTGTCCGCTTCTCAGTGCAGCTTTATTTGAACCTGCCGTTTCAGAGAGCTGGAGGATCTGCCAGAGTTGCTTTCTTTCCTGGGCAGCTGTCGGTTGACACTGCTGTGCTCTTCCTGCTGGGAGGAGCAGGTCTGTGGCTCCTTGTGAGTGTGAGGTCATGTCAGCTGCGCCCCTCTGCAGCACTCTGTCGGGGCAGCTCAGGGGCTCTTTGCCAGCACGTGGCTACTGGTCCTCTCCGGTCCCCTGTAGCTGTTGACTCACCTGCGGGAGGCTTGCTCAGTTTGGGATGGGACCACTTGACGGAGGAAGAAACGGAGGCTCAGAGAGGCTAGGCAGCCCCCCACTCAGGTCACCTGCCACCAAGTGGCAAAGCTGGGTTTTGAACCCAAGTGCTCTTTTAAAATTTTTATTTTTTAAATTGTGGTAAAATATACATAAAATTTGCCATTTTAACCACATGTCAATGTACAGTTCTATGACATTAAGTACCTTCACTTGGTTGTGCCATCACCACCATCCATCTCCAGGATTCTGTCACCTACTCAATGGAAACTCTTGTACGCACTAAACAATAACACCCCATCAGTCTTAGTCAGCTCAGGCTGCTGTAACAAAAAAAACATAGACTGGGTGCTTTAAGCAACAGACATTTACTTCTCACAGTTCTGGAAGCTGGGAAGTTCAAGATCAAGGTGCCAGCAGATTTGGTTCCTGGCGAGGGCTCTCTTCTTGGCTTGCAGGTGGCCACCTTCTCACTGTGCCTTCCCATGGCCCTTCCTCAGTGTGTTCACGGAGGGAGAGAGAGCTCTCTTCCTCTTCTTTTAAGGGCACTAATCTCATCATGAAGACCCCACCCTCATGACCTCATCTAGACCTAGTCACCTCTCAAAGGCCCCACCTTTTAATACCATCGCACTGGGGGCTAGGGCTTCAGCGTATAGATTTAGGGGAACAAACACCATCTCCCCTCCTCCCAGGGACCCTTATGCGCTGACATCGAATTCTGTGCTCCTTCCTCTGTTGCTTGGTACAGATGGAGCCTTTTTCTATGGAAGCAGCTCTTGGAGAAGAAATAGAATCTCACTAAGGTGACATTTCTTGGCGAGAGGGAGAGTGGAGAATGAGGCTGAAAGTGAGACCATTTTCTAGACACCCTAGATGGCAATCCAGCTCTTCACCTGGCACCTCTCCCTCACCAAAGCTGGGGATGGGGGTGAAATAAGAAATAATTTTTCTGGCAAAGGCCCGAGCCCAGGATGTGGCTGGGCTGCCCTGTGACCAGGGTCTGGCGGGGCCTGTGGTCCACGTTTCGGGCTGAGGAGGGGGACCCTGGCCTCTCCTGGGATATCTTCCTCCCCCAAGCTGGTGGTCACCAGCCTGTGCTGCCCATGCGCTATTTTGAAGAGAAACGCAGGAGAGGATCCAACAATACTGGTCCCGCTGTGTGACCGTGGGAAGGTGCTGTCCTCTCTGTCCATCCATCTTCCTATCAGCAGGAGGCCTTGCTTATTCCACACTCCTAAGGAGACGTGTTTCACTCTAATTCCTGGCTTATTTGTTAAAGCTAGAAATATACAGCACAGTGTTCTCTTAAGACTAACACATCAGAGTCCGCTAGCATCCGTGGAGCCCCAACTAGCTGCCAGGCCCTTCCTGAAATATCTGCTCCTCCCTCCTGCCCCGCTATCTCACAGTGGCAACTGGGACATAATGGGAAGCATCACTGGGCAGCTGGAAAGATAGGAGTTCCAATTTGGCTTTATCATTCACTCACTGTGTGACCTTAAGCAAATGGCTTCACCTCTCTGAGCTTCAATTTCCTACTTGTAAACAAAACAAAACAAAAAAAGGAATGATAGTAATATCCAGAAAACAGAGATCCCATTTGGAAAGCACCTAGTCATGGTACCAACACAAAGTGGGCACTCAAGAAATACCAGTAGCCTTACACTTTCCCTGGGCCTCAGTTTTCTCATCAATGAAGTGGGAATTTCAGAGGGAGTTTGGAAAGATTGAATGAAAGAATGTGTGGAAAGTCTGGTACATTGAGGCTTAGCTAATATCACTCCTTCCTCCCTTTGCAGTTTGGAGCCCGGCAGACACGGATCCTAAAAGTAGGGGATGCTTTGCAGGCTTTCTGGGCAGTGGGCATTTCGATGACTGTCCTGGGAGGAACGGCCACTGCAGTGTGTTCCTCCTCCACCACGGTTTTGTTATGCTTGGTGGTGTTCACTGAGATACTGGGAAATCCATGGCAGTTAGTAATGGGTAACTTTAAATTCTTAGCTTCGAACATGGGTCAAGTTCATTCTTTCAGAATAGGTGTTCCGTCCATTCCTGTTAATTAGACCTCTGGTCCTGTGATGTGTGTTCTCAAGGAATACTTCTCCGTGATGTACAGTAATACCCTCCTAATCCGGAAGAATCTAATCTGAAGCTTCATCTATCAGGCATGTTCTCAAGGAATGAGAAAGAGCAAAACGACTACTGAATGACCAAATTAACTGCTACAAACTCCACGTACAAAAACTTAGGAAGATTCCTCCCAGAGGTTTGCCAGGCTTTCCCTTGGGACTTACAGAGTGTGACTCTTGGCATAGTTCTCTTTTAACTTGTGTGTGTGTGTGGTAAAATACACATAACATGAAATGCACTACTTTAACCATTTTTAAGTGTACAGTTCAGTGGCATGAAAGACATTCAAATTGTTGTGTAGCCATCACCACTATCCAGGTCCAGAACTTTTTCATCTTCCCAAACTGAAACTATACCTAACTCCCCATTCCTCCCTCCTCCAGCCCCTGGAAACCCCCCTTTTACTTTCTGTCTCTATGAATTTGACTACTTTAGGTAACTCCTAAAAGTGGAATCATACAGTATTTGGTCTTTTGTCACTGGCTTGTATCACTTAGCATAATGTCCTCAAGGTTCATCCATGTAGCATGTGTCAGAATTTCCTTCCTTTTTAAGGCTGAGTAACACCCTGTTGTGTGGATGGACCACATTTAATTGGTCTGTCACTCCCAGTGCAGTTTTAACGAACTTGCTCTCTTCCCTCCGTGCTGATACATCCCATATGACTTGACAATAACCAGTGGCCCCTTTAGAGTTTACAAAGCACTTTTACGTGTATGTTCTGTCCATCTCCTATCTACTCTGTAAGGCACATAGAATCCTGAAGGAGGTTAAGTAATTTGCTCAAAGTCCTACATTAGTAATTAGCAAAGCACACACTCAAACTCCGTCTAATGTCAGACTCCAGATTCCATGTTATGTCTCCTAGAAAGCTCTGTTCTGTTGAGACCGGGCTCATATTCAAAACATTGAACAAACTGTGAGGCACAGCCATCAACTGATCTCCTCAGGAGGGAGGTCGCCCCGAGGCCCCTGCTGTGCCAGGATGAACCCTAGGGCAATCAGGGGCAGGGGTGCTCAGGGTGTTCCAACCAATGGCTAATCGGTGCAGAAATATTTAACAAACACTTCAGGTCCATGGTCCGGAGGCACGTCACTGATTGTCACTCCTGGGATTGGGTTCTAGTGGGATTTACAGAGGTGGAGGGAGTGTTGTAAGGAGAAGGGGCTGATAAATCCATTTTTGGAAATCAAGAACGGAAAATGTGGCCCCGAGAAGTGTTTCCTTTATCGAATCTGTCACCCCGTGCAAGAAGTGACGCAAATGCTTCTTTTTTTTAACTTCATTTTTTATTGAAGTACAGTTGATTTACAATGTTGTGTCAATCTCTGCTGTGCAGCAAAGTGAAGATACTTGCACCCCTCTGTGCACTGCAGCACTATTCACAATAGCCAAGACATGGAAACAACCTCAATGTCCATCAACAGAGGAATGGATAAAGAAGATGTGGTACATAGATACAATGGAATTCTACTCAGCCGTAAAAAAGAACGAAATAATGCCATTTGCATGGACCTAGAGATTCTCATACTGAGTGAAGTAGGTCAGACAGAGAAAGGCAGATATCATATGATATCACGTATATGTGGAATCTAAACTATGACACAAATGAACCTATCTACAAAACAGAACCAGACTCACAGCCATAGAGAGCAGACTTGTGGTTGCCAAGGGGTCGGGGGGAGGGAAGGACTAGGAATTTGGGGTTAGCAGATAGGAATGTTTCTGATTGGGTGACTTATTCCCACGGTGGGCTCCATGCTGGCGCGGGGTCTGAGGAAGAGCACATGGGATGCCGGGGCGGGGTGGGGGGCAGCCAGAACCCCGACATTAGTGCGGCTGGCACACGTCCCTCCCCATTTGGGACCTCGGCTTCCCCACTGGCAAGAGGGGGTATCGCCAGGGTCCCCAGAGAAGAATGTAGAAGTGAAGGTAGTTAGGACTACTGGGCAGGGGAACCTTGACTTGGGTCCCTTTTAGTCCCAAACCACTGACTAATTTTAGGAAGTTGCTTACCTTTTCTTGGCCCAAGAGAAGGTCTCTTTCAATTTTCACATCCTGCGACTCCCTGGAATATTTATCCCTACTCAATTCCAAAATGTATTAAGCCTGCTCACAATTGTACAGGAAAATTAAAAGAATACAGAATAAGATCCCAGTTACAAGAGACCAGAGAGGAGATGTGCCAGGGTGCCTGAGTTGAATGGGGCTACGGTTGAGAGCTCCGTTTATCACTGAGCTCTCTGGCAGCTGAGGCAAAAAGGGAAACATGTCACACTCTCTGATCCAAGCGTGCTTCAGATTTTCCTTAAGAGGGAGAGACATCTTCCTGGCACTGAAGGGGTTTATTACCTGAGTCCTCATATCAAAGGCCGAAACAACAAGGTCTGGCTGAAATTTTGTTACAAATGGACAGCTTTCATTTTGCTCGCTCATAAAATCTGAAGGCAAAGACATTAAATTTTATCCCAGGGAAGGCCTTTCTATAGTTAAAATAATGAACTCTATGTATGTGACCTGACTTAAAACTGAGGCCCAGCAAATGAATTAATAATCCATCTTGATGAGGGCCAGCACCGAGAACCTACAGGAATGAGCAGTTAACAGACTGTATCTTGCAAACATCAGCGTCTCGGTGAGTTTGGGGCAATTCTGAGTCCCGGTCATTTTGTGTTTACATTCCCTGGGGTGGGCCTGTTACGTTGTTAGTTTGAAACTGTGCCTTGGCACCAGGCAGCACAGGTATGTGTTGACACTCCATAAATATCTGTGGAATCATATGTTAGGTTCCAGACGAGAATTCAGGCCACAGAGGATCTGAGAGAACGTTTGGTTCGATGCCCTCATTTTACAGACGGGAGTCTGAGGCGCGGAGGGCATCTCGACCTGCTGGGATCACGTGGTGGCTTTGGGTCCAGCACACAGGCTTCGTGCCCCGGGCCCCGCTCAGCACTGTGTTGCTGCCAAAGCCTGGTACCCTGACCTTTTAGGATGGCAGTTGCCTTTGTCAAAGCCTGGTACCCTGACCTTTTAGGATGGCAGTTGCCTTTGTACAATCCGGGAACTTGTCCGGCTCCCTCCTGCTTGATTCAGAGGGAGACCATTCATCTACTAATCGATATAATCCAAACCTGGTTTGTGTAGTAAACCTATTTTACAGATGAGTAAACTGAGGCTCAGAGAAGACAAATGTTTTGTTCGTGGGTCATGCTTCCATTCCAGTAGGTATGGGCGGAGGGGTGTCCCTAGATCAGTGGAACTTACACTTGATTGTACACACCAATCACTCAGGGATCTCCTTGGAATGCAGGTTCTGGTTCAGATGTAGGGCCTGAGATTCTGCATTTCTAACCAGCTCCTGGGTGACGCTGACACCGCTGGTCCTAAGACCACGCTTGTGTAGCCAGGCTCTAGACCGGTGGTTCTCAGGCTTGGCTGTGCATTGTAATCACCTGGGGAGCTTTCAACACGAAGGGGCCTGTACCCCACCCCCAGAGGTCAGCGTGCAGCCTGGGTACAGGAAGTGTTCCCTGGGTGATTCTGATGTGCAGTGCAGGTTTAAGAACTGTTGCCCTAGCCCAGCACTTCTCAAAACGTCAGGGTGCATCAGAATCGCCTGGAGGGCTCGCGCAAACCCGGATTCTTGAGCCCCCCCCCCCAGAGATGGTATTCTGGAGGTTCTGAGAGCAGGACCTGAGAACTCGCATGCCTAACGGATGTCTGGGTGGTGCCAACCCTGCTGGTACAGGACTGTGCTCTGAGTGGCCGGGTTGTACCCGCCAGTGTCTCAAAGGGTGGTCCCTGGATGAGCAGCATCAGAAACCTTTGGGAGCTTGTTGGAAATGCAGATTCCCGGGCCCCACCCCAGACACAGTGAATCCGAAACTCTGGGGGTGGGGGCCAGAAGTCTGTATTTTACAATCTTTTTTTTTTTAATTAATTAATTAATTTATTTATGGCTGTGTTGGGTCTTCGTTTCTGCGCGAGGGCTTTCTCTAGTTGCGGCGAGCGGGGGCCACTCTTCATCGCCGTGCGCAGGCCTCTCACTATCGCGGCCTCTCTTGTTGCGGAGCACAGGCTCCAGACGCGCAGGCTCAGCAGTTGTGGCTCACGGGCCTAGTCGCTCCGCGGCATGTGGGATCTTCCCAGACCAGGGCGCGAACCCGTGTCCCCTGCATTGGCAGGCAGACTCTCAACCACTGCGCCACCAGGGAAGCCCGAGAAGTCTGTATTTTAGCAACCCTCTCCTCACCCCCCCAGGCAATACTGATGCACTCTGAAGTTTGAGAGCCCCCGCTATAGACCTTTAGGCATCATTGCACCTGAAAAGGATCCCGGCTCAGTCTGCTCAGCTTGGGCTGAAAGGTGAGCTTGGTGCCCTGGAGGAAGCCTAGTACTCGGGATGCTGAAGATCATTCTTTGGTTCCCAGGGAGCCGGGTGGCCCACACCTGCTGGGCGTGAGACAGCACCACATGGGAATCAGAAGTGCCTCTGCTTGGCCCAGACCAGATGCATCACAAGCTTCTCTCCATCGTGTGAAGTGTCAGAAGCAAGAACATCTGTTAAATTGTTCTCACTTTCGTGTTCTGTGCGGAGTAAGAGTTAAATTGCCAAATGCTGTCAGACAGGCTTCTGTTGCCCCGGCAACACCCTGCAGCTGCGGGAAAGGGAGAGATGGTGCTTTCAGGCCCCAAGCCCTTAATCCCCTATGTCTCAAGTGAGCTGTTTGCCGTCCTGGTTTTCCTTCTGGAAAGAGTGTAATCCAGAACGGCTCCCACAGGGCCCCTGAGTGCCTGCGATTATCATGTAAAAGGACCAGAAAGCCAGAAGGATAGCCATATTCTTGTATTCTTCCTCCCTGCGTCCATACAGCAGATCATCCGTGTGCACAGGCGCTGTGCTAGGTGCCAGCGGCCCACAGCGAGCCCGGCAGCTTCTCGTGTAGGAGTGTCTGTGGGCCCTCAGAGCCCTCAGGGAGCACGGTGCTTGGGGAGGGGTGTGTGTCATGATTGTTTTCCTGCCCCGAACGTGGGAAATCCGGGGTCCTGTGACTGGGAACTGTTCCTCCATCTGTGCCTTTGTGCCTCTGGGGCTGAGCTCCGGCCCTGAGCAGAGCTGTGTCTTCAGGACAGGCCTGGGGTGGTTCAGTGTGCTCAGTCCTGCAGAGCTGAGAAGACCGGTGTCCTGGGAGTCCCCTCTGGAGGCCGCGGGGTGGAGGGTTCAGAGAATCAGCCACTAATGTCTCCCACAACTGCCTCTCCATGCAGGCTGTCTCCTGGGACACATAGATGCAGCCCTGCACCGGGGAGGTCAGTTGGGACAGTGAATGCAGCACAGGCACCCAGGAGAAGGTTCTCAGAGTTCACAGACCCCAGGTGGTACCCGGGGCTGATGCCTGAGGGCTGGGGACGCCCTCTTGTCTGTGGTTTCTGGGTGGCTTGGATGCCCCACCTGGGGTACCAGGCACACTGGGCTCTTCCACCACCACTGACTCTGCAGCCACTGAAGGTTGGGGGTGGGAACGTAGCAGGAGATGGTGGAGTTCTAGGATCGATTGCATCTCTGCTCTGTGCCACTCACTGAGCTGGATGGTTCACACACTGCCCACAGCCACACTCTGAGCGGGTACTACGTCGCCCATTACAGAGACACAGAAACGAAGGCTTAGAGAGAGGTCCAGTAACTTCCCCGGTGGCACGTGGCTGTGAGCTAGGAGGTGAATTCCCAACTGACCCCAAAGTTCATTTTCTACTCACTTCGTTCACTGAACGAATGATTAAGAGCCTACTTTGCACCAGGCACTGTTTTAGGCGCTGGGGATTCACACCAAGCAGAACTCCCTGCCCTCGTGCCATGATCATCCTAGTGAGGGCAGACTGACAGTAAACAGGTACCTAAGTGAAGTAGTGGGAACAGGAGAGATAGTAAAGATGGCTTAGAGAAAAGTAAAGCAGAAAAGGGGACGAGGAATGTTTGGCGGGGGATGGGGGATGGGGGCAGGGTGCTGCTCTTCTAAATGGGGTGGTCAGGAGACGCCTTGCTGATGAACAGGCCTGAAGGGGAGAGCTGTGTGTGCCTCTGGGGAAAGAGCGTTGCAGGCAGAGAGAGCAGGTAGTGCAAAGGCCCAGAGGCAGGAGCAGGCTTGAGAGCACCTGTGGGACTAAAGCCAAATGAGTGAGGGGGAGAGGTGGGCAAGGACACGAGGAAGCAGGGGGCTTTTGTCAAGTCGGTGGCCGTGCCTCTGAGTGCGTAGGAGGCTGTACTGGGTATTCAGTCTACCGTAGGGGCCCAGGGTGGTTGCAGGGGGACCAGCGAGGATGCCCAAGCTCAAAGGGCAGTCGTTACTTGGATATTCAGACAGGGGCCAAAACAGATCCTATCTACTTCAAAAACAGGATATCAGCTTAAAAATGGAGCAGGGGAGATGAGTGCTATTGAACCAAATCCACTTGCAAGTTCCAAAGAGGCAAAATATAAAAAAGAAATAATAATACACGTGCACCCTCTAGAGAAAGTCCTCCCTGGCCCACAGCTTCAGAAGGAGGCAGTCAAGCCCTTCTCCCTCTCAGAGCGCCAGGGGACATCCCTCTGAGGGTTGCTACAGCCGAACTCCAAACCCCTCAGTGGCAAATTGGGCTGAAGAGAGAGTTGTGGGACTGCAGAAATGTAGCATGAGACTCTATCACCCAAAGCAGGTTGAGGAACTGAGTCGCATTGGGCGATTTAATAACCCCTCCACTGTATGATAATATTATGCTTCGGAAAAAAGCATTTAAGCCTACTTATGGTTTGCATTTTCTTACCTCTTAAAAAAGATTGAAAATAGGTCCCCTCCGTGCTCTCAGGAGGTACCCACTGCTCGCCGCTCGGGCACCAACCCCCGACCACCAGAAGTGAAAGTGGCAGTTAAGCCAGGATCCTTCGTTGTACTTCAGAGAACAGTGCCGGCAGGGCAGCATTTAAGGGAGAAGGTGCATGACTCTCTCCCCTGAATAAAAGGTACAGCTTTTACTCTAAAAAGGTGGTGTGTAATTAGACATGCATTTGTATCTGATGATTGAGAAATGCCCCCATTTTATCACCAGTGAAATAACTATTCTTGTGGCCCTTGGCATGGTGCGAGGTCCCCGCCACAGTCCCTGGCCTTCCTTCTTTCTCTTGAGACACCCACCCCCTCACGTTAAAAAAGTGAACAGAGGCAAATCGGAGTACACAGTTCCTGTTTTCCGACCCCCTGGGCCAGGATGATCCTGATGGCACGCTGGAGCCGTTTCCATCCTCCATCCAGGTGGGTCCCTGTGCATGAGGTTCTGCCCGAAGGCACGGTCTTGAAATTCTCCTGGATTTCTTCATTTATTCACTCATCGGAGGTTTCCCGTTTCTCCCTCCGCGTGTCAGGGGTGTCTGGATTCTGGCTCACAGCGAGTCCCACCCCGACTCCTGTTTCTGCCACCGGCCCCGGCCAGGCTGGTAGGAAGTCACACAGCTCTCGGTCTAAAAGCCGTTCTGTGTCATGACTTCTGTCCTCCCCACTGCCCACCGTCACTCACACCACTGCCCTCTCTCGTCTAGAATGTGGCCAAGAGCCAATTGGCTACCCCACGGCATCCAGCTTCCCCGCCGGTGGGCACACAAAAGCCAGAGCCAGCTTCTTAATTAGTAGATTGGATCTTGCCACTTTGCTGTTTAAATCTTTAAATCTTATTCTAAAGCCTTCCCTTTGTATTTAGGAAAAAAACCCACCTTCTTTTTTTTTAAAAAATATTTTATTATTTATTTATTTATTTTTGGCTGTGTTGGGTCCCCGTTTCTGTGCGAGGGCCTTCTCCAGTTGCGGCAAGTGGGGGCCATTCTTCATTGCAGTGCGCGGGCCTCTCACTATCGCGGCCTCTCTTGTTGCGGAGCACAGGCTCCAGACGCGCAGGCTCAGTAATTGTGGCTCACGGGCCCAGTCGCTCCGCGGCACGTGGGATCCTCCCAGACCAGGGCTCGAACCCGCGCCCCCTGCATTGTCAGGCAGACCCTCAACCACTGCGCCACCAGGGAAGCCCAAAAAAACCCACCTTCTTATGGGGGCTCATGGGTCACCTCTGCTTTCCTCTCTGACCTCGTGTCATGGCGTTTGCTGTCCCCTGCTCACCATGCCTCAGCCATTCCAGGACCTGGGCCCTCATCCTCGTGTCCCTTCCTCAGAGAGACCTTCTTATTGGTCAGTCCAACCTGGGCACGCCCAGGCGTTCCCTGTCACATGGCCCTAGTTTTGTTCTCTTGATGCCAGCTGTATCCCAAGCTCCTAGAACAATTCCTGCTGTGTATCAGGCCCTTAAATACTATTTGTTGAAGGTGTGAGTGGTTAAATGGATGAGGGAGTGAGAGTGAGTGAAAATTCAAGCCTTGGGACTTGACGCGGCTTTGGTGTCAGACCCGAAGTTCTGATTCTCTGTGACCTTGGATAAATCCTTTGACACCTCCGAGCCTCTGCTTCGTTATCTGTAAATGGAGAACAACCCTCCCTCACTGGACTGTTCTGGGGATCGAATCAGATAATCATGCCTCAGTGGCAGACCCACGGTGGAAATTCACAAGTGTTCTTTCCCTTCCTCTCCAGCAGAGCTGTAGGGTTACTCCCTGATCAAAGGAAAGGCCTCAGCTCACACCTTAATCTGCTTCTCTCCTGCCTTTGGGCGCATGTGCATCCTTCCCCGGGACTGGGCTGTCAAGAGTGTGCCTCTGACACTGCGTGATAGTCATGGGTCAGTGGGTTTGAGGCTTCCCTTGACATCCTGGAGGAAACTATACCTGGACCCACCTACCTGGGAAGAGATCTGTGTGCACTCCCCATCAGGAGGCAGCCTGGACCTCGGGCAGGTTGAAGACAGGGCCCAGACGACATGAGGTGAGCAGGGTGCCAGGGCACAAAGTAAGGAGGCCGTCACTCTTGGGGCTGTGCAAGGGCAGGGTCGCACCTGAGCGCGGGGGACACATTGAATTCTCTCCCTTCACCCCTCGTGGCTCCAGCCATTTGTTTGGAAGGGACCCTGAGAAGGACCTCCCACCCATTCCTGCCCCCGGAACACGGGGTATCCAGCTCCATAGACGGTTGACTCTTCTGTGTCTTCCTCCTGTCTTCTCTGAACTGGGTGCCACGCACTGAACGCGTGTGTCCCCCCCAAAAGTCATGTGTTGAAGCGCTAACTCCTAAGGCAATGGCATCCCGATTTGGGAGGTAATGAGGTTTAAGTGAGACCATGAGGGAGGGGCCCCCGTGATGGGATTGTGTCCTTGTAAGAAGAGGAGGAGACCAGAGCTCTGTTTCTCCACCATGTGAGGATAAAGTGAGAAGGTCGCCATCTGCAAGCCAGGAGGGGAGCCCTTGCCAAGACCTGAGTCTGCTGGCACCTTGATCTTGGGCTTCCCAGCCTCCAGAATGTGAGAAATGATGTCTATCTGTGGTTTAAGTGCTCCCCCCAACCGCAGTCTACGGTATTTGGTGAGAGCAGCCCCAGCTGATGGAGACCGTGGGCAAAATCAGTCTCCCTATACTGTCGATCCATTGCTCCCTGCCCTCCGGGGCCACAGAGGACAGGTGACAGCAGAGGCAGCCCAGTTCCTGTGTCATTTCTGCAGTCTCCACGCCAAGCTCACTGCAGAGTGGTGAGGAGAGCGGCACCGGAGAAACCCTTCAGCCATCCTGGAGGGTGGGGAAAGCCGCGTGGACTGTCCTTATCCCCGCGTGAGCCCACGTGCAGGAGCCCCAGAGCAAGTGGAGCCCAGGGTGACCAGGCAAGGCGGTCAGAACTCAGGGCATCAGCCCCCCACTTCTGGCAGCAGGAGCCCTGCAGAGGGGTGTCCTCCAGCCTCCAGGAGGTTTGGGGCCCCTTCTCGGGCTTAATGTTTTCCCGTTGAAGCGTAGACGTGTCTTTTGCACAGAAGGAGGGACCCGTTTCCCAAAGCAGGTGCTGCTCCCAGGCCTGGCTGCCCAGCCCTCAGGGCTGGATCCCACAGCACAGTCGTCATTCCTGACGCCTCCCCTGGGTCCCGTCTCCAGGGACTCTCAGACTCGGTGTTGCTTTCTCAGCTGAGCGCCTCGTGCCTTGTGGGATAGAGAAGAAGGAGTGAGTCAGCCGTGCAGAGATGAGAAATCGCAGCTGAAACGGTACCGCCTTTGTCAGCTAGTGACCGGCCTGCTTCTCCATCTGGAAACGGAGAACAGGCGTGGGAGTGGCCTCAGCTCTTCCCACCTCTGCTTCCGTGACTCCCACACCTGACAGCAGCGGGCACGCTCCTTCCCAGGTGACAGACGCCTCCGAGACTGCCCGTCCTGCCAATGGATATTCGTGTCTTGGGATGACCCCCGCCCAGAATAACTCTCCGTGGGCCCTTCTGGGAGAATGGTGTCACCCACCAGGCAGCTCATTGTCACTTTCGATGTAACCACGTGAAGCACAGTGAAAACCAAGATGAACGTCCTAATCACATAATTACATTAGTGCCGGCTCCAAAGAGTCAGCAGGCTCCCCGAGTCCCAGGGTTCGGTCCTGTTTCCCAGGCTCCTCACAGATGGCACGTATAGAACATTCCTTTTCCAGACGACTTGCCTTGGTTATCACCCAGGCAGGGGAACTGAACCTCATGGAAGGGCTGTGCAGAGTCCATTTGGAGACTATTTTGAGATTCAGGGATTAGATAAGCAGGGCTAAGAGCCATTTAGATCTTCTAGCCAGACGCAAATGAGGGAAACTGAGGCCCAGAAAGGGCGAGTGACTTACCCAAGGTCACACAGCACATCCCTGGACCAACAGACTTTACAAATCACCATGATTTCTTCCACTTGTTTTGGTCTAGTACATATAGGGAACGTCTGTGTTTAATTACAGATCTAACTATAATAACTTTTCTTTAGCAGTTAAAAAATCAGCTTAAAAAAAGAATAATATATTGGGGTTCATTCTGAGATTAGGTATACTTGTCGGCTCTTCATTTGGTTTAGTTCAAGTTTCTGGACCAAACATGACCAATTCTGATCTGAATGGATTTCCTCAGTCTCCAGTTTGGCTGGTTCGGAGGAGGGAAGGAGAGGCCTGCCCTGGGTTGGGGTGAAGGTCCCCCTTGGCGAGCCCCATCCTCCCCCGGCAGTGGGACTGGACGCCAGGGAGGGATGGAAACACGCCACGGAGGGAGAGTGGGCCTCGGCAGGTGGAGCCTCCATCTGTCCGGCCGCCCGTCTCATCTCTTCTTCCTGTCGGTGACTGCGGCATCGGTACCCCAGGGCCTGCCTGTCTGTCCCCTGGGAGGCCGCCAGACGTTAACACTTAATCCCTCAGTTGCCGGGAGCCTGTCACTGCCAAGGGGGAGTGAGTGGGGTAGGGGACACGCAGGGGACCCCGGGTCTGCTTCTGGAAGCTCCCTCCAGGCCTGCGATGCCCAGCTGAGTGGAAAGACCTGTCTGGAGGGAATGGGGTCTCCCTTCCCATGGGGACGCAGCTGTGAGAGAGGCCTCACCTGTACTCAAGAAGCTGAAGGCAGTTTAATTCCAAATTCTGGTCCAGTCTCTCTCCCCACCCGCCAGTGGGGTGGAGGTGGCGTGGGAGATGCAGAGGGGGCAGCGGCCACTTTGCGGCGGTTGTTGGCTGTGGCCCCCTTCTTTGGCCCCTGCTGCTTTCTCCTGGGAAGCCCCCTGCCTGGCTGCGGACCCCTCACTCCCTGGGGCTCTCCTGGCCTCTCGGCGCCAAGGTGGGAACAGCTGTCCTTCCAGTGGTGTCTGCGCGTCACTGTGCCTGAGTGTCCCTCCTGCCCTCAGCTGAGCTCTCTGCCCCTTGGGAGATGTCTCCTCCGAGTGTGGGGCAGGCCCGCGCCTGCCTCGTAGAAAGGGTGGAGCTGGCGCCCCAGGGCCGAGAAGATGGACCCCAAGTCAGGGCTAGAGGCGTGACAAGCTGCCAGCGTCCACCCCTACCATCCACCCAGGTGGGTGGTGCGGAAAGTAAAGGGGAATGAAGCCAAGCCAATGACCACTGGGTTGAGGGGGGTGATCTGTCCCCCAGGCCCCGGAGGAAGGTTCTGCAGTTCCCTTTCCAGCCGGAGGCAAATTGTGAGAGTAACACGGTAGCCCAGCTCCCCTGCCCGCCCCCTTCCCACCCATAGCACCTGGCCGCAGAAGAGGACCCGTGAGGGGAGGCAGAAGACGGCAGAGAAACGCAGGCCGGGCGCCAGGAGACCTGGGGTGCATCACAGCTAGGCTTTTCTCTTGGAGCCTCCGTTTTCTTTGTCTGTAGAGGAATTGGTTGGATTTCTGCCCTTCTGCCTCTAACTTTCTGTTATTCTTGCAAAGTGAGACAGGATGTGCTACCTCCTTTGGCTTAAGTCAAAGGAATGACTGTCTAACAGCAGGAAGGGGACCGGAATTTGAATCCCCGAGTTCAGAGCCCCTTCACCCACACTCTGCACCCACCCACCTCCTTGCCAGATGACCACAGGGCCGGCCCTCGCCCAGAAACCGTCAGCTGAAGGAACAAACAGAGATGCCCTTTCTCTATGGACGGTCCTAGGACTCCATTAGTTTGCCAGGACTTCATGACAAAGTGCCACAGACCGGGGGCTTAAACAACAAGAACTTATCTTCTCATCGTTCCGGAGGCTGGAAGCCTGAGATCAGGTGCCAGCGGGGCTGGTTTCCGCTGAAGCCTCTCTTCCTGGCTCGTGAATGGCTGCCTTCTCCTGTGTCCTCACGCGGCCCTCCATCTGGTCTGGGTGAGCACAGAGGACGAGATCTCTGGTGTCTCCTCCTCCTCTTATAAGGACTCCAGTCCCATCAGATTAGGGACCTCATTGAACCTTAACCACCTCCTTAACTGCCCTGCCTTCAGATGCAGTGGGGGTGAGGGCTTCGACATATGAATCGGGGGTGGGAGGACACAGCTCAGTCCCTGACAGCCGCCTCCTTGCTGTGTCCTCACACGGTCACTCCTCAGTCTGTGTGTTACCTGTGTCCTAATCTCCTCTTCTTACAAGGACACCTGTCACATTGGATTATGGTCCACTCTTATGGCCTCATTTTACCTTAATTTCCTCTTAAAGATCCTATCTGTAAATATACTCACAGTCGGAGGGGTTAGGACTTCAGCATACACAGTTTAGCTCATAACAGAGTCCTAGGCAGACAATTCTGGGAGTGACTTCCCTGTGAACAGGGTGACAGTCCTCCAGGGTGATGATGATGATGGACAGAGCTGCGGGGAGGTAACAGGAGCAGGGAGCCAAGCCACGTGGCTACGGAGGGTGATCTTGGAGACGCCAAAAGGCCAGCCTGGGCTGCTGTGCCTGACCTCAGGTCTTGGTGGGTGAAAGTCAGTGAGTCAACCTCATGGCCTCAGTGTCCTCATCTGTAGAAGGGGAATGATGAAGCCCACCTCGTCTATGTCACAGACACAAAGGAAACGGGACAGTATGATGCACTGCGTACGCTGGTTGCTCTGTCTGCTTGGGGGAAACACATGTCTTTTGGGTTCAAGGATGAATTTTTGTGGCTGGCCAGATGGACTTTTCTCTATAGAAAGGTGGCTTTGGAGCAAGGCAAGGCTATTCTTCGTGTAGAAGGAAGGATGGGGGGCGGGGCGGGGGACCTGGCCCATGCTGCGAAGATGGGAACCCTTTGGGATGCCAGGAGCCATCATTCCTTTTATGTGAAACATTTCTCTCCCTTGTTTGGAGGGATAGTACCTTAAGCCACTATCATCTTAGTGTGAATTTGCTTGATCATTTTTTCTCTTCGGTGACAAAAGGAATTTGAGGAGCACGAGTCCCGACTCTGTGGGAAGGGGGAGGGGCCGGGAATGAGGAGGTGGGCTCCCGGCTGGCTCCTGGGGGCTCCTGCAGGGGTTCCAGGAGCCTTGCTAAGCCATGTCAGTGGGGAATTTGGGCAGCAGTGATCCAACGAGCTGCCGAAAGACCAGCTTGAACAACTGGGTGACTTTTCCAGTGCTTTCCCTGGGGCAATCCGCTGCTCAGCCATCCACTGATTTAGTCACGACTCATTCATTCATTCACTCACAGAAATTAACTGAGCGCCAGCTGCGAGCCTGGCCGTGTGGGGCCCAGCCCTTGTTCTAGGAGCTCATGTTCTTATGAAGGAGGCAATGGGAAAACAAAACAAGCAACACAAAATTACAAGTAGGTTAGAGTTTGCCGAGTGCCATGGTGACAGGTGCGGGGGCGGGAGGGGAACAGAGAGGGTGCCCCACACTCCCCAGGGGAGCAGAGGTGAGGGGAGGAATCAGACAGAATTCCCGGAAGGGATGTTTGGGCTGGGTATTGAATAATGAGTGAAAGGGAGAAGGGCATCCCAGGAGGCCACAGAGCGTGAACAAGGGAGTGAGGAAGGGCTTGGCCCTGGACGTGTTGAGGGGGGTGTCTTGGGATGGCCAGGAGGGAGGTGCTGGGGCAGGTGCCGCGGGAGTCCAGAGCCCGCTTCCTCTCTGGGACTGCAGGGGGGACGGGACAGGGGAGTCTCAGCCACCCCAGCCCGACCTTCTTGCTGGCCTGGCGGGCCTGTCATTCTCAGACAGCTGTGGCATCAGTGCCAGGCTCTGCCCAGTGGGACTCTCTGCAGGGCCAAGAGGGGGCAGGGACGTCTCACCCAGCGCTCGTGAGGTCCAGGCAGTGCGAATCCAGTGAAAGCGGCTGACTGACAGCTGCGGGAGACTAGCACCCAAATGGGGGGCCTGCAGCACTGACCTGGTCACCCCATTCAGCCAGCATCAGCCAGAGCCTGCTGTATGCCTCCCAGGGTCTGGGCTGGCTGCTGTAGGGCTGGCTGCTGTAGGGTCACAAGCATGGGAGACGGGGCCCCTAAGCTCCTGGAGCTTATAGCTGGTGGTCCAGGGATGGTACTAGATGCAAAGTGATGGGCACAGTAAGGTGGGCACAGTGACCCCATGCAGTCCCCGTCCCGGGCCCCTTTCGCTGTGAGAAGGACCATGGATCTGTGTAGGGCTGGGCCCAGCATCATGGCCCCGCCCTCTTGCCCAGGGACCAAGGGAATCACTGCACGGCCACTGTGCCCCTCCCAGCATTTTGACAAGTCATCATCACATTGAAATGAACATGCAGGGCTGCGTGGAAAGAGGAAGTGGCCAGCAGGGGCAGAGACCAGGAGCTCATCCTGCCTCTGTCACACTGAACCTTGGACAAGCCTCTTTGAACCCCAGTTCCTTCTCTATATGAGGGGAGACCCAGACTAGCTCGCTCCATGTCTGGCATCTCTCTGGGTGTCTGTCAGGGAAACAGGAGCCACATGGCTCGGGTCCGCCTCCCAGCTCTGCCACCTACCACTTGTGTGACCTTAGGCAAGTTATCTGACTTCCTTGTGCCTCAGTTTCTTCATCTGTAAAGTGGGACTATGGTAGAACCTACCTCACAGGTCACGTTAAGTGAATTAATACACACAAGGCACTTAGACCTGCATCTGACATAGGTCTCCACTCAATAAATGTTAGAAGGCAGAGAGAGAGAGAGTGAGAGAGACAATCTTGAAAAAGAATGACAAAGCTGGAGTAATTAAACTTCCTGTTTTCCAACCTTACTACAAAGCTATAGCAAACAAGATAGTGGTGCTGTCATAAAGATAGACATGTAGGTCAATGCAACAGAATTGTCCAGAAATAAATCCTTACATTTATGTGCAGTTGATATTTGTCAAGGGTTCCAAGACAGTTAAATGCGGAGAGAATATTCTTTTCAGCAAATGGTGCTGGGACAGCCAGCTCTCTACAAGCGAAAGAATGAACTTGGGCCTTACTTTACATCTTACATAAAGACCAACTTCAGTGGATCACAGGCCTAAACATAAGAGCTATAACTATAATACCCTCAGAAGAAAACACAGAAATAAATCTTCATGACCTGGGGTTAGGCAAAACCTTCTTAGATGTGACACCAAAAGCACAAGTGACAAAAGAAAAAATAGACAAATTGGACTCATCAAAATTAAAAACTTTTGTGCTTCAGAGGACATCATCAAGAAAGTGAAAAGAGAAGCTACAGAATGGGAGAAGATATTTGCAAATCATATGTCTGATAAGGGACTAGTCTCTAGATTACATAGAAAACTTTTACAAATCAGTAATAAAGAGATGTGAATAAGCCAATTAATAAAAGGACAAAAGATCTGAATGAACATTTTTCCAAAGAAGACATACAAATGGCCAATAAGCATATGAAAAGATACTCAACATCATTAGTCATTAGGGAAATGCAAGTGAAAATCACAAGACACCACTTCACACCCATGAGGATGACTAAAATTAAAGACAGCTAATAACAAACGTTGGCAAGGATGTGGAGAAATTAGAGCCCTCCTGCATTGCTGGTGGGAATGTAAAATGGTGCAGCCACTCTGGAAAATTGTCTGGCAGTTCCGCAAAAAGTTAAACCTAGAGTTACTATATGACCCAGCAATTTCACTCCTAGTTCTGTACCCAAGAGAACTGAAAACACATGTCCACACAAACATTTGTACATGAATGTTCACAGTAGCATTATTCATAATAACCAAAAAGTGGAAACAACCCAAATGTCCATCAACCAATAAATGGATAAACAAAAGGTAGTATATCCATGTAATGGAATATTATTCAGTAATAGAGAGGACTAGAGTACTGACACATGCTACAGTGTGGATGGACCTTGGAAACAGTGTGCCAAGTGAGAGAAGCCAGACACAGAAGGACACATGTGATTCCATGTATGGGAAATGCCCTGGGTAGGCAAATCCATAGAGACAGAAAGTAGACTAGTGCTTGCCAGGGGCTGTGGTATGAGGGGTGGGGAGTGAGTGCTAATGGGTCTGGAATTTCTCTCTGGGGTGATGGAAATGTTCTGCAATTAGGTAGCGGTGAGGAGCTGGCCTGGAGGCAGGTGGGGCTGAGGCATGGGGTGGGAGCTCTGGAAAGGCCTGAGACGGGCTCACAGAGGCAGTGGGAGGCCATGCTGGGGACCCTGTGCTGAGCCCAGAGGAGAAAGACGCACCTGTACATCTGGCCCTTCTCCTTCCCAGCCACCCAGGCCCAGCGCCAATTCACGCTGAAGCTGAGCCCAGTTTCTTAGGGGCTGGATGCCCGGCTCCTCGCTCTGACCGCCTCCCCGGGCTCAGGCTCCCCACACGCAGCTCAGCTTGGTAAGGAGGAAACCTCGTCCCTCCAGGCAGCTCCCCACCGAGGCCCCCTACCATGCACGGCCCGTTTCACGCTGGACCAAGCAGCAGTGGACCACGGAAGGGCACAGGGCTCCCGGACATCCCAGCACGCGCAGATGTCTATCGGGGTCCCCTGCCCAGGAGGCGCTCGACAGCCTCCTCCCTGAGGACATCACCCGAGTAGGGAGCACAGGTCGGGCTGCGTGTCCCCAGGCCTGCCCCTCACCCCCAGGGGAAGGTCAGTTCTGGTCCCAAATGCCCATTGATGGCCCGTAGGTGTGGAGTGAGATGAGGGGCGGTAAAGGCCACGTGGCCAGGCGTCTCACTTTACAGGTGAGGACACTGCGGTCCTGAGAGGTCGAGGGACTTGTGTAAGGAGGTGGAGAGACCGGGGCACAAAGATCAGAAGGGAACAGTGCGATGTGTAATACACAAGAAGCTGCTGCTGTTATTTGGCACTAAAACCAAGTTCCTCGGTGATGAGCCCCAGGCCATCCCGTCTCCCCGCGTGCCTGCCCAGCCTGCAGACCCACCGCGTTCCTGCAGCCCCTGCTCAAGCCCGTTCCCGTCTCGGAGCTGTGGACCGTCTGTTCCTTCCGCATGGCTGGGCCCCTAATTCCACGCCGGCCTGTGCTCCGCGCGTGCGCACACGCACCCACGCGCACTCCGCCGTCTCTATCCCTCGGCTTTGTTCGCGCCAGGCACTTATCACCCCGGGGATGATGTTACATAATTGTTTGCTCCTTTGTTTATTGTCTGCCTCCACCTGGAACATGAGTTCAAGGGCTGGGGCCTGAGATGCCGTGTTCTCCAGGCTTCCCGAGTACCTGGTACAAGGGACTGCCCAGGGTAGCTGTCCCTGGGGAAGTTGGTGGACTCCGGTTGGGTAGCTCGTGGCGGTTTTGAAGACACCGTCACAGGGAGACAGTAGAACACGCTGCTGAGGTTCTGGGGCTGAATCCCAGCTGCTCCATCCTTGCTGTGTGACCTTGGGCAGGTAACATACCATCTCTGGGCCAACGTCAGGTTGCTCATGTATAGAATAGCACGGTAATAGTACCTGCCTGATGGGGCAGCTAGCTATGAGGGTTGTGTAAGGTGGCCCATGAGAAACTTCTAGCAGACTGCCTGCCTCATAGAAAACGTTCAACACTTACTCATGGGCAACCTTGGGAGGGGAATGGTTTGGCCTGCGAGCGAAGGGTCTGTGCTGCTGTCCAGCTGTATCATATGCTCTTGCCTCTCAAATTCTGTTCAGAATGTGCTGAGGTATGAATTAATGAATAATTAAGCATTCTGTGTCTGAGGCTAGGCTTTATAGTCTTGTTACACATTCTTAGACTGAGACTTGTACGGACTTATCAGTTTCTTCATTTGCACCTGTAGGAAATCAAAAGAGAAGCCACAAGAGACCCTTATCCCCATTTTATGGATGACGCGATTGGTGCTTAAGATGTTGATGTGATTCTGGCCATCTCAGGCCTGGTCAGCGGGGATGACAGAAAAGGCCTGGGCCCCTGGGCCCTGTTGTAGCCACGCTCTGCCGTGCCTGGGGCTGCTGGCCCAGGGTGGATGCTTTCTGCTGTCACAGGCTCCTAGGAGGAGCGCTTGCTGCGTCCTGGTCTCGGGAGCCCCTGGGGGACGGGGCATCTGAGACTGGGCTGGGAGGGTGCCCTGTGCCACACTGGCTTCAGGGGGCACCCTGTTAGCAGGGCCTGGAGGGTTTGGGGGCTGAGAGCAAAGAGGAGCCCCCATACTACCCACAGGCCAGGCCGAGACCACCTGCAGGAGAAAGTGGAAGCCCACCCTCCCCTGCTCAGAAGCTGCTCCTCCCTCTCAACGTTGACCTCCTCTGGTCCCAGCTACCCCCTCTCCATCCATCCTACCGTCTGTCCGTCCATCCATCCATCCATCAGTCCATCCATCCACAGGCTAGGGAGGATGGAAAGGTGAGAACAACCCAGCTCGTGACCTCAGAAAGCTCCCAATTTCAGCCCCATGGGTTATCTCTCATTAGAAAGATCCAGGAGAGGGCCATGGTGGAGGAGCCGTAAGCTCAGCCTGTGCGCCCTGGGTCAAGGCAGGCGACACTGGGAAAGGGGCTTAGGGCCTGTAGAATTGGTCTCTTCAGCATCTGAGGTTCTGCCCAGACTTCACTTCCTTCTGGAACCTTCCTCACTCCCCCACATTGGGTCAGGAGCTCCTCTTCTGTGCTCAGAGCCCCTCCTGCTTCAGGGTACAGTCCGTAGCCTCTGGCCCTTGACTCTGTGTCGTTGGATGAGTTATTTATGCCCATGTGTTTCAGTTTCTTCATCTGCAAAATGGGGGTAACAGTAGATGCACCGTGTTCAGTAGCATTGTTCCACTTAACATTAAGTGCCCTTGCCTGTCTCCCTGCTGGATGGGAGCTCCTTTGGGGCCGGATCGCACCTGGCTCTGTGTCCAGCACGTGGGAGGCCTCCTGAACTCCTGTCAGGTGGCTGTTGCATGAACGATGTGCCCTCCCGGCCACAAGAGCAAGAGGTCAGAGCCGCAGGGAGGGGACTGGGCCCAGGGCTGGCCCCCCGTACTTACAGCCTGTGCCCTGTGCTGCTGGGGGGCCACTGCCTTCTGCCCTGAGTGCAGGGGGGACTGCAGACCACCCCTGGCTGGAACCTTAAGAAGGCGACGAGGAAAAGTCAGTGCAGGTGTGTCGGAGGGATCGGCGAGTGTACACAAACGGAGAGAGAAACCAGAGAGTAATTGTATTGTTTATTATTCTTCTTAAGCCCCATCTGGTGTGGGCCTGAGAGGTAGTGCCACTGCCTGAAAGCAGGGGATCGGGTGGGATGGACCCAGAAAGGCACCCCACCCCCGGCAGGTGATCTGAGCTCAAGGCCAGACGCTGCCTCCCAGCCCAGGTGGAAACGGCCAGCTCTCACCCTGCCTACATATATGAGGTGTTGCTCCGGCTCTGTGGCCTCGTCCCAGGCACTGCAGCCATCACCAAGATGGGCCCGGCCCCCTGCAGGCCGTGGAGCAGTTAGAGAGAGTCTGCACGGCTGCCCCCTTGGACGTGGAGATCTGGAAGGAAGTTAGAAGCGATCGATCAGCTCTTTACGGATGGGGAGGCTGGGGTCGGGTAAGGGGGACAAAGCCCCTTGCCAGGCTCTAAAGCCCGTCACCTGCAGAGGCAGCCCTGGCTGCCAGGCGCCCTGCCTCTCAGCCCCGTGCTCGTCCCACATCCCCTGCGTCCCCATCAGCTCACTGGGACGCCGTCAGGGCGAGAGCAGCACGGGTGTGAGGCTCGCACGGCGAACTCCGGCCTGGGTGCCCTCTCTCGTGTCTGACTTGGGCGGCCTCCCGGGGAGGCTGGACCACCCAGGGCGTTGGTAAGCGAGCTGGGCCTGGGCATCAGCTGGAGATGGGCTCTAAGATGTGGAAACATCACTGGCCTCACTCCTGGTGCAGTGCAAACTCGACTAAATGTCACCTTCTATTCCTATTTCTAGCCTGCTTCCCTGAAAATCTCCAGGAAACAGCACACGTGATGTTGTCTGGCTTCCCAGAGTGGGGATGGGGACCTGGATAGAGCAGTGGGCTTGGAGGGGCAGAGGCTGCTCTCCCGGGCAGCCCTGAGCCTCTCCCATGCAGGAGAGCAGCCTGCAGGGGGGTAGGGGGGGTGCCCAAGAGGAGATGGCCCAGGTCCTCCAAGGTGACCACTGATCGGGAAAGATCTCTGGGAAGCAGACAAGGCCCTGCGAGGCCTGTGAGGTCAAGGTAGTGCCAGGGCCTGAGAGTTCATCTAGTCTTATCTGCTCATTTCACTGAGAAGGAAACACGGGGGAGGAACGTCCCCAAGGCCACAGAACCAGGACATGGTGGCAGCAGGACACCGCAGAAGAGCCTTGAAGCCAGGGTCAAATCCATCAGTGAGTGGTCCCATGGCTTCCTCCTCAATCTATCCGTCACTCTCCAAGGGCAGCGTTCACAGCTGGAAGGCAGTTTCCAGAGCCTAAACCACTAACCATGCCCGACACTGGTGCAGAGATTGTATCTTCCGTGGGTCAGGGAGGCAGCATGATGCAGAGGAAGGACACGGGGACTCGGGCTGGGTCCCCCGTGCCTGGCGCAGTGCCTGGCATGCAAGAGCGGTGTACACTTAGGAAGGGGCTGGATTGCAGCAGCAAAGCCCTCCTGAGAGTCTGAAAGGGACAAGTTCAGGGCACGTGAAAGGACAAGATGGCCCACAAGGAGAATAAGCCCCAAGAGGTCGTATCAGGAAACCAAAACACCTCCTTGAACGTTTCAGATAAAGCCGTTTGCCACAGACCCAGTATGGGCTAGAAAAGGGGCATTGGGACATGTTAGCCACACCCTGCACGAGAGGCTTATGACAAAGGCACAGGCGTGGCCTCCTGCCAAGTGCCCAGGGTTCCTCAGGGCCGCTGCCCTGGGCAGGCTCGTGTTTATATGTTGATCGTGAGATTCTGAGCTCCGACCGAAGTGCACGTGACTTTACTGTGGGCCAGTGGATCCCCCTCAAGGTCATGAGGTACTTTGTCTTGTTTTTGTTTTCAATTTTTAAATTTTTTTAAAATTAATTTTTATTGGAGTCTCGTTGCTTTACAATGTTGTGTTAGTTTCTACTGTACAGCAAGGTGAATCAGCTATACGTATACATATGTATGTGTCTTCTTTGGATTTCCTTCCCATTTAGGTCTCCACAGTGCATTAAGTAGAGTTCCCCGTGCTATACAGTATTTTCTCATTAGTTGTCTACTTTATACATAGCATGAATAGTGTATATGTGTCAATCCCAGTCTCCCAGTTCCTCCCACCTCCCTTCCCCCTTGGTGTCCATACATTTGTTCTCTACATCTGTGTCTCTATTTCTGCTTTGCAAATAAGATCATGTATACCATTTTGCTAGATTCCACACATACGCGTTAATATACGATTTCTGTTTTTTGGTTGTGAGGTACTTTGAACACACACTACTGTGTCCTTTGTTTGGGTGGAGCCGACCTCCTCCCAAACTGCTCAGGCAGCTGGGTGCGGACCGGCTGCCTTGGATCGAGCAAATCCGTTTCACCAGGATGCGGGCAGAGCAGCGCTGGCTGGGCTGCTGTCAGAGTCTTCAGTTCTAATCTGGGGGAAGGTGAAACGGGCTTTCCCACGGTGGGCACTGCAGCGGTTCCAGCTCCAAGCAGAAAAGCACAAGGGCGGCGCCAGTGATGGGCTTGCTCTCTTGGTTGGAAAGAGTCTGTGCCAGCTGGAGAGAGGAATGCAGTAACGTATTCATCCAGGACTGGGGACTTAGCTGGCCAGAGGGGGAGGCTTGGGGACAAGTTAGGGGTTGGGGGAAGAAGAGCAGGGAAGAGGGCCCCAGGTTCTGCTCTGGGCTCCCGCTCCCGGACGCCCCCAGTGGAGGATCCAGGCTGACCTGAGCCTTGAGAAGAGGGGGCTTTCCTTACACCTGCCCCGGAAGGTTGGACTATAAACTTCCTAGAGCACAAGGATTTTACCAGCAGCCTGCCCAGTCGGTTCATTCATTCATGAGACAAACACCAAATGCCCACCGAGTGTCTGGCAGTGTGCCGTGCACCAGGTATGCAAAGGTAAACCCAAACCTCAAAACTTTGGTCTTGGGCTTCCCTGGTGGCTCAGTGGTTAAGAATCCGCCTGCCAATGCAGGGGACACGGGTTCGAGCCCTGATCTGGGAAGATCCCACATGCTGCGGAGCAACTAAGCCCGGGCGCCACAACTACTGAGCCTGCGCTCTAGAGCCCGCGAGCCACAACTACTGAGCCCGCGTGCTACGGCTACTGAAGCCCGCACGCCTAGAGCCCGTGCTCTGCAACAAGGGAAGCCACCGCAATGAGAAGCCCGCGCACCGCAACGAAGAGTAGCCCCCGCTCACCGCAGCTAGAGAAAAGCCCGTGCTCAGCAGCAAAGACCCAACACAGCCAAAAAAAAAAAAAGAAAAAAGAAAAAACAAGCAAAAAAACCCCAAAACGTTGGTCTCTCTCCTTCTGGGAGTTTATAAGGGGGAACAAAAAGCATTTCTCCAACATGTAGGTTTGCAAAGGTGTTTTGATGTTTTAAATCAAGTTTCTTGCAGAGTCTCAGAGAAGGAGCAGTAGCCCGGGCCCCACTGTGCCGGTGGGAAAATGAGGCTGGTGGGGAAGTTTCCACCCACATTCTGCTCTGCTGAGCCCTGGGATGTTGAGGGATGCTTGGCCACCTTGCCACCAGACCCTACATCCAGGAAGACTACCAGTGACACCCTCTGCAGCCACCTCCCTTCCCTGAAGCTTTGAGGAGCTTTTCTCTGCTATCTCCCCTGGGCCCGGCAAAGCAATGCCATTTCACGCCTGCTTTCTCGGATGCGTGCCCCAAGCCGGCCACCACTGCTCAGCTGATGTCAGATGCTGGAGAGAAGGGCTAAAAATAGCTCCGATTTGATGCGCTGCTGTTGGGGGCTGAGCTGGCAGCTGGCCCCGCCGTCTTTCCTACACGCTGAAGGCATCTCAGCTGGAGTCGGGCGGGGTGGGGGGGCGGGAGCGTGAGGTGGGGAATCAGAGGGGCTTCCGGGCCAGCGTGTCAGTGGAAGGTTGCAGAGTCCATTCTCAGACTCAGAAAGAGCCCATGGCCCACAGCCAGGGCTGTGTTGGTGCACTATTCCTGCTGTGCCAGCTTGGGGGCCCCTTGAGCCACCCAGACCTGCATTTGGGTGGTTTGAGGGGGTCCTCGGCTAGGACTTGTGTATGAACACACACATGTGCGTGCCCAAGTGGACATTGGGTACACAGCGCCGTGCCTGCGATAAATTGAGAAGACAGTTCCAGCGCCTGCGCTCCATGAGTTGTGAGCCTCTGCCATCTGACAGCCCTGTAGCTTTGCTTCTCTCTGAAACTGTCCAGAGAGGGGCGAAAAACCTGCCTCGTTGTAACGTTATCCTGTCAGGCTGGTTGGTAAGTTCTCTCTTGTCTCCACCCCAAATCATTCCTGATTTAATTGTGCTCCTTGCACCCATTCTGGTCGTCTGCCTCAGGGAACATGTATTTTATGTATTTGAAGGTAGTGTTGCAGGCATCTCTTTGGTCAAATGAGACCGTCAGAGTAGGGGATAAATTCACCTTAGCAGCCTCTGATTTGATGCTTAACCATGGTGGGCTGGGGGCAGCGGCTGTACAGACGTCCCTCCCGGGGGTTAAGATCCACCTGGAGAGGCATCTCTGTACGTAAGTGACTCCAGTACAGCGTGGGCTGCGAGGAGAGCTGTAACAGGGGAGGGGAGGGGCTTCTAGGGGTGGAAAACAGGTGTGCAGCACAGCCAAACAAATCGAGGCTGAAATTTGGCTTTCCAACTTGGCATGCTATTTAACCCCTCTGAGCCTCAGTTTTCTGATGTGTAAAATGGGGCTAATAATCTATTTCATAGAATTGTGGAAAGAAGTAAGTGAGCTGAGGAGAGAGGGAATGAGGGAAAGATAAGGAACAGGAGAATATAGTGTTCTGGGTTAGAAGCACCCGCTCTGGAGTCCAGCGGCCTGGTATGAGTCCTGGTAGTGGCGTCCTCAGGTGCTTCAGTTTCTTCATCTGTACATGACCGTAAGGTTCTCATGTTAAATGACTTAATACATGTAGAGAGTTTACACTGTGTCTGGTATGTAGGGAGAACCCAATAAATGGAAGCTATTACTATACTGAGGACCCAGTATAAGGGGAGGATGGGAGGGAAATACTTTGACCTAGGCGTGGAGTAAGGCATGTGGGGAGAGCTGGGCCCTGCCCAGGGGTGGCTGCTTGGGCGTGGAAACAACAGAAGCAAAGACACAGAGATGGGCACATGCTGGGAGGGTCTGGGATTGGCGGGCCGTCAGGTGTGGGCAGGTGTGGGGAGCAGGGGTGGGGAGCAGGTGTGGGGAGCAGGGGTGGGGAGCAGGTGTGGGGAGCAGGGGTGGGGAGCAGGTGTGGGGAGCAGGTGTGGGGAGCAGGTGTGGGGCGGGGGAAGGCAGGAGACGGGCCTGGCTGCAGAGCCAATAGGGAGCCACCCAGGTTACTGAGTCCAGGTTAGCCTTGATTTCCTCATCTGTAATATGGGGATGGCGATAGTAATAACCTGGCAGAGGCTTGCAAGCTGAACCCCGATCCTGTCTGCGACAGCTCGGATGCCGGTGCCCCTGAGGTCTGTGATGGTCTGGAAGAGCTTGAAGGACTTTTCTCTGTCCTGACCTGGGACCACAGGCAACAGCCGCGGGGGTTCCTACCTGGGCACAGAGTCTATGTCATGCAGGTGGGAGCACAGCCCTTTTGACATCGCAGCCTTGGAGCCCCCGTTCACGCCCGGTGACCCAGCTCAGCAGTCCTCAGCGGGTGACAAGCCCCAGACTGACAAGGTTCCTGCACAAGCCCCATCATGCAGCCCGGGACCCTGAAACCTCCCCCACTCCCCTTTTGGGCCACTTTCTTCTACAGCCACTGCATGGCCACCTGGCCCTAGACCCCTGGGATGTGGTCAGCAATGCAAAGGGCACAAGGGGGGAGCTCCTCCACCCCTCAAAAGACGGACCAGACGAGAGTGCAGATCACACAACATCACAGTAGCTCTCAATGCCTTTGCTGCGACCACAAGTCAGGATTCCCAAATCAATCAGGCACAGGTGGAGGTGAAGCGGGACAGGTGTGAACAGGGCTGGGGGCTGCGCACGTTCAGATGTCAGTGAGCCCTTGGGTGCTTTGGTGGCAGCTGGCCCAGCTCTGCCCTTGGTGTCGGGGGCAGGATGTTGTCTGACTGGTAGCTGCAGTGCCCCGTCCTCTCTCGGGTGGGTGCCCAGCTACCAGGAAGTGATGCGCGTTTGGCTCTCCCTCTGCATCCTCTGTGCCTGCTGTGATGAGAGCAAATGGCCGGGGCAGGCAGGGACCCCCCCCCCTCAGGGATCTGGGGTTGGATCATGTTGACACAGGGATGTGATCGTGGGCTACAGGTGTCTCTACAGGTGGAGCCCTGGACGTGTGCAGTGTGTTCGTGTGCGTGGTGGTTGGTGCGTGTGTGTCTGTGTGGTGTTTGTGTGGAGTGTTCTTGTAGGTGGTGTGTGTGTGGCTGTGAGAGTGTGTTCCACGCCCACCCAGGATAAGGGTCAAATGCCCCTGGAGGTGTGGCTGCTTGTATCTAAATACAACAAAAATATAGAGGTATTTTTAAAATTGAAGTATAGTTGACTTACAATATTATATTTGTTTCAGGTATATAGAAGGGTAATTCGATATCTTTATAGATTATACTCTGAACAAAGTAATTATAAAGTATTGACAGTATTCCCTGTGCTGTGCGTTGCATCCCTGTGACTTATTTTATACCTTGCAGTTTGTCCCTCTTAATCCCCTTCACCTATCTTGCCCCTCCAGTCTCCTTAAGGGAGCTAATTTAAGTGGTATGTATGTTTTTAAATTTCAATTTCCAATTGTTCATTAGTAGTCTACAGAAATATATTTAATTTTTATATGCTGACCTTGTATCATGAGACTTTGCTTAACTTGCCAATTAGTTCTATGAGCTTTTTTTGTATATTTCTAGGGATTTTCTATCTAGACAATCATGTCATTTACAAATAGGGACAGTTTTACTTCGTTCCTTGCAGTTTGTATATACTTCATTTCTTTTTCCTGACTTCTTGTACTGCCTGGGACTTCTAGTATGATGTTGAATAGGAGTGGTGAGCTTAGACATTTTTGCCTTGTTCCTGATCTTTTTTTTTTTTTTTAAATTTTTTAATTTATTATTTATTTATTATTATTTTTTTATTTTTGGCTGTGTTGGGTCTTCGTTTCTGTGTGAGGGCTTTCTCCAGTTGCGGCAAGCGGGGGCCACTCCTCATCGCGGTGCACAGGCCTCTCACTATCGCGGCCTCTCCCGTTGCGGAGCACGGGCTCCAGACACGCAGGCTCAGTAGTTGTGGCTCACGGGCCCAGTTGCTCCGCGGCATGTGGGATCTTCCCAGACCAGGGCTCGAACCCGTGTCCCCTGCATTGGCAGGCAGATTCTCAACCACTGCGCCACCAGGGAAGCCCCTTGTTCCTGATCTTAAGAGGAAAGAATTCAGTCTTTTTATCATTAAGTGTGATATTAACTGTTAATTTTTTTTTTCTTTTGGCCGCGCTGCATGGCATGCGGGATCTTAGTTCCCTGATCAGGGATCAAACCCACGCCCCCTGCGGTGGAAGCACGGAGTCCTAACCACTGGACCACCAGGGAATTCCCTAACTGTTAATTTTTATAGATATCCTTCATCTATGTCAGGTTAAGGAAGTTCTTTTCTATTTCTAGTTTGCTGAGAGTTAAAAAAAAAAAAAAAAGAATGGATGTTGAATTCTGTCAGATGCTTTCTTTCTGCATCAGTTAATATGATATGTGGTTCTTCTTGTTAATATCATTGATTACATTTATTGATTTCTGAATATAGAATCAGCCTTACATTTCCAAGATAAACTCCAGTTGGCTATGGAGTATCATTCTTTCTGTTTATCACTGAATTTGTTTTGCTAGTATTTTGTTGAAGATATTTGCACCTATGTTTATAAGGGATATTATCTGTAGTTTTATTTTCTTGTATGGTATGTGTCTGGCTTTGATAGAGTAATGCTGACCTCATAAAGTGAGTAGAGAAGTGTTCTTTCCTCTTTTATTTTTTTGGGGAAAAAAAGTGTGTAGAATCGGGCTAGTTCTACTTTAAATGTTTGGTAGACTACTTTTTTTCTTAAAGCGGATTCTCTAAGCTTCAGGCCCCACAAAAAAACCTAGACTCAGTCCTGTTTGGGGCTTTGAGGATGAGTTGCTGTACACGATCGGAGATTTCAAAATGCTGCTTCTGAGGGTGTCATAAGAAGCAGCAGGGGCCTGTAGGTCCAGACAGGTGAAATTATTCAGCCTCCTGCTTTTGCAGAAATCACTCATTTCCCTTAGATTTAGGCAGAGCTATAGCTGACTCCCAATGGGGTAACACGATTTGGGCAAGACCTCTGATCCGCCTGAACCATGATTGACTGTGTGACTTTGGGGAAATCACTCATCCTCTCTGAGTCTCAGATGAACCAACGGGAAAAAGATGACAAATGTGTCTCCTTCACAGTGCTGCTGTAAAAGTGAAAATGTGCTCAAAAAACTATAGAGAGTTCTCCTGGAGGTATAAGGAGCTTTAAACAGCTCCATGGTTTACAAAGTAAGGGGAGGAGATAGACTTGGAAGGAGAATAGAGTGGACTAAAGGAAAGACAGGAGGAAAGCCCCTTTGGTGGGGGGGCAGTAATAGCTGCCATCCTCGGCTTCTGGTCTTCCATCTGTTTTCACAGGCATTACCTCATTTGAGCCCCGAGACTCTCTAAGGGGACATGATGGCATGCATCTATTTGTTCAACATGTCCTAGGGTCCTACTCTGGGCCAGGCATTGTATAGATGAGGACACCGAGGTTCCATGAGGGTAGGAGATGTTCCCCAAGGCAACACAGCCAGTGACAGAACTGGAAGAGAGCCCAGATGTTGGGGGAAAACAGTGATTTTCCACTGTAGTGAGGGGAGCAAGTTGGACTAAGTTTAAAAGAGAAGAGACAACTGGTCTACTTCTGAGGGGGTGTGTGGGTAGGAATTGAGAAGCACTGGCCCCAAAGCAGACTGCTGGGCTTGAAGCCCTCCTCAACCCCTTACTTAGCTGGGTAAACTGAAGCACATTTCTTAACCTCAGTGCTTCAGTTTACCATCTGTTGAAGTGAGGGTAATAGTGCATCTACCTCATACATTTGTTGGAAGGGTTAAATGAGCTAATAAGTACAAAATGCTCAGAACAGTACCTGGTACTTATGAGTGCCACATAAACACTGGGTATTATTTGTAAAGATGCTAGGCCATCCTTAAGGCTCTAAGAAGCCACAGAAGGATGGAGTTAACAAAAGGTAGGCAGAAGCTTAGAGATCCTCCCGTCTGCCCTCTGTTTTGGATGAATACAGCAGGCCCGGCCTCGGGGGTGACTTGCCCAAGGTCGTGCAGCCCTGAAACCATAGGCCAGGCCCAGCTTTCCCGAGTCCTCACTCCATGAGGACACGCTGTACGCCTGCTTTTAGATCCTTGCGTTTCATGATTCTTAGGCGAGAGTGGTGTGACAGGAGGCTACACAAAATCCAGGCGGAAGCAAATCAGGAGGAGGAGAGTTGCATGTCTTCTCTCCCGCACTACCTTCCTGGGGGAGGTGAGCTTTCTGGAACCTGCCAGGGAAGGGGAGAAGGTAAGGGAGCAGCAGCCCACCGTGTATCGCCTGCAGATGCCGTGCTTTCCCGTGGGGACTCGTCACATCTGGGCCTGCCCCTCGGCCTCGCCTGATGCCCCCTGCACCCCAACGCTGCCGCATAGGAAGGCGCAGGCCTTAGGGGGCCGCTGGTCGGGGATGAGATCACTGCGCGGAGCAGCCTTCCTGCGTGGCTTAGGGTCTGGAGCCACCTTGTGGCCACGGGCCAAGGCTGTCTTTGCACAGAGGCTGAAGGCTTAGCAAGAGGCGGCTGGCTGGGCGGCCCCAGCCGTCACCTAGACCCACTCTGGACTTTACAAGGTCTACTGGGAACCCAAGGACTTCAGGATAGAAGAGAAGGGTGCAGGAGCCAGAGGGGGTGGAATAGGTAGAAGGCCCTTGGTTGGGAATGTTGAACTGGACTCTGATTTAGCTCCTACCCCACGGTGGGTGGCTGTGTGAGCTGGTGTCCCTGGGAGGCATGATTTCCAGTTTTGGTCTCGGACTTGATCCTGGTGCACTCTGGGCTCCTAGCATCTGTTTGTTCATCGGTGGAGAGAGGCTCTGGCTTTGCCCACTCCCACCCTCATCTATTCCCATATTTGGGGATGTTCTCACAGAGGAAATGCAAGCTTGGTTTCTCTGGCAGATATTATGGTTGAACCAGCATTTCTGGGCTCGTTGTCTTCCACTGTGCTGGCCATGATGGGCAAAAGGGGCTTGTGGCTTGGGGAACATGGGGGTGGAGGGGCAGATCAAGTTGCTCCCTCTGCCCTGGTAGGGCAGACCTAGGTGAATCTGAGTGTCGCTGTTACCTTGGCCTGGGACCTGGAAGCATAGGCTTGGCTCTGCTACATAATCATTCCTCCACCTTGAGCCGCCTTCTGAGTCTAGGAGAGGTAGAGGCTGTGGTCTGAGTGTACCCCTGAGAGAATATAGATTTGTGGTCTGGCCCCTGTGGGAGTCTATGGCCCACAGTATTGTGCGTTGCAGGTGCCACATCTGGGCAGAGCTGAGTTTTGGAGCGCAGAGACCACATCTGACCTGGGAGACCCATGGCACCAAGGCTCCACCGGCCACAGGGCGGTTCTGGGAGCTGGTGTGGAGCCTCTGGACCCGAAGCCCTGCTTCATCACCTCCACCCGTGCACCCTCGTCCCCCACCGCTCTGCCTCCCGGGCCATCATCCGATCTGATTAATCTGACCCTCCCCTCTGCCCTAGATTCAGAGTCTGACTTCCCAGCGCCTCCCAACTACTTGTGACCACATGTCCTTAGGGCCGGCCTCCCACCCAGGCTCTTCCTACCGCCACTTCGTCTAGCCGGTCTTCTCTTTCAGGCCCCAAATTCTGATGTAGCTTCCCTCTCCTTTGTCTCTTTCTCTTTCCATTCTCTCCTGCAGAGCTCTCTCTGTCTCTCTGTCTCTTCTCTCTGTGTGTCTGTCTCTGTCTCCCTCTCTGTCTCTCCATCTCTGTTTCTCTCTGTGTCTCTCTATCTCACTGTCCCTGTCTCCGACTTTGTCTGTCTCTTTCTTTCTCTCTGTGCCTCTGTCTTTCTGTTTCTGTCTCTCCCTATCTCTCTGTCTCTCTGTCTCCGTGTCTCTCTGTGTCTCTCTGTCTCTGTCTCTGTGTGTCTCTCTGTCTCTGTCTCTCCCTGTGTCTCTCTGTCTCTGTCTCTGTGTGTCTCTGTGTCTCTGTCTCTGTCTCTCTGTGTCTCTCTGTCTCTGTCTCTCTGTGTCTCTGTCTCTCTGTGTGTCTCTCTGTCTCTGTCTCTGTGTCTCTCTGTCTCTGTCTCTCTCTGTGGCTCTGTGTCTCTCTGTCTCTGTGTCTCTCTGTCTCTGTCTCTCTGTCTCTGTCTCTGTGTGTCTCTGTGTCTCTGTCTCTCTGTGTCTCTCTGTCTCTGTCTCTCTGTGTGTCTCTCTGTCTCTGTGTCTCTCTGTCTCTGTCTCTCTCTGTGTCTCTCTGTCTCTCCCTGTGTCTCTCTGTCTCTGTCTTCCTGTGTCTCTCTGTCTCTGTCTCTCTCTGTGTCTCTCTGTCTCTCCCTGTGTCTCTCTGTCTCTGTCTCTCCCTGTGTCTCTCTGTCTCTGTCTCCCTGTGTCTCTCTGTGTCTCTTTGTGTGTCTCTCTGTCTCTGTCTCTCTGTCTCTCTCTGTCTCTGTCTGTCAGTGACCCCATAGCTTTATGGGTCAGGTACAACAACCTCCCTGCCCCTTTCCTAGCCCCTCCGCTGGTCCTTTGATTTTGGGAACTACAGATGGAGGCCCAGAGAGAGGCAATGACTCACGGGAAGTGGCGCAGGCAGTAAATGACAGAACCTGGAACGGAACAGAATTCAGGGCCCTGTTTCGCTTCAGAGCCTCAGTTTCCCCAAGTGTTAAATGATGACGACCAGACCTGCCCCACAAGGCACGGCAGGGCCTCCGGGAGATGCCCGGCCTGCAGTGCCTGGCGAGGCTGGCGTCCCCGGCCCCTCCACCCTGGCCCCGACACCGTCCCCGCTGCGGTGCCTCCCTCCCCTCAGTTTTCTGCAGGGTTGTTCTCTGCTCACTCCAGGGAGTGTATGTGCAGAAAATAAGGTGTCCATCCCAGCCCCCCGGGTGGGTCTTTTCAGAGATCCAGTCCCTTAAAGGCTCTTAGGAATCTCGAGAAGCAGCCGTCAGGTGTTCGTCAGGTGTCGGATGGGCTCACTGTCACCAGCACGTGTGGTTCAGGTCCCACCGATGGTTCAGGTGGGCTGCTTTGTGTCCCGATGCCCGCTCTGGGGGACCCTGGCCCACTCGTTCCTCCGTGGGTGCAGTACACGATTAGCGCACAGGAGGGAGGCCCACTGTTTGGATCTGGAGAGGAGCATCAATTACAGTTTTAAATTATTTTGCAAATGTATGTTTTTGCGTCTTTGCCTCTAAAGCATGGGCTTCTCTAACGTCATGCGAGGTTCTTGGGCAACACCCACTTCTCCCTTTGCTCCCAGGGGGCGGGGGGGTATAGAGCCCCTCCCTGTGAGCCTCTCAGAAATTCGGTGTAAACGTGGGCATGAGCTGCCTTCGCCTTGTTGCGACAGTGCCGTCCTGCAGGACTCCGAGCCCTGGGGGACAGGAGTCTTCCTTCTGCATCCACAGGCACAGGGAGATGGCGTGAACACAGACAAGCTCAGGTGTCCATGAGAGACAGAGAAGACACGAGAAGGGGGGGGCGGGGAGAGAGACCGGGCGGTGGGACAGGAGAGGCGGGCAGGACCCCATGGGCCGAGGGAGGCGGCTCGGATTTTATTCTGAACGTGATGGGAAGCCATGGGAGTGTTGAAAGAAGGTGGTGACGTGATTGCATTTGTGATTTTCACAAAGCACCTTGGCTGCTGTGCAAAGAATGGGTTGTTCTGGGGCCAGAGTGGACCCTGGGAGACCAGTTAGGAGGCTTCTGCTTCGATCCAGGAGAGAGGGGTGGTGGCGGGGACCAGGCTGGCGGTGGTGATGGGGACAGAGAGAAGGGACCGTCCAGCAGCCCCAAGTGGGCCCCTGACGGTGCTTGAGAACAGTGGGGACTCTGTAGGGGGTCAACGATGCTCTCAACCTCTGTGATTCCGGCTCGGCGGTTTAAAAGACACAGTGATATACATTCCCAGGGGACGGCCAGGGACGCAAGTGTGGTTCTGTCCTGTTGTCTGTGACCTCAGTTTATGGTGCATATTCTTGATCCTAACTAGGCCCGCAAAGCTGTGCTTTCTGAACCTTGCTCTTGTCCCGGCGCTGCCGGCTCCTCTGGGCCTGGCCTGGCCCCAGAGACGGCTGGCTGGCTTGGATGCTACCTTCCATCCTCCCCTTGACTGTGGCTTGGAGACAAGCTTCCAAAGTTTAGGTGAAAGTGAGGCAGGCCTGGGGGCTTTCTCACGTGGACCTGGATACATGCCCAGCACGCGGATTATCTCCCTAATGTTCCCACCAGCCTTGTGATGCTGCGATTCTGCTGTGTGAACGGCGAGTAACGAGGACACAGAGTTGGGTAATTCGTCCAAGGTCCCACAGTGAGCAGATGACAGAGCCGGGATTTGAACCCAGAGCCTGTGCCCTCCGCCTGTACCTGCTTCCTTTGCCCCTTGTCCCTCCCGGGTGGAGTGGGGTCAGTGGTTTGTGTGACTGAGTCCTGGGCTGCACCTGGATGGAGGCTCCGTTGCAGGCCGTCCCAGGCGTAGAGGGACGGGGGCTCCGTTGCAGGCCGTCCCTAGTGTAGAGCGGGGCACGCACGAGCTTTGGTGTCCAACAGCCTGGGGCCGGCTCCTGGTTGCTCCGCCATCCAGGTCTGGAGCCTGTGCAAGTGAGTCCCGCCTGTCTGTCCTATGTGGGAACTACACCTGCCTGTCACCTGGGACCCAGGCAACACGCAGTAGCCAGCCAGCCAGTGATACTTAGTAGGAGCTTCATAAACGCTAATTCCCTTCCCTCCTCCTCCAGAGAGGTGAAAACCCTGCAGGAAGGTTCCCCCTGGGACCCTGAACTTCAGCCAGCCCACCTGCCCCCTGAGCTCACCTGTGATGCTTCCCTGGCAGGCCTGTGAGATCACCTGGTCCCACTCTTCCATTTCTTATCTTACAGATGAGCAAAGTGAGGCCAGGGAGGGGACAACTTGCCTTGGACCCGTTCCCTGGCCTGCCCCCACCCCACCCCACCCCGAAGCCTCAGCACCCTGTCTGTGGTCCGGCAGAACCCCTGGAGCTGGTCCAAGCACCCGGAAAACCTCAGCGCCAAGGAGGGGATGCTGGTCTGTGGGGACGGCCTGACCCTCCCACAGCTCCCACGCCGACCCACGCTCTCTGTGTTCTGTCCTGTCTCTCGGCAGGTATATCCGCACCATGTACCTGGGGATTCAGAGCCAGCGGCAGAAGGAACACCAGCGACGCTTCTACTGGGCTATGATGTACGAATATGCAGACGTTAACATGCTGCGCCTCCTGGAGACCTTCCTGGAAAGCGCCCCCCAACTGGTGCTACAGCTCTGCATAATGATCCAGAAGAGCCGCGCCGAGACGCTGCCCTGTGAGTCCCCTCCCCTTCCCCAGGGCTGGGGGCGTCGCCCGTCCTGATCCCCGAGTCCTCACTCCCGGTGCGCCCCTGAGTGCGAGCCTGCCCCGCCGTCATGTGAGCAGAACAGAGCCGGGTCTCGGTGTCCCTGGAGCAGCAGGGCGGAGGGCCCTAGTCTCCCAGTCCAGGGGGAGAGGCCCCTTGTCTTGGCGCTGGCCTGAGCCACGGTGTTTGCACATATGTGGGATGGGGAAGATGCCTTAGGACAGCACGTGCCCAAGAGGCTAAATCATGTCAGGCGGCGTTAGCAGTTTTAGACGTTTTTAAGCTGTGGTGCTCTTGCTTCAAACCCATGTATAAAATGTAGAAGCCCCACTTATAAAACAGGCTCAAGTAGCTCTGTTCTAGCTAGATGGGGATGGGGGTCCAGAGCCCAGCGTACCCTGCCCACTGGCCGCACCTCCCCACTCCTGGCCCCTGTGGCCCCAGATGGTCTCTGAGCGCCCAGGGCCCGGTCCGGACAGCACTGGTCTCTACAGCAGCGGGAAGCCTCTGGGGGCCACTGGCTGCCCAGGAAGATCTTTCCACATTGGCCTCCTCTGGTCAAGGTGGAGTCTCACCCCAGGTCGCCAATGTCAGGGCAGACCCCAGGTCAGACCAGCCTGCAAGTGTCATCGTCGTGTCAGAGCCTATTTCAACAGGGCTGGAGCTCCAGCAAGGGAGAAGGTCTAGGGTGAGGAGGGGCTGGAGATCACAACACTTGGGGGACCCTGGGGACGTTTTGCCTGGGGAACACTTGAGCTATGTGAATTTCAACATTTGAAGGGATGTCAGGGAAGGATGATCGTTCCAAAGGGTCTGGAGGGAGCTACAGGGAGACCGTTATCGATTCTACGTGTGGGAGACGTTTCAAACAGCAGGAGCCATCCAGTGATAGAAAGACTGTCTCAGGAAGTAGAGAGTTTCCCGTCATGAGGAATATTCAAGCAGAGCTGTTGCTGCAGGGACTCAGCCCAGAGGTTCCTGACTCGAGAGGGCTTGAGCATGTGTGATCCGGAGTAGCAAGGCAGCTGGGGCAGAGAGTCTGTTCTCCATGCCCACCTCTCCCTGGCCAGTGGGACCTGCTGGCCTCCTGGGTCCTCACCTCTGGGCCCACAGCTCCCCAGCTGCTCCAGCGGGCCCTGGGTGCCACCAAGTTCATGAGCACCCATAGGGGGCTCTCCAGCGGGACACCCCCTTGCCCCACGTGGCCCCAAGCTCTGGCCTTTCATTGAACTGCTATGCCTCTTTGGTATAACGGGGGAGATGACAACCGTACCTAATTTTGGGGGGATGCAATGATATACGGCACGTAGAACACTTTGTTAAACTGTCCAGCTCTGCAGGCATCTAAGGGGGTGTGTATCTCATTGCCAGGGAAGTGGCGTGGGCAGGCTCCCCCATCTTCCACCCCGTGAGTCATGCTGCCCCAGCTGCCTTGCTGAGCCCACTCTTTCTGTGATCACTGCTCAGGTTATAAACGCAGAGAGGCTGGATGTGTAGTCCCCAGAGAGGAAACTCGCGGGGCAGCCGATGTTGCTTCCTAGGGGTCCTCCTGACATGGGAGCCCAGGCGGCCCAGGTCAGCAAAGGCTAAGGGGCCGCTGAGCGAGCCTTTGTGAGCAGGGGCCTGGGAGTGACAGGAGCGAGGCTACTTCGGCCTGGGCAAGCACTCCCTGGCTCTTCTGCCCACACGCCCGTCTTTCCGTGCCAGCGGCTCAGAGGTTGGGGGAGCGCTTCCCCACGTGTTTGGTGAGTGGAACAGTTATTCCTTGAAATAGACTTTCACAGTTAAATACATTTGGGGACCGCTGGGCCCGACAGAGGTCAGTGGCAATCTTTGCTCTTGGGTTGTGAGTCTCCAGGATGAGGGTGTGCAGGGCTGGCTGGGGTGATGGGAAGGAAGGAAACCGGCCGTCACTGTCATGGAGCATAGACTGTAAGCTCTTGGCATGTTCCTTTTTTTTTTTTTTATTTTAATTCCAACCCTTTATTTTATTTATTTATGTATTTTGGGGGCACATCGTGCAGCATATGAGATCTTAGTTCCCCAACCAGGGATTGAACCCATGCCCGCTGCAGTGGAAGCACGAAGTCTTAACCACTGGAGCCAGAGAAGTCCCATGTTCCCTTTCTTAACTTCTAGAATATCTGCTCATCCCTGGACCCTTGTGTTATGGTGATAGATGCCTTCCCTCTCTTTTCCCATAAAAAGCTGCATGAAATGTATGCCCTTTAAAGAAAACCAGTTTAAATATTAGAAACTGGAGGAGAGGAGAGAAAGTCTGTGAACTTGGAAGGGACGTGTTGGCGACATGGACTCTGTGAGTTCTTAGAGGGCGGTGGCCTGGAAAGATGGGGTGACTCCGCCTGCTGCTTGACAGCTGTGTGACCTTCAGCAAGTTACCGAGCCTTTCTGTTCCTCAGTTTTCTCGTTTCTGAAATGGGGATAGTATTGGTACCTACCACAGAGGGTTGTTCTGAGCATTTTTGACGTGATGAATGTCAAGGGCCTCAGGCCGCCTCTGGCCATTTTGAGGTTGGTGATGGTCGAGCTTTTACTGCAGATACACTTTCTGAATTGGACCACGAGTTACTAGTGAGATCATGGCTAACTGGCCTTGTTTGGTGGGCTTTTGGTGACACCTGTCCACTCTATACCGTTAATGCTAGTCGATGGTTAGAAAGATCACTATTGCTGTAATAGGTGAGTTTTCCATGGATCTTGCCCAATGCCAACCTCTTCCACTTTTGCTACTTTTGCCAGCTATCCACCTTTTATTCCTCTTTTATCACTGGGTTAGCAGTACAGTATTTGGCCTGCAAGATGGATTTGTATCCAATTTACCCACAAAACCAGACTCAAGTCAAAATATAATATTGGGTTAGCCAAAAAGTTCGTTCGGGTTTTTCCGTTACACCTTAAGGAATCTTATGTAAAAACCCGAACGAACTTTTTGGCTAACTCAATAGTAATAGTAATAATAAATCATGGAAATCTTATGCTAGAGTCATTTGGGTACTTCAGTGGGGTCTTCCTTAAATCTGGTGTCTTGAAAGTTTAAATAAAGATATAAAAGGGGCATGTTATCTGATACACCATTTACACTGGTAGTGAGCCTTTTGTCTGCTGAAAGCTTCACGAGGCTTCTAGGCTGTGACAGAGTTTGGAAAGCGGTCCTGAATAGTGGGAAAAGCCCGACAGAGCTGCGTATAAATTCCACCTCCGCCATTTATTGGCTTTATGACACGGGGCAAGTTGATTTCCTAACTGGGCTTCTTCATCTGTAAAGTGGGCATAATAGCTACTTTTGCGTGGTTGTGAAGGTCTAATGAGCTGCACTTACCCCTCTACAGCACCTTGGCTGGCGTATTATGGGTACTTGATACAGTCTGCCATTCAGCAAGATGCATTAAGCCAGGAGCCATACTACGTGCTGAGGGTAACAGGGAACATAACAGATGTGGTCCAGGCCCTCATGAATCTTCCATTCTCTCTTGGGAGACATAACGGAAACAGCTAGACAGCTAGCACGCTGTGGGAAGCGCTTTAAGCAAGCAAACAGGGTGCCAAGACCACAGTACATGGGGTGGGGTGTGGAGAGAGCTTATTTGGGCAGGAATGTCAGAGAAACCCTCTCCAGAGAGTTGACATTTCGGCTGAGTATAAACACTGAGGAGGAGCCAGCTATGGGAGAAGCAGATACAGCCTTCCAGGCAGAGGGAACGGCATATATAAAGGCCCTGAGATAGGAAACGCCTGGCTTGTTCTAGAAAATGAAAGGACTCAGCATAGTTGGAGGTTGGCGGTCTGGGGAAGGAGAGTGATGTGGGGAGGATGGAGAGGAAGGCAGAGGCCTGACAGCTTGGGTTTATACCAAGTGCCGCGGGGAGGGTTATGTAGGAAATCTTTTAAAGAAGATTCCCTTTCCTGCTGTGCAGGGAGGAAAACAAGAGCTGAGCCAGGAACGCCGGTTAGAGGCAGCGGTGGAGGTCCAGGGGTGAAATGATGGGGTTGGAGTGTTTGGGAGTGGAAGCCAAGTGCACAGATTGGAGGCCTGCTCTGGAGCGGAAATCAACAAGACTTAGCAGGCCTGGTGCGGGCAGTGATAGAAGGAGGGCTGGGGGTTTCTAACAGGGTATGTTGAGGTGGAGGGCACTCTACGGGGATTGGGTTTGGGGGATTGGGTCAAGAGTTAGTAGCTCTGTCACCTTTCCTGGCTTTTTGGGTTTTCTGACGCTTCCACGTGAACATTCGCGGGGTGGGCGAGCGCCACTGGCTACACCCACACAGCACCTGAGCCTGCCTTTTTGGGTTGAGCTCACCGTGAGGAGCTATCCTCCTTACAGGGCTCTGAAGACCACTCGCCCGTGGCCTCGCGACCCCACTTGTCAGGCACCTGCTCTGCTGTAGGCAAGATGCTGTGTCAGGAATGGGTTTGCAAAGATACCTACCCTTCGGTAGGTGTTCTTAAACACCAAGCCCTTAAGCATTGGTTTTCTTTTAAACAAACGTTGAGCTGTAAGATCCAAATAGGCCTCTGTCTCTCCATCCCTTTGGTGTTAACCTCCCTAATCGTTTTCTTCTTTCTTAACCTCACTTGTCGCCTCCTCTTACATCAGAAGCCCACCAGTGGCGTGTACCTTAGCTTCACATTTGCTCCTTTCTCCAGCAAGAGAGCGCTGCAGAGAGGCAGGTGTTCGTCCAGTTTCTCTGCTCCCATCTGTACCTTTTTCTTCAGCTGCCACCCCAGGAGCTCTTCCTCCTTTCCCGAGTGAGGACAGAAGTCATCCCAAGGAAGCATCAGCTCCCTCTCTGGGCTTCCTCTCCGGATCAGGTTTCCATTTTGCGTGAGGACTAGGCTTCCAGGTTCCGGTTCTCAGGGGAGCGGAGGCCAGGGTCTGCTTCTCGGCTGTGGGGTTGGTTAAACGGCCCTCCCTGCCTTCCCCTCCCCACAGCGAAGGACGTCCATGTCTCTCCCCTGGGGAGATTTCTTTTCTCTAACGTGAAAAATGCTGTCCTGTCTCTCCAGTCCTGCTCGTATGGACATTGGCTGTTACCCTCCAAGTCTGGGACACAAAAGTTGGCTACTTGATCATTTAGGATTTTGGTTACACTTAGGTGGAGCTGCCACCCAGGAAGTGATGGTGATCTGGTTGTGCGGCCCGTGACCACAGATCTGTGTTCTACACCAGACCTGTGAATTTCCTACTCACTTTCCTCATTACCAAGAAGTAAAATTTGTTATTGAAACAGCCCTTTCACTGCATCAAACACCGTCAGATAATGAATCACCTTGTGCAGAGTTACGGGGGGTTTCGGTGCCCCCCGATCCCCTGCTGTGTGAGCCACCGCCGGACTCAACCCTGGTGGAGTAGCCCCCTTCTCCCTGACTCCCCCTGGCCCTCACCCCCGCCCCGAGCTGAGCTGGAGCCGCTAGCTCTGAGAGATGCTCTGGGCTTTCAGACCAGGTTGGTACCAAGATCTTCCAGCCTCCGATCTCAGCTCCAGGCTGCTCGTGCCGTTTCTCGGTCTTAGCCTCCAGGATAGATAGAGGAGAAGATATGCACTTCCCTTTTCAGGCTCTTCCCCTGGCTGTCTTGCATCTTCACCCGTAACTGCAGTGAAGAGGGACACGCCTTCCTTCTCCCCCCAGAACACAGACTCGGCCTCTCTCATTTCCCCTGGGGGATGAACTCTCCCCAGCTCTGTTTCTGTCTCCTTCTGAGAAGCTGCCCCTCCTTCTTGCCCATCAGATACCCGCTTGGCGTCTACACACAGGGTGCCCTGAACAGCCAGCTCAAGCTCACAGTGCTGCTTCAGCTCCCAGTGGCTTCTTGTCAAACAGAACATCAAAACCTCACACTTTTAAACAGAATTTGCAAGGATATTAAACAGAGACATCACTTCTGGTGCATCAGTGTAGTTTGACTTTGCATCCAATTCTGAGGCCTTTTGGCTGAGGTTGCCCTAACAACAGGCAAGAGAAAAAGAGAGGAGGGTTCTTTTATTTAAATTGTGATAAGAACACAATGTAAGATCTACCCTCTTAACAAATTTTAAGTGTAAAAGAAAATGCAGTATGTACAAATGAGGGAGAGTTCTTAAAGCAGCAGAAAACGTTTGAGAAAGGCAGGCTAAATCAATTTCACTACAATTAACACAGATGAAATAACAGTCGGCCACCTGAAAATGTCTGTGCATGAAATGTTGGGACAAAGAGGGACGTCAAGGCAGGCTGACCAGTGGGGCTTCTCAGGGGAGGCTCCGTGTGCTGCCGGTTCAGAAGCCTGAGCCGTAACTGTAACGGGGCCACTTATTCAGTAACTATTTATTAAGCACCTACTATGCACCAAGCACGGTTCTAGGCGCTGGGGACAGATATGAGCAATAAACAAAACAGACAGAAAGCCCTGCTCTCATGGAGCTTGCATTTCTTGTAGGGAGAGACAGACAACGAACAAAACAACTATTAGAAAATGGTAAGTACTCAGCAGAGCTCTAAAGCTGGGAAGAGAGAGGGGCGGGGGAGCAGAGCCGTGTCAGCCTTCAATAGGGCTGCAGGAAGGTCTCCCAGTCTTCAATAGGGTGGCAGGAAGGGGACCTCTGAGCAAAGATATGAAGGAGGGAGGGAGCCAGCCCACAGATCTCTGGAGGTGAGTGTACCAGAGGAGGGAACAGCCAAGGGCAAGGCCTTGGGCTAAGAAAGTGACTCCTGTGTTTGGGGAGCAGCCAGGAGGCTGGGAAGGTGGGTGTGTCGTGCCTGGGCTCAGCCCTGCCCCGGGGGTCCTGCCAGCAGAGCATCTCTTCCTCTTCTGCTTTGTTAAAAATATTTAAACCGCTTTATTGAGATCCACTTTACATACCGTAAAATTCACCCACTTGAAGTGTACTCCATTCAACGGCTGTTAGTGTATCTGCGGAGTTGTCACCATTACCACAACCAATCTCAGAACAGTTCCTTTGCCCCACAGAGACACGTCACCCTTCTTAGATTTGCTCTCCTGTCTCCCACCCCCCAACTTTCCTGCATAGGGAGGCGGGCAGCTGAAGGAGCCCTGGGTCCTGAGTCCACTGTGCTAGAACGTGGCAAGGGATGCTGGGAAAATCTCTCCCATCTCATCTCTGAGCCTGAGTAATGTGAGTGAGGGCAGGAGGGACTCCTGAAGTCCTTTCAGTCTGGCAGGCTGTGACTCTAAGGAAGAGAAAAGTGGGGGAATCTGAGCAAGAATCGGACAGGAGCAATGTTTAATTATTAGGCTAGACATTCACATTAGAGGCAATCGCAAACTCAAGGCCTCGTGGGAACTCCCAGCTCCAGGAAAGACGGCAATTAAATGATCTTCAAAAGATCTTTTCTATTTCTTAAGATTTCCAAGGAAAGAAGGCCTACAGATTTCATGAATGATGTCTTCCTGTGTCACACGTCTCTCACTCCTGGGAAGTGGGTGGAATGGAAGAGACCCTGAGAAGGAAATGTGGGGGGAGTCCCTGTAAGCTGTTCTCCTTCCTTTCTGAGCCTCACCTTTTTCATCTGTAAAAATAAAAAAGGGATCCTTTCCATTCTAGACACAGTTGGAGGCGTTAGGTGGGTCAGGACAGCAAGAGGAGTCCTAGGGGTGAGGCAGTCACTCCATGGCCAACCTGGGGTGAGGTTTGGGTCTGACGCTGACCAGCGGAGAGCTGGGTCCTCTCTCAATTCCAGGCCCTCTTGTGCGTTCAGACCCCACGTGCCCCAGGCTGCCAGGCCCTGGGGTTCAGGAGCCTGCCCGCTGTAATACCTGCCCACCTGTGACCGCATGTGCCCGCTGTAATACCTGCCCACCTGTGACCGCATGTGCCCGCTGTAATACCTGCCCACCTGTGACCGCATGTGCCCGCTGTAATACCTGCCCACCTGTGACCGCGTGGAGCCCATCCCCACCTCCTGCTGTTCTTGGGGACCCCGTCATTCCCTTCACCCCCCCACCCTGCCCCAGTAATAACCAAGTACTTTGAGGCCTTCTCTGCTTGTCCCTCCGGTAGCCTCCTGAGACTGTCACCTAGAAGAAAAGGTGCTGCCTCCTGTTTTGAGTGGTAGAATGCTCCTGGTGTGGACCTGGCTTCACACTCTGATTTGCACTTAGAAGCTGCATCAGTCCCATAAGGCCCTTAACCTCTTTGAGCCTCGGGGTTCTCGTTTGTAAACCATGGATCGTAACTCCTGCCTCAGAGGGGTTTTGTCAGGAGCAAGTGCAATACATTTGTTTGTGTCACAGAGGAGGCCCCCTGGCAATCACCCGTCCGAGGCCCGCATTGCTGCCCTGCTCAGCGAGGCTCTGGCTGGGCGACGTCACCTGCTCGGCAGCTCTGCTGCCTTCCCCAGGCTGCTCGCCTGAGCTGCCGTGGAGCCCCACAGCGGTCTGGGAGCCCTCCCCAGCCTCCTGACACAGTCCCTTCCAGGGCTCCAGGGGCCGCTCCTCCTGGCTCACCAGGCCAGGACTGTGGAGAGTGCTGGTTCTAGCCCAGCACAGTGCCGAGGGCGCAGCAGCGGCTGGGAGGTCAGCCTGCGATGTCCAGTCTCGCGCCTCTGTCCCCCCCGTTTCTCCCGCTTCTCCCTCCCCCTCACCCTTCAGTCCCTCGTGCAGGAGTGGGCGGTGCCCCTGCCCTTGGCCCAAGCCCTTCTTCTCCCAGGATTTCTCTTGCGGTGGTCAGATCGTGCAGGGACCTGTCAGGGAGACGCAGAGCCGGTTGGCTGGAGGAGCAGTTTGCGGGGGGAGGAGGGGGCATGTGACAGGAGAAAAGGTGGGAACTCCAGCTGTGGGCGCCGGGTTCTAGCCACCCCCCTTGCCCGTTAATTTGGCTGGGATCTCTGATGCAGCACTTAACCTCTCTGAGTCTCGGTTTCTCCTTTTTAAGTTGGGAATAATCGTACCTGCCCTAATCTACTCAGAGGGGATGGGTGGGGACCCTGTGAGATTAGAGGGGAAGCCTCCTGGGGACTAGGGGTAAGGGTTACACATGCGGTTACTTTGTGTCTCGGGTGAGGGAATGACTTTGGGGTTTAGATTAAATTACATCATTGTAGCTTAGAATCCCAGCAGGCCCCTCCTCTCCCTCCACTTGCAAACCTGGAATCCCAAGGCCCTGCAAGGTGAGACTGAGCTGAAGATGCGCTTGCCCCGGCCGCAGGCCTGCTTCTCTCTTGGGAGGGCATGATTGCATGAGAAAATCAGTTAGGTTAGGCCTTTGTCAAAATATTATAGGGAAGTCTGACGGTCAGCGATAATACATCACACAGGCTCCCTGAGACACATCTGCACTGAGCACGCCTGGCCCTGCGCTAGCCTCCGGGGGAACAGAGGTGAGCCAGGCAGGCGGGTCTCTGCCCTTCGTGGGGGAGACAGGCAATAACAAGTAACACATGAATAACACCGTTTCAAATATAATTGAGTCTATATATGTGTGTATGGGGGAATAGAACATGTAGGCACATCTTTAGTGCTATAGAATACTGTATATATACACTCTGTATATTCACTATGTATGTACATTGTACTATATACATTCTCTGTCTCTGTCTCTCTCTCTCCCTATATATACACTATATATATATATATACACACACACACATATATATATATAGTATAGTATGTAAACACATCAAAGATGTACATATATCAAATATATATTGAATATTCCAAATCCATGTTTTTACGCATGGGTCACAAACAATAAACTAAGGCCCAGTCTGCTTGTACCAAAGCCCATGCTTTCCAGGGCATCTCACGGCCTCTGTTAAAATGCAGTCAGTCTGGGAGCATCAGGGCATTGAGACTGGTTGGCTGTTTGCTCCTCAATGAGGGTGGATTTACCGGAACTTTCCAGGGACAGCAGACGGATTTCTTCACAGTGTGCTTCAGGCCCACCAGGATCCAGGCATCCGCAAGGCTCGTGCCAGACCAGCTGAGTGGCTGACGTTTGTTCTAGACTCTCCAAAGTTTGCCTTTATCTAGCTGGCTGTGAAGATGGTATTGTGATAGCTCTGACAGCATCTTAGAAAGAAGAGGCAACCGAATCAGAGGGCTGGATTTAGCTTTCCTCCTGCCCGGTCCTTTAAATACCAGTATTTGACCTTGAAGCTCTTTGAGAGGGGGGCTGTTGCCTTCCCCCGTGTTCCCAGAGAGACCGTCAACTCATGGTCAGCTGCTCAGAAGGGCCTCATTGTCCGGGTATCAGACCACAGAGATGCTGTTCTCATGGCCTCTCCCAAGGTCACTGGTCTGTGCCCCAAGGGCCTCGTTCAGGATATCGAGCACTTCTCAGGAGGAACTCTAGAAAGCCTGAATCTCCAGCTGTTTGACACATGCAGGTTCACAGTTTGTTTTTAACTTGAGAACATTGAGGAAATAGGAATAGGAACCCCATCACAGGGTTTCTCCTTCTCAGCACTAGTATATCTGGGGCCAAATCATTCTTTGCTGTGTATTGTATTGGGGAGCTATCCTGTGCTCTGCAGAATATTTACCAGCATCCCTGGTTCCTACCCACTAGATGCCCATAGCGCCCTCACCCCGAGCTGTGACAACCAAGAAAGTCTGCCAGATGTCCTGGGGGTGGGGGGCGATGGGGGAACGTAACATTCCCATTGAGGACCTTTGCCCTGCTATTAAATGGGTGATTGTGGGTGGTGTCGGCTGAATATGGCCCCTCAGGATGTCCACTTCCTAATCCCCTGAGCCTATATACGTGGCACTTTATGCAAAAAGAACTATGCAGATGTGATTAATTTAAGGATTTTGAGATGGGAGATTATTCTGGATTATCCAGTTGTATCTGATATAATCAGAGGGGTCCTTAAAAGAAGGAGACAAAGGATCGGAGGGACAGAAGGCGATGTGACAAATGGAAGAGAGTTGAAGATGCTATGCTGCTGGCTTTGAAGAGGAAGGAAGGGGCCGTGAGCCAAGGGATGCAGGGAATGCAGCTCTGGACGCTGGAAAAGGCAAGGAAACAGATTTTCTCCTGGAGCCTCCAGAGTGAGCCCAAACCTCTGACACCTTGGATTGGGACCAATAAAACCCATTTCAGACTCTGACTTCCGAACTGTCAGATAATAAATCTGTGCTGTTTTAAGCCACTAAATTTGAGATAATTCGTTACAGCAGCCATAGGACACTGATATAGCGGGGAAGGTGGCTTTCTTTAAGCAATTGAAGCTAGCTGTTTACAAGACGTGGTCAGGGCATCAACAGCATGGTTACCTGGGGTTTGCATTTGTGGCATTGCTTGGGAAAGTGTATCTGTGCAGGTGACACATTTGTTGGGTGACAACTCTGCACCAGGCGTGGGGATTACAGGAATGGATAAGCCAGTTTTTCTACCCTCAAGAATAAATGTTAGTTCTGTCCTCAGGGAAGTCACAGTTAAGGGAGAAAGACCAACAGTCAGCAGAAAATGTGACTATAAAATAGTGGCCATCGAAGAGAAACGCACAGGATGATGTGGAGAGCGCAGAGGTGGTACCAGTGCATTCTGGGGGAGTCAGAAGGGGGTCCCAGGAGGAGAAGGTGCTGACCTCAGCCCTGGAGGATGAGCAGGGAAGGGGAGAGGGGTGACACGAGCAAGGGCCAAGGGGCTTGAGACAACATAGCGTGCGTATGGGGGTCTGTATCTCTACTCACACCCGCTCATACGTGGGCGTCGTACTTTGCCAAGTGCCAGGCACTGAGCTAAACCCTTGCATAGCCATTTCTCTTTTGGTCCTTACAGTAACCTCATGAAGAGCATTCAGTTATTGTTGCCTTTTTACAGGTGAGCAAACAGGCATGATGCGCAGCATCACTTGACAGCAGGGTGGCAGAATCTAGCCTGGTTCCAGAGCCCACACTCAGAACCACGGTGCCCTCCTGCCTCTGTGAGTGGGTTAATATCACTAGGTCCTGACCACGGGCCTGGGAGCAGGGCCCAGACACAGAGGTCTTGGGCACCGTGAGTGGGAGCTTGGATTTGAGCCCATGGGACAAGGGAATTACTGGAGGCTTTAGCCTTGTAACCCCAGGCCATGGGGGACTTTGGAGCTGGAGATACTGGGTTTGAAGCTCCCTCTCCAACAGTTTGCTGATGTTGTAACTGTTTTAAAAGACAGGTTTTGTTGTTATTTAGGCATCTCAAGGGCAACAGATCAGGAGACAACTGCCGTTGAAAAGATCATTTGTTACTCACAGATCCCAAGAGGAGAGGGCATGCCACACCATGGGGTGGGGGGACACCTGGGGAAGCACCGGGTTCCATCAACAGGCAGAGGGAGTGAGGGGAAGATGTGGGCAAGAGCCTTTGTTGTGGTTTCCCAGGGAAGGAATGAGTGAGGCAGGGGAAGCAGGCTTAGGATAGGCTAGTCTGAACAATTTCAGGAGGCTCTGGGGCACAGCACTGTCCCTAGTTGTCTGGTACCTGGCCCTGGGGTGATTAGAACAGGGGGATAGTGGCCCAGAGTGTCAGAGCCCAATAAAGGAGGTGTGCGTTCTGGACTGGTTGTTTTGCATATGAAAAGCACTTGTGGTTTGCTCTTTTGAGGAATTTGCTAAACCTGGGAAGGGTGGTCCCTCCAGGATCAGCAAGACCCCAAAAGGCAAACCATCAGAATAAAAGGACATGCTTCCTGCAGTAACTAGACAAATTCTTTTACCTCTCCGCGCCTCGGTCTCCTCTCCTATAAAATGGGACACCAGTAGACACTTTGGGATTATTGTCAGGATTAAACGAAAGAACTGATGCAAAGTATCTGGCATAATGCCTGATGCATTGGGAACGTTCATTGAATGTTATTCCTCTTCATCCCCGTCTTGTACCCTCAAGGTTTTCTTCTAAAGGACACAGGCCTAAATGGAGGCTCCCGGGGAATTCCACTTCCCCGCCTTTGGGGGAAACGGCGGGAGGGAAGATGGCTGGTGGGTCACAGACCCCTTTCCCTATGGGCCCCTTTGAGAATCAGAGGACAGCTGTGGACTGTCTCGTGAGAAAAATGCCCACACGGTTTTGCACATAGTTTCAGAAGGACCTGACCAATTGCTGCGCTGCCCTTGGGGGCTCACATACATCACGGTATGTACGAACTTAAGGAGGAAGGGAACGAGTAAGAGAGAAAGTGTATGGAGATGGTGGGAGATGCTAAGGTGGGAAATTAAGCCTGGAAGGTGGGGCAGGCATTGGGGGTTGCAGGTTTCAGTGTGCTGGCCAGCGATGGCCAGGCTGAGAGGCCGAGCTCTGGTAAAGGCCTTAGTGAGGTGACACTTGGGGACCTGGGGAAGGGCCCCCAAGGCGGAGGACAGAGCCAGCGCACATGCCCTGCGGCGGGACTATGCCTGGAGCACATGGGACAGAGAGGGATCGAGGAGCTGGCGTGAGGTGACCTTGGAGCAGGAAGGGGCTGTCTCATGTAGGGCCCAGGATGAAGGCCTGGTGCCGTGAGGCAGACTTAGGTTTGAGGCCATTGGAGAAGGGAAGCGGTGAGGGGCGTGAGTGGGGACTCGACGGCATACACTCGTAAGTCCAGGCAGTGTCACGAGGGGCCCTACAGGCCTTATAAGGACCATGGCATTAACCCTGAGCAAAGCCGTGTGTCAGTAGGAGAGGCTGGCCGTGCCGGGGTTAGAGGCCAGGACCATTTCCCTGGCTTAAAACAACTTCGGTTCTTGTCTTGCTGTTGCGCGTCTATCACAGGTCACCGCGGCGGGGGTGAGGGAGCGTGCCCTTCCTCCTGGATGTGACACACACATGCTTCTGCTCGTGTGTCAGTGGCTGGGACAGGTCACAGGCACAGCTCGGTTCAGCAGGGCAGGAAGGCATATCCTCCCCGGGAAAAGGTTGAAAGTCAGGCACCGTTGGCAGGCTGCCATGCCTGGGAGGCCACGAGGAGAGACACACCTCAGCTCAGTCACTTCGGCGGAATTGCGAGCGGCCTGTCGGGACGAGGGGGGATGCAGGGAAACCCACTAGGAGGTCCTCCCAACAATCCGGGCAAGAGGGATGACAGAGAGGTGTCCCCACCTCTGCACTTACTGGCAGGCTCAGGGAGGGCCCTCCAGGGTGGGTCCTCGGCTGTGCAGGCCCACACATTGGCCATCGGTGCTCACAGAGATGATCAGAGGGGCTCGATAACCAAACTGATAAGAAATTGATGTATAAACCTGAATGCTAATTCCTTCACTTATGAATGGGGATGGGAAGACATACCTTTCCAGTGATTCAAAAGAGAATCTGAGTTTTGGAGTTAGGTAGCCTGTGTTCAAATCCCGGTTCTGTGATTTCTTAACTACTTGATATGGAAAAGTGGCTTAGACTGTGAGCCTTCATCTCCGCATCTTAAAATCAGCCTCAGTTGCATTTATAGGGAAGAATGATCCGGTTAATGGGTGTCACAGCATAGAGTCTGGGCCAAGGTAGCTGTTCAGTAGAGGGGGTATTATTGTTATTGAAACTTATTAGAGCTTAGCAGGTGACATAATGAGCCTGAATTCAGAGCCAATAAAGAGATTTGTCACAGAAACCATGGTAAGACAATGCTCTGTAACAGAGACTACTGCTGTAGTGGCCAGATTTGAATTCTGTCCCCCTTGGACCATCTCCCTGATGTTAAGGAGCATTTTCTTCAGGCAGGGTATGGTATAATTTCTCAGATGTCAGCTTTCCTGAATTATTCCAATCCTCCCTTCCTTCCTATGTTTACACCACACCGCTCTGACTGGCCTTGGGTTTTTTCAGATTGCCTCAGCTACCGGTGTGTCTGTCCTGAGGGTTACATCCACCGTGATGGATGCCATCTTTTATTTTGACCCTTCCTAAAGGTCAGTCTGGAAATGTCAGGAGTGTCTTAAGGTGACCCCATGTGGTAACCTCACGTGGGGATCACAGTCTCTCCAAATACAGAAATGGGACTAAAATGAATATGTCAGTGCTTGCAAAAGTCTACTGCTCGAAGAAAACTGTTAGACCTTAAATTATTTACTGTGGATGTATTTTCAGTGTAAGTTGAAAAAGGAGATTGATTTCTTTGTTGCTGCCACATCAGACTTACAGAATATAATTCTGACTGATCGCCAGGCAGTGCATCTGATTTGCCTAGAAGTGTGGAGTAGGAACGTGGAAGAGAACATTATGAGGCTCCTCTAATTTGCAACAGTGTTCAGCAAGCTTAAGCGGTGTGCTGGTAAATGCTTAACAACCAGTTCTTAGCAGGGTTGGAGGGAACCCTAATTTGTAGCATTTGCCAATTTCTGTGGTGTAAATATTCCCACCACACCTATTTCAGGCATCTCACATGACATCAGCCAGCCCACAAAATTCCTGCCAATTTGACAATTGGATCTCAGAAGCCAGGATGACCGGCCCCAGCACATAGACCGCGAGTGAGGAGTGAGATAGTCCCAGGGGTCGGTGGTCACACTCTTGCTTACTCCTGTGTAACCTTGGCCAGGTTACTTGACGTCTCTGAGCCTCGTTCACAGACGGCATCCTTGAGGCTGGTTTCCTTTCCCTGGTGGCCCGGGTAGGAAAGTACCTTTGTATTATCACTCCCGTGCTGTGTCTCCTGGGTGGAGGCTAGTACAGGAGACAGGCAGTGATGCTTAGAGACCTGTGACCGCAGCTGCCTTATCTTTTTCTGAGAGCATTTCTAAGCACAGACGGGGCTTTTAAAAAATGTAGGAAGATGGGGGAAGTTTGATGGGTGGAAAGAGAAGAATTGCCCTTCTAATAGGAACTCAATCTGGAGAAAATAGACAATGGAAATTAGACGAGCAGGTGGTGGAGTTCCACCAAAGCTTAGCTTCAGTGGTAAGGAGGGAGGAGGTGAGGGCTGAGAGAGGCAGATGTTGACCTTGACATGTGGATAGACAAATAGCAACTTGAGCCTGTTTCTTGGTTTGGGGAATCTCTGGGGGACCCGCCCATGGGGGTACAATGCCATATAAATTAGGTGAGTCAGAACGGGAGTATGGCCACATCCACATCTCTTAAATTCAGATTCAGTCTCCTCATCTGTAAAATGAGGATAACAGCCCAGCAGGGAAAGGATGCCATAACTGGGGACTAGCTAATGGTCAAGTGTGAAATACAGAGTAGATCCAAATGACAGATGTCAGAGTCAGGGGGAGGTGCATGGACCCAGTCCTCTGAATGCCACAGGAACTGGTCGTCAACCTCACCGAGAGCTCTCGGTTGTGACCCAGGGGTCAGGAGTGAAGGGAGGTGGGAGAGTTAAGGGAGCAAGGAGGTTACCCTCGAGAAGGTTGGAGAAGAGACGGGAGAGGTGGGATCTCATGGCAGAGGGTGCAGGGTCCAGGGAGCTGTTCTTTGTAAGCTGGTGGCACTTGCCTTGGAGACACGCTGATAGAAAGGAGCTGGGAGCTAGGAGTCTGCACAGCTGACTCTTCCTGCCCCTGCTCCGCTCTGCTCAGCGCCCCATCCAGTCACTCTTCCTTGAGTGTTTTCCAGTGTGTGATTTAGCGGTGGGACCAGAAGGGAGCTCTTTGTGGCGGAAGGGAGAACAGGGCAGCTGGTGACAGGGCCGGGCACTCACTGCCCCCGCTCTGGGAAACAGAGTCCAGCAGTGGACCCCACTCGCCCTGGCTCACAAGCAGCCTTGGGGCCAATCCAGGCTCTCCTGCGGCTTCTCAAGAGACTCTTTGAACCCGCATACAGCGTTCTCCCGGCGAGACTCTCTCGCGATTTGGTTTCTCCTCAAGTCCCCTTTCTGGCTCCATTCACTGACCCCCAGTGCCGCTCTGCGCTGGTCCATCCGGGTCATGGCCCTGCTTCTTCTTGCCAGACTGCAGCCTCCCTACCTCACCCTGATGACGGCCCTCCTGCCGCCCTGGTCCCTTCCACAGCATCACACCTTTCCTTCTGGTTCCTCCACTTCATCTGCTCCCCACCCCTCTCTGATTTTAGGGTCCTGACCTTCCCCCAGACACCCTGTCACTCTGCTTCTCACGTGGTGGCACATCCACACTCATTTTTTGCTTTGTTCCCCAACTGGCAACAATTCAACTGACAGTGACCCTTGGATATTGCAGGGACACCACCAAATTGGTGGTGATGGTGACTTCCCAGAGGACTGCCCCTCCTTGGTCAAGGGCCTCCAACTGCAGGCTGTGGCCCCTCATGCTCTGCTCCGTTGGTCATAAGGTGTGGACATCCTGTTTCTGGAAACCTTAGCCCCCGGGTCTGGTGATCAGAGCCCCAAGGCCCCTGTCCCAAGGCTTTCTCAGGGGGTGACCTCCACGAGGCCCTGGCTTAGTGACTTCCCAGATGGTGGGGCTGAACTTGGGTCACCCATTGGGCCAGCTGCAATCCCCCCTTCCTGGTCTGCAGCAGGAAAAGCGAGCAAGCCGTGAAGGTCACTGCCCAGAACTCGTCACAGCCGAACGTGGAGTGTTTTACAATTTCCAGTCTGATCTTTGCAATGCAGAAAATGATGGAGCTGTAAGTGAGAGGAATCATAAACGTGCCCAGGCCTGTCTGAGAATTTCACTGGGGGCCGCGAGGCTGCTTCCACAGCCAGTTGCTGTGGTCTTGGGGTCTTGGCCAGGATAATGCATTGACTTTTGGGTTGACCTCGGGCCAGACAGAAATCTTCCAAGTGAGCCACTGCAGGAGGAAAACGCTGCCCTTCCTCCCTCTGTAATAATATACGCTGCAGGCCTTTGAAGATTAATCACTTAACAGAGGGAAAGTGATCTCAGTTAATTCTGCTGGAGTCATCTCTTTCTTTGTGGCTTGAATGTTACTTTCCTGAGGAAGGTGGAAGAGAATTCAAATTTGGTTTTTAGCTCCATAATCAGGGGCCTCTCTCAGATACCTGTAGGTACTACACCTCCCGTCCACTCTTGGCAAAAGATTCAAATCCTTTACCCCCAGAGTGCCCAGTCCCTTCTAAGGACAAATCTGGAGGGTCCATTAGTACAGTGGCCACTTTCAAGGCCATGGAGTCTGAGTTTGAATTCCAGTTCTACTTCTTGATAGAAATACGATTTTTGAAAAATATCTTGTTCATCCAAAAAACGGAATTGGAACGCTGTATTAGTTTGCTAGGGCTGCTGTAATAAAATATCACAGACTAGGTGGCTAAAACAACAGAAATTTATTGTCTCACAGCTCTGGAGGCTGGAAGTCCAAGATCAAGTGTCGGCAGGGTTGATTTCTCCTGAGGCTTCTCTCCTTGACTTGCAAACGGCTGTCTTCTTGCTGTGTCCTCACGTGGTCTTTCCTCTGTGAGCACATCCCAGGCATCTCTGTGGGCCCAAATGATCTGTTCTCGTAAGGACAATAGTCATTAGGGTGGATTAGGGCCACCCTAATGATCTCATGTTACCTTAATTGCCTCTTTAAAGGCCCTATCTCCAAATGCAGTCACATAGTAAGGTCCTGGGGGTTAGGGCTTCAACATAAGAATTTGGGGGTGGGAGAGGTGGGGACATCGCCTGTAACAAGTGCCTACATCACAGAGTTCTTGTAAATAAGGTACATGCTCAGTGAATCATGGTGTGTGGTTTCTCTGGGGTAGCCTCTGTTTCCTGTTGGATGAATGGGTTTGAAGTGGGTGGTCTGTGACGCTCCAGAGGATATAATGTTTGGCGATCTACAACTTCACCATGTCGGGAACAGATGAGGCAGAGAGGTAAGACGGGGGCTGGACATCAGCCAGCCCATAGGCCCCTGGCCGAGTGTCAGCTCTCAGTCCTCCATGTGACTGTCTCCCGAGCCCCCCTTGTAATTTAGCAGTGAAGTCTTATGACATTTGGGGAATATTCATACCACATCCTAGAGAGAACTTCCAGAAGCGCTGACCATGGACCGAGGCAGTGTGTGGGTCGGCTCAGAGGGGAGTGATTTCTGCAATACCCTGAAACCACAGGAACGGATCTGAAAGTGGCGTAGGTGACCCAGAAGATAGATTGACGATGAAGGATTGGATTTCGCTTCACCAATGCGGTCAGTGGATGTTTGAATTCCTGTTTGCTCATTTTGAGCATGGATGGGGCTACCATCACAGCACACCGAACAATGAAATCAGGACGGTGACAGCAGAGGGGCTGTCCTGCTTCTGCAGCCCAAGTTTGTTCAAGAGCACACTCAGAGTTAGACTGGATTAGACCATGCTTCAGCAAAAGCTAACTTCTTACTTCACAAGCTTGTGCTTTTCTGCAAACAGGGGAAGTAATACCTTTTGCTTTATTAGAAGAAACAGAAAAACCAAACCTTCTTTCCATTCAGCTGCTGTAGAGCTCCCCCTCATCACTGAGGGTCGGTAGCACCTCTGAGATGTATCACTTTTAGCCTCAAGAAATGGGTTCACCAGGAGAGGGGTAATGTCACAAGGAAGCTTTCCGAGGATGCTCCAGTGTTGGTAATAAGCCTGGCCCAGACGATCAGGATGACTGCACATTCCCTGCCGTCCAGAAACCCATAGCCTACACCACGTGACTCCCAAGGGAACCCATGCCCCTCCCTGCCCCAGCCGCAAAAGAACACGAGCACAGGAGGCTCTGAAAGGTTAGCGTAGCCACTGTGACATGGTCGCAAGAGACCACGTGGCTTCAGCAGAGGCTGGTGGAAACGCCCTGTGTGTACAAAGGGCAAAGCAGGACACACATAAGTATTGTGTTCCGAACTTTCCAGAAAAGTGAGAGGAAAATCATCAGGTGTTTTCAAGATTGGCTTCTATGGAGAAATTGGGATTGTTTCTTCCCTGTTTATTTTCCACATTGGCCGTGATTATTGCAAAAGCAACACATACTCATTGTCAAAGTTAACCTTCCAGGCTTTTTCTGTGCTCTGCCAACACACTGGTTTTTGGCATCAGACTCTGATGTTCTGCAAGCTGCACACCGGTGCATCTCCCTGAAATGTTGGAAGGGAGGTGCCACGTGGGATGGGTGGGGAAGGACAAATGCGTGGGGCGGGGAGGAGGGAGTGACAGAGGACTTTGATCCTTCACTGAGATTCAAGTGGAGACGTGAGGAGGGGCTGGGGAAAGACCAACGGAAGGCTGGAGCTCTGGGCCAGCTTCATGGGTCTCTTGATGAATGAGGCTCCTGGATCTGACCTTTGGGCTTAAGAGAGAAAACGACCAGGTCACTTTGATGTCAGCCTGGAAGAACGCCGTAGGGGAATCGTGCTCTGGGGTGAAGGTGGGGAGTTTGATTAGGAGATGGTGGCCCTTGGGGTAATATTCAGGACTCCAGCTGAATTTAGCCACATTTAATTCTGAAATTTTGGGAGAGAAGAAAAACAAAAGAGGCGCTAGATGGACTGAGTGGAGATAATGCTTGAAGGAGCAGAGGGGCAAGGGAGTCTTGCCCCAGAGGAGGTGGTATGACGATGCCTGACTCATGATTGCCTGCTCATGGGTGGATTTGGAGAGACTCCAGCCACTGTTTATTGTATTTAGATTGACTGAGTTACAAATATCACATAGGCAGCGTCATAAATAAAATTGCTCTACCGTCCCTTGGGATCAGACACATTCACTTGCTCGTTGAGGAGACATGTAGGTAATGATGTGCAGAGGCCTTGGAAAGCTCACCAGGCTAGGGAGGGGAAAGGCATCCCCAAAGCCCAAGTTACACTGCTCATTGCAGGAGAGAAGCAGAGAAGGACAGGGCCTCACCAGTCAAGGCCTCAGGGAACCTTGAACAGTGGCTGATTGGAGAAGGCAACAAGGGCTGTGGGGAGACCACGAGAGACAAGAGTGAATGAGAAGGCAGTCAGAGAAACACAGGCTCTCCCCGGGTCCTTGATCAGGGTGGCCTTAGGGAGTGGATGGGGAAATGCCAGATAGAAGAAGATCCCCTTAAGGGCTCCTTGGCCTTGAGTGAGCTGACGAGAAGGTGAAGGTTGACTCCAAAGCCTTCTCAAAGTAGAACAGTTGTGCAGCTTGGGGCAGTTAGTAAGCTCTCGGTCTTCACAATCGGTGATGCCTTCTACTGGCTGCTCTGAGAGCACAGCCTGGTAGTGACAAGGACACCGACCCCGCCGTGAGCTTATGATCTCTTACAATAGAACACATGGGGTCCCTCCCACAGCAGAGGTGGTGAGCCAGCACAGAGGTCCTGGCTCTCCAGCCCCTTGGCAAAGCACGCCAACCTCAGCTTCACTCTTGAGCCGTGGATGTCCAGAAGTTCTGGACTGGGTCGTTGACACTGAAGCTAGATTTCACAAGCTGTCAGCTTAGGGGGCAGACATGGCCTCCAAGTTCAGGTCCTGATTTTGTGTTTCTTTCTCCCTCCTCCTTTAGATCGTGGTGTGTGTGGGCGTCTCCTCGGCTGGCAGCCCTGCTGTGAGGTCCACGGTTTTGACTGGGTTTGTGTCTTTCCGGCAGGTGTCTCCTCTGTGACTTCCCTGATGTCCCTGGCTTGGGTGCTAGCCTCCTATCACAAGCTGCTGCGGGACTCCAGGGACGACAAGAAGAGTATGAGCTACAGAGGGGCCGTCATCCACCTCTTCTGGCGCCTCTTCACCATCTCATCCAGAGTTCTCTCTTTTGCCCTCTTTGCTTCCATCTTCCAGCTCTACTTCGGGATCTTCGTGGTGGTTCACTGGTGCGCCATGGCCTTCTGGATCATCCATGGCGGAACAGACTTCTGCATGTCCAAGTGGGAGGAGATCCTCTTCAACATGGTGGTAGGGATTGTGTACATTTTCTGCTGGTTTAACGTCAAGGAAGGGCGGACTCGATATCGAATGTTTGCATATTATACGATAGTCTTGACCGAGAATGCTGCCTTGACGTTCCTTTGGTATTTTTACAGAGACCCGGAGACCACTGACTCCTTTGCGGTGCCAGCACTGTGTTGTGTCTTTATTAGCTTTGTGGCTGGGATTGCAGTGATGCTCTTATATTATGGTGTGCTGCATCCCACGGGGCCGCGAGCTAAGATCTTGGTCAGCTCCTGTTGTGCCGAGCTGCTCTGGGGCATCCCTTTGCCCCCCGATGTTGAGCCCATGGCGCCTCAGACCCCTGGGTACCGGGGGACCCAGGTCACGCCTACCAGAGCCGTAACGGAACAACAGGAGGATCTCACGGCTGACACTTGCTTGCCCGTTTTCCAAGTGAGACCCATGGGGCCCTCTACCCCGTTGGGGCGTCCTTACCACCCAGAAGGGCCCCTCATTAAGATTGACATGCCAAGAAAGAGATACCCAGCTTGGGATGCTCATTTTGTAGACAGGAGGTTGAGAAGGACTATTAACATTCTGCAGTATGTCACCCCCGCCGCGGTAGGCATTCGGTATCGAGATGGACCGCTCCTTTACGAGTTGCTACAGTATGAGTCTTCACTCTAAGAGCATCTTGACCCAACTTGAGAAGGGGACCTTAAGTTTGGTTTGCGGTAAACACCGCTTGCAAGAAATATAACTCCTCCCTTCCCCCAATACACAGAACTACCACCACCACTACCACCACCATCAATGCTACAAAAAAAAAAAAGAAAATAAGTCACAACCCCTTCAGATAAGCTTTCTTTCCAGTCGCTGTATGTATACAAAGATATTCTCTATGTTTTGTAAGTAAAAACAAAAAGAAAACCTTTCTTTTGTTTTTTACACATAAGTAACAGTATTGAAAAAAATCCCACACTATGGTTCATAAGGTGGAGAAGGAGGAGTTCTCTCCACTCCAAAAGAAAAACAAAGTTTTATACCTTACACCAAGTGTAGATCATTTACGGGATTGGTGCTGATTGAAAGAACAAAACAAAACAAACACAAACAAACAAAACCTTCAACTGCCTTATGCCCTTAGGTGCTGAGTTTCATTAAGTACTGTCACGTTTTCTCATGCAAAACTCTCTGGTGAATTTTGCACTGGGAGAGGGAAAATTAAACAATCAAATGAAACCAATCTAGAAACGAAACAAAAACCAACCAACAAATAAAACACAAAGCAATCATTCTTCCTATCTGATTATTTGTATTGAAGAAAACAAATTGACCAAAAGCAAAAGCATAGAAACCCCTCCCTCTTTTTGGTTTCTCTCCCCCTTCTCCTGTCCCTGCCTCCAACTTCTCAGCCCCTTCTTGGAGCCAAAGGGCCATTTGAAATTCAGATGGTTGGAAAAGCTCCTTGAAGGCTGACTAGGTGCCAGTTTAGCGTTCACCTATTAAGAATCACATTTGTTTCCTGGTGAAAAGCAAAACAGAACAAAACAAAAACCACCCTAATAATTGGATAAGAAAAGGAAATTCTAAAGCAAATTAAAGGAGATTTCCATGTATGTAATCAAAGAGAATCAGTAATAATAAAACTCAGCATAGTAGCAAAAAGAATGACATCAATTTAAAGGCACAATACTTAATCAGTGACTGGCAAAAATGATTTGTTCTGTCATTTTAAGGCCGTGAAAGGTATACATTTATCCCATGTGATATTGTGTAAGGCCTCTTCTGTTTCCATTTGGTGGGAAGCCTTAAATTGATCTGGAAAGAATTCTTCATTTTTCGTTTGTGCTTTTTAAAAATAGTAACGCAAAGAGGAAAATTAGAACATAAAAAATAAGTTAAATTGTAATAACTGACCCATTTCAAAGACTGTTTGGTGCTTCTGTCTTTCACCATTGTGGTTGGCTGAAAGTTATTCAGCTCACTTGGTGCATCTGGGTTGAGTGGGAAATTTTGTGTGTGTCGTGTGTGTGTGTGTGTGTGTGTGCGCCCATAGCACACGTGTGTGTGTGTGTGTGTGTGTGTGTGTGTGTGTGTGTGTCTGCTGCAAGGTCTTGCCAGAAATGTAGAAAAAACAATATAAGACAGACTCTGGGTATCGCTGAGGTGGAGTGTAAGGGGCTGGGAAGTGGGGAGCCGGGGGAGGGCATGTTGCTTTACCTTGAGCCCCTGTATGATGGCAAGAGTCACACCAGCAGCATACTCTGGGTCTTAGGGGCCGTGTCATTTGGGTGAAGATTTGATTCAATTATTTATTTCCTCATTGTACCAAGTTGAATTTCTGGAGGTGTTGCGAGCATGTTCAACCATTTTTTAAATGTTATTTTTCAAAGTATTGCTCTTGTAAGGAATATTCTGTTCTAGGGCATCGTTTCAATCCCATCTTATCTCTACTTGGGCACAAAAAAAAAAAAAAAAAAAAAGGAAAAGAAAAAAATCACAAAAAGAGAAAAAATCTCCACAAAAAAGATATATATATATAAGTCTCTCTATATATACACACAATATTTTTAAGTAAAAATACTGTTAGTCTTTGTTGTGTGTAGCTGCGATTTTTTTTCTTAATTCCAGATATAACTGTTTAGGGTGCAAGACCTCTAAACTGAACTACTCTTCAGAGAAGTTCAAAAACTGAGGAATTTTTTTTTTCTCTGTTTGTGGGGTTCTTTTAAAAATATATATTATTCAAAGAGGTTTCTCCTCTCCTCCCTTCATTGTTTATCTAAACCTGTAAAAAACAAACAAAGCAAAACAAAAAGCCCCACAAATTTTAAATTTCAGTTGGGTTGTAAAACTGGATTCTCCTTTCTTTGTTCAGACCCCTTTGATTTCCTTGATTATTACTAAATTTGCAGTGCCGTCCTGCCCCCTCCCTCCCCGACGTGGCTGTCCCCTCGGGTTCTCCCTGGCAGCGGGACGGAGGGCAGAGGAGGGGCAGGAGGGCACGTCCAGGAAGCACTCCACACAGAGCACACCCACGCCTGGTGAGGACCAGCCCTGCCGGCCTGGCCTGTCCCCACCCATCTGAGGGCTGGGGCCCCTCGGCGATTAATTGGGAGTTCCAATCTGGTCAGAGGTGCTTTTCCTTTTTAGTCTGCTTCCCTGCCAAGGGCTTAGCTCATGGCATACTCTGCAGAGGCTGGAGGAGGCGAGGCCGTTAGAGTGGGGCTTGATGCTCTCCCTCCTTTGCATCCCATCCTCCCCGCTTGCTGGGGTCCCAGCTCTTGTCTGCCTCAGCCCTTCGGACGTCTGTCGCCAGAGTGGTCCTTGATGCTGTCCCCTGTGCATCCCTCTGGGACCTCGGCCACTTGGACTTGTTTGTTCTTAGATTTAGTTCCTTTCTCTTTTTCATTTCGACGCAGTCACGGACTTTAATTTGCCACCTCTATTTTACTAATACACATCCAACGTGCACGCGCGTGCGTGCGTGTGTTTACACGCAACTGAGAAAACTGCTGACGTCCGTTGATCTGGAGCGCCAAAAGTCGGAGTGACTCAGGGAGGGCTCTCTGGAACCTTAGCCACTGGGAACAGAGCTGAAGACCACAGGATGTTTCAGGAAGCCTTTCTTTCCACCTGCGTTGGACTGGGCTCCGCAGGACTCAGGCAGGGGGTGCCCTGCTCCCCTGACATGCTATTCCCCACTCCCTTCACCGTGCCACAGCCTTTCCTAAGGATGAAAGTACGCATCTATGAGCAGCAGCAGGGAAGTCCAGTTCTGCAAAGAGACAGGAAAAGGAACAAAAGTCAGGAAAGAAGTAAAGAACATGGGAGGGTGGGAGGGAGGAGGGAAACATAAAGAAAGTTTTCATCTGTCCTCTTACCCCATGAGAGGTGGTGGCCTCAGCCCACCCCAGGAATCGCATGTTAATCAGCATGTGTCTGACTTCTGACAAACCCTTAAGGGCGTTGAGGCACCAGCTGCTCCCCCAGGGAACGCTTAAGAGGTTTAAAAAATCTCTGGGCCCACTTCTTGCCCAGAAATTCCTGATGAAAACTAATTAACAAGCTCCAATATTTAGTTCTGGTAGGAGACAAGCACACTGTACCAGGAGCTAGAGAATAAAATAGGAAACTATCTTTCCTTATTGCATCCCCATCAGATATGCCCACAATCCCCCACAGAAAATCTGGCCCTTCTTTTCATTCTCAGAAAAGAATGAAGAATGAAGATGGTGGCATCTCTAAAATCAGGCTGATTTTGTTAGCATCATTTCTGTAAGCTCTGTTTCTCCCTTGCTCAGTAGGTCTGCCTCTTCTCTGGGCCCCTGCCTGAAACCTCAGTCCCCTCAGATAGCATCAAGGCAGTGTCCCCTGAGCTCACTGTCACAGGCCTGTGACATCCCAAATGAGAGCTAAGAGGGCTTAAATTCATCAGATGAGCCCCAATGACCTTACCCACCCCCAGAGTTTCTCATTTCTCCAACACATTCCTCCACTCTGTCTCCAGAAGGTTCCCCTTGTTCTGCGGGGTCAGACTTGTCCCAACAGGCAGGGGGCCGGGAGTGCTGTGGAGGACAGGCCGCATCTCTCTTGGTGGCACATGCTGCCGGCATGTCCCTCTTCAGTCAAGAAAGACAATACTTTCTTACGGCCCAGGGGCCCCTTCATCCCTCCCAGATCCCCCAAACTCCACCTCCCCAGGCACAAAGTCACCCCAGACACCCAGAGGCCTAACCCATCCCCTCAATAGCCACAGCCCCTTTGAGTGCCAGGGTGGCTTAAAAGAGTACAAACACCTGTTTGGACCGTGGTCCTGAGGGTGGACCACAGGCATCCGACCCTGTCCCAGTAGGAGCCTTATTCTCAGGAAGAAAAATCTATGGGTTCTTAAAAAGCACCGAATGACATCATTTTCCCCATTCTCCCTCTACTTTTATCCCCTCCCATATGGTCATAGGGGCCGAAGAAGAGGTTTCCGGTGCTGATCTTGTCCAGAGGCCCTCTGAACGGGCTTGGCCTCACTGTATGCGCCGAGACTCCCCTCACGGCGTTGACAGGCCCTCTGCGCGAGGCATACTTCCTTTCCCTTTCTGTTCTGCTCCTTGCTCCTGGGGGCTGGGAGAGCTCTAACGAGCCCCAGGCCCTGATGCCCCCAGACCGTAGCAAAATTTTATTTCTCCATTACCTAGGCTCAGAGGGAAGAAGAGGGCAACACAGTGCAGGCTCAGAGCCTTTGGGCTGGAGGAAAGGGGGTCAGGTCCTACACTGAAGGGGGCTGGGGCGTGTTCTACACACAGCCTCCACACCCTCCTGCCCCTGGCTCTCAGATGGGGAGGGGGGGGGGTCGGTTCCCTGGCATTCGCTTGGCCCACAGGATGGCATTGTCTTTGCCAAGGAAAGTGGCTTCTCACTCAAAGTGAGCCCTTCTGAGGCCTCTGATGTGTGATGACGGCAGCTCGGGGTGGTGGTCTTCATGAAGGGTACACTCCTTGTGCACATTCATTTGATTTTCTCATCCAAAAACTAAACTCTGTTATTTCTTTACCAAACTGAAAAATATTAAAATAACACTACCAGATTTGGCATGGGGAAGGGGGGTCTATATCTGGAGAGCGGGAAGAGAAGATGGCTTATTGCAGTGACTTTCCCCTGTTTCCAGTGATTTTTCCCAGTATAGACCAGAAAATGGCCAGGGAAATCTCGAAGAGCTTAGGGGAGACAGGGAAGAGCCTCTGCATGAGGGGAAAGGGGAAGACACAGAGGGCAGACTCATGCCCAGGGCCTGCATCTGCCTTAGACATAGCGGTTCTGCTCATTTCGTTCTCAAACATTGATCGAGTACCAGATTCTGTCTGGCAGCCTTCCTCATGAAGCACACACAGGTGTCCTGTAGGAAGTGAATCTAAATCAACATCAGCCCCTCTTATTAAAGCCCAGACGTGCATGAAATCTCTTCATCCAACACTGGCCACTGTTGTACAAACATTACAGTCACACACACGGCACAGAAACAAACATTCCATCCAGATAAGCCACATTCCGTTCTCATCCACACAGCTTGACCTCCTGGACATGGAAATTGCGGTGGTCAGCCTGTCGCAGGCTACAAAACCATAAGGTCGTAAGAGGACTGTCCCAGAGGATCTTAAATCAGTGTGTCCCTGTCCCAGTTGCAAAGCCTGTGAAAAGGCCATCCTGCCCTCTCAGAGATTTTTTTCGAAGCCTCTCCCTGGGGGAGAAAGATGATGCGTAGTCTCATTTCCTGCAGTGGCAACCTAAGCCTCTTTCTCACCTATCCTGAGCTATTTTAAAGGTTTCATTTTTTGCTTGAAACACTGCATCTTACGCTATTGGCCAAATATCAAAAGACAAGGGCACTGCCTTGATCTGCCTGCAGCTTTATTCCTCTGCCTGCCTCACTCTGTCCGCCTTACTTGACTCTCCCGGGTACCATCTGCTTTGCCTCCTCCTGGGAAGGAGCTGTGCCTTCTTATTCCCTGTACCTTTCTGTGTAGTGGCTGGCAGGACAAGGCTGGTATGTGTTGGAGCCAAAGGTCGGGAGTCCTATTCATGGCAGCTCCTGAGGGCAGCAGACGGACGCCGTGGGAGTTCCCCTTGCACACAGCCAACACTTTGTGTCAAGGGCTAAGAATAGACCAAATCGGAAATGAGCAGGCAGGACCTCAGGGGCTCCTGCCCTGGTGTGCCCCATCCCATGCAGAACAGTATGCATGCCCCAATGGGAGCTGCCCGCCCTTGCCAATCCCTAACACGAATCGCTAGACTCCACACCAGAAACTGAAGTCAGTCAGCTCACTCATGCTCGTCCAGGAGGGTCTACTCCTAAAATACATCCTCAGACCAAGGAGAACAAAGGAATAATTTCCTTTGGATATAGTGCCAAGTGGTCACCCAGCAAACATCTCTCTAGAAGCGGCCTTTGGCCATTTGACATGGTGGATACAGACACCTGGTCACCTAGTAGATGAACTCCCTTGGTCGGTTTCTCCATCCTCACCATAGCTCTGGGGTCCTCGGGCTAGAGTGGGGCTGGGAGATTTGTGTCAGCTGTAGGCCTCCTAGAAGCTCGTCTTTAGACCCAGAAAGATCAGGAAATATCACAGGCTGATTCAGGGTCCCCACTGTGATCGTGGATAACTCACTTCACCTCTCGGTGCCTTGGTTTCTCCATCTGTAAAGTGGAGAGAAAGAAGGCCAGCTTCTTTCTCTCCTGCTCAGGGGTGCTGTGAGGATTCAGACATTATTGCCTGTAGCGGAGGCTTCATATAAGGAACAGTGGTGGCCTCGTTACTTGGGAAGTGGAGCCACAGAAAGGTAGCGTGTTTTCTGGGTGCAGGGGCACCTGGAAGCTCCCAGGACAAGCAGCACGGCTGGACGGGGTAAAGTCTCACAGACCCGTACTTCTTAGATACTTCACAGCACTGCGAACCCAGCACAGTGGGACGCCGGTTAGGCAACCGGCAGTCCCCTGGCTCAAGCCGGCCCCTCGTAATTCTGAAACCAAATGTCCTGATGTTAATTTTTCCTAAAGTATTGGAGAATATAGGGACGGATCAATTTGAAAACTGATATTCATCAAGCTTTGGGCAGACAAGAGAATGGGTGAATTTGGAGAGTATTTGGGGATTGTTTTTAAGGTGGTTGAAAGCTCTTTAGGAAATAGCTCTCACTTTTGTTCTTCCTTACAATCTTTTTCAACATTGAGGCTCCTCTCATCAAACGGACTGGCCTTCTCTTTGCCTCTCTGCAGAATACAGAAACAAAACTTTGTTGTTGTTGTTGTTGTTTTAAATCCCTTCAGCCAAAATGTGGGTCCCAATGTTGGGTTTTAATCATTCCCTGGTGTGCTTTGAGTGGAGCCTGCAGGCAAAGATTCAGAGACAAACAGGGGTTGATGGATATATCACTAATGGTTTTTATCCAAATCCAGGTCTTTTTTCCCTCATCATTTCAATTGGAAACGTTCAGTTGAGTTTTTCTTTCCTTTTTTTCTTTTTTTTTTTCCTTTTTACTATGGGGTGGCTATTATCAATCCAACTATTAAGATCCCCTTTGAGCAAGAAAACAGACCCATCCTAAGGACCTCCATGTATGATACTTCTTAGGGTCTAAACCAGAGTGAGGGCAGGTGGGAGCAGTGGAGAACGACACCAGCACTCTGGGACGGCCAGCTGTAACACTGATTTTCTGTTGGCTCTGAGAACCTTCTTGGAGAGGAAAATTCTAGAAGCTTCACCAGTTGTAGCTCAGTCAACCTGGCTCTGGCTCTGGTCCTTTCCTGGGAGTTCAGGTGTATTCTCATGTAAAAATTCTCACCAAAAAAAAAAAAAAAAAAAAAGGCATCTCCTGAGCCTGTCCTAAAGGTCCAGGTACTGCTCCAAATTCTCCTGCTCTCTGTGCAGCTCTGACGAGAGCTCCTTTCCCACCTGCTCTGACTCTGCTCTCTAAAATTAATATTATTGTTTTGACAGCACAAGGGACCAGATCATAGTTTGGAATTCAGTAATGACTTCTGTTTGATTTTGTATCTGATCGTTCTGTGGATAGGCCAAATCGTGCTGGGATTCTTTCTTTCCACAAGTATTTCTGATGGTAACCAGAGGGAAGGAATAAATGAGACGTCCTTTCTCCTCGGCACTCCTCTTTCGACCGGGATGGATGGCGGACAAACTGTATGGCATTTATGAACGAGGACTTCGAAGATGGCCACGTGGAGCCACAGAGAACAAAATGACTCAGTAGATGTGCAGGAAGAGTGATAAAGAAGAGGAGGGTTCCCAGAAGTACCTGGAAAGAAAATAGCGGCCACCATCTAATCGCTACTTCCTGCGCACTCTGGGGCAGAAATATCAAGGCATGTTCTTTTCAAAAGGAGGAAATTGATTTTATGGAGTGACGTATTTAAGCGTTATTGTTTCAGTAAAGGGTCAGAGAAAGCATCTATGGGAAGGAAAGGCATGCTCTCATGAACAGATCATGTCATTGGAAGTAAAAACCCAGGACTCTATCCTTCTGCAGACCTAAGTGAAGTCACTCTTGGGGCCAAATTCTCTTTCTGTAAAATGAGAAGAGTATTACTTACTTACCTCACAGGGGTGTTGTGAGGATAAAGTCATTACTGTCTGGGAAAGCACTCTGAGGATAAAAGTACTACTATTGTCAAGTTTGCTTCCTATTTAAAATCCTTTCAAACATTCATTTGAGCACCTGTTGTGTGCAAGGCGCCATCTGGGTGCCGTGGAGAAAGGGGAAGACGATCTAGCTCCTTTTCTCTTTTTTGATTAACGAATATTTTAAAACAATACAAGAGAACAGAATTAACAGAGTTTTCTCAATGTGGGTCAGGAAAGATGTTCTCTGTCTTTCTGCCCCAAAAAGGCTACTCTCCTTTTTTTCCCAAGTATTTGGGCAAGAAGGGAGAGCTATAAATCTTCCATCAGAGAATGCTCTTCTGAGAAGCAAACAAATGTTGGTTACTCTTCTCCCTTTGGGGGAAAATGAAGGCAAATCTCAGTGAGCGTGTCCTGTGACCAGCAGATGAGGTTCCATTGTTTCTGTCATTCCTCCGGGCTCAGCTTCAGTTTACCATAGTCTTCATCTTCTCTCTCCAGACCCAGAGGACGGTTGCTTACGCTGTGCTGGAATAGCTGGGTGCTTTTTGGTCGGTTTGTGTCCTTGGAGAGTCTGGTACACTGTTGTTTGCTGGAAAGTCTTGGCTTCCAAAGACAAGGGTCTTCGCTAGAAAACAAATCAAAACATGTGACTGCCTTTTTTCTTTGGTGGTGGCAGCAGGGTGGGGGAATTTTGAGTTCCTTAGCTGCCTCTCATAAGATGAAACCTTTTTAAATTTCACATTTGTTTTTCCATGTGCAAAGTTCTTCCCTTCCAAAACACACTCAAGGAATCAAGTCTGGATTCTGAAATAATCTAAAACATAGCACATCTCAGTTTATTTCTCCAGTGCTGTGCCCAAGGTTCACTAGTTTCTACAAAGAGCCAAAACCACCGACTGAGCTAAGCAGGTTGGAAATCTAGCCCCAAATCGAAGCTTCTGGAAGTGCCCCCAGTCCCCTATAGTTTTAGGAATGCTCTTTCAATATTACTAGGGCTGTCTCCCTGAATCCTCAGAAATCTTCGTGCCCCAGAAAGAACATTTTCAGAGCTTAGCGGGGCTTCCTCTGTGTCTTAGAACCAGAGTGAAACCACTTGTTATTCTGAAAAGTATGATATGATGCCAGTCTTTAGGGAAAGAAGAGAATGACTTTCTCTGACTTTCAGAGAGAAGAGGGAACAAAGAGAAAGGGAAGGTTATTAGGTTTGAAAAGTGGCTCTTTTGTGGCTGAGAAAAGATGTGGGACTCAGTGGTCCACAGCGGTCCCCTCTACCTTGGATGCGGGAGTGGGGGCGCCCCGTGTGAGTTCCTTCAGGAACCCAAGGTAGTACGGTGGCTCTGGGTCCTTTCCTTCCAGCCCAGGACCTGAGGAAAGGATGTCTTCGGCTTCGGCGCTGCCTGGCCCCAGATCATCTTGCGCTCCTCGGCCGCCTCTCGGCCCTTCTGTAGCCTGTGCTCCTGACAGCTCCCAGCCCCGGCGTTGATTCCAAAAGGGCTTCTTTCCATGAGGCCAGTCCGTACGCGCACACAGCTTCCGGGTGGGGCCGCTTGTCCAGACTCAGCCCCTTCAGCCTCTCCCTGGCCTGGACGCCCCCACCGTTGCGTGCTTCCGCTAACCGCGCAGGACTCCGAGCTGTGGCCCCAGCCTCTCCACTGGTCAGCCTGCCTGAGGTCAAGGACAGGCTCCCTCTCTTCCTTCATTTAAATACATACGCCTTTAAAAGGCACAGCCCTGGGTCCCAGCAGAGACGCGAGCTGGAGGGTGGGAGAGAGGGGCTGATTTTGTTACTTAAACAGCCTGGGACACTCTCCAATAACTTAGGAGGCCAACTGGGGCCTCCAAGTGAAAATACAGGTTTTCTCAGTCCCTGAGCTATCTTGGGCATCCTCTCATCAAAATAACAAAAAGCCTTTGTGCCAGTGATTGCTCACAGCTCGGTAGGGTCCCCTCCAACATCACAGGGGCGGCTGTCTTCCTCCTTACCAAGGGCTTCATTTTTATTTGTTTGGAATTATAGTGATTATGAAATACTTGAGAGAGAGAGAGAGAGTGGACACATAAGCTAGGAGGTGATCTGAGATTTTGAGATTATGGTGAATTGTGCAGAAGTGAGGAGCCTGATTGAAGTCCATGATCATATAACTGCATTGTAAGCATCTTAATCACATCGAGATACATAAATATGCCAATCTTGGGCATGTATACGTATATATATACACAGACACGTGTGTCTGTGTATATATATGCACACACACACATGCACACACACACATATATATTTGTATATGTCATTTTCTTAAAGGGCTTAAAAAGTTGCTCTAACAGAGCATTTTGATATTAGGGCTCTTGCCGGACTTGAAATAGACCTAGCCTAGATGGGCTCTTCTTTCTCGCTGGCCGGGGCCATGAAGGCTCCCCTGGGCTGGGGCGTGCCTGCCTCTGCGCCACCTGGGACGGGAAGCAGGTCTCCAGAGCAACCCGGAGACTCTGGGCTGCAGCTCACTGAAGAGCTCCCCACTTCTGAGAATTCAGATCACACCTAGGAACTCTGACCGTTAGCACGGTGGTCATCAGAGCGGAAGGAGAGGGAGGCACAGGTGGTCAGGGAAGGTGGGAACTTACTGCTTGGAGCCCGGGCAGCGTTAGATGTCCTTCGGCCACCAGCGTCTCTGGCCACTGAAACTCGCGCCTGACGGGTGTGGTCGTGCGGTATGAGCATCTGCAGATGGTGTGAGGCTGCCTAGTGAAGCCCCCAGCGACTCGGGGAACGTGACCCCCTTTCTGGCGACTCTAACAGAGACATTTCAGAGCAATCGCCCTTAGGAGGCAGAACCGGCTTCAGAACCGGACCACACCCCTCCCCAACCCAATGCAGTGACAGTCACAAGTCTGGGGACAGACCTGGGAAGAAACAGGTGTACACGGAGTGGAAAAGTCACTCGAATTCCCTCCCTCTCAGGTGACAGGATGCCTGTGAGCCAAAGTGCCAGGGGATGTGGCGATGCTGGAAGGGTCCTTCCACAGAGGGGAAAAGAGCTTTGGGGGTTACCGGCAGGGAAAAGGTGCTGAACTTGTGCTTTGCGTCACAAGCCTCTCTTGACCTGCGTCCTCTTCTGAGGTTTCTCCTCTGACCCGAAGAGTGAGGGAAGCCAGGGGTGGAGCCGTGTCCTAAGAATGTTTGGGGTCCAGACAGGAGCTGCCACCCAAAACACCTGTGTCAGGTGGGAGAAAAACCACAGGGTCTGAACAAGACCCCTGGAAACCTTCTCAAGCCCACTCCAGAGGAGTAGCTTTTGGGGTCCCCTCCCCTGACCTGTCACATGTGCACGTCTGTGCCTCCCGACCCCCGGTGGTGTGGCACGCGGCTAGCTGCTGCAGACCACCACACCAGGAGCGTGCGTGGCACCTCCTCCCCCAGTTTTTTGTCCCTTTATCCCCAACACCAGTCCCCAGTGTATAATAGTTCCATTATCTTTTTCCCTGCATGGACTCTTGTGACAAGACATGTTTCCAAGAAGCCTATTTTCTATTGGTGTTACAGGGAGGGAAATGCGGAGGTGGGACCCAGGAACATGGGAGTACCGCCCTGGAGGAACTAATGTGGCTTTTTTCTTTTACTTAAAAAAAAATGTGCACATTCAAAGAAAATACATGAGCAGGAAAGGAAAGGGAGGGAGGGAGCGAAGGAAGGAGGGAGGGAAGAGAAGGAAGGAAGGAAGGAGGGAGGGAGGGAGGAGGAGAGAGGGCAAAGACAGAAAGAGAAAAAAGAGGAAGAAAGAGAAATAGACTCGCATCAAGTCCCTGCCATCTCTCAGCATCTGCAGGTCGTCACTGTGGTTTGGCAGCTGTTGGAGCTTCTCAGCGTTCCGATTCCGTGTATGCCTGGGAGACAGGCCACAGAATCGTGGCTCTGGCCTTGCTGAGCTCACCCTGCAGGGATGTTTGGGCACCTCTGGGCTCACCTGGTCACTGGCTCTCCCAACCCATCTGCCTGGTGAGGGGAGGCTGCCTGCAGGGTCAAAAGGCTGGAATCCAATCTCTCTTCCCCAGATAATGGTTAATTTTTAGGACGTTTTCTTACAGTTGCTTAGTTTTTCTTGGATACTTTTCTACCATTCTTCCAATTTTAACCCCAATGAAGCTGATGACTTGCTAACTGACTCTTTATAGAGCAAAGCTATTTGAAATTCTCAGGTAATTCAAAGCTTTGAGTGCATAATATTTGTAATTTTCCCTAAAGGGCTAACAAAATATTCTCTTTGCTATTCTTGAGTGTGAGCTGGGTCTGAGAAACTGGTTTGGATGTGTATTTGAGGGTTTGAAGGAAGCAGAGTCATAAACACCATTCATTTTGAGATTCCACCTATTGCTGCCCCCATCCCCCCACTGAACAAATGATCAGACACGCATCTATAAAAGGAACGTTCTAGAACTTGGCAATTCCGATCGGATGATAAGTGCCCTAGTCTCTTGTTTTGCCGAGGTGGCAGTTTGCTGCAGGAGCTTTAGTCATCCTTCTGAGACTCGCCCTTGCATCCCGCTGGGAATCTTTTCTTCCTCCCTTCTCCTGTATCTCATCTTCATCATCAGTTCCTCCGTTTCATGAAGGAGCTGGGTGACTAAATACAGCTTCCACCGCTCAGACTATGCCTTCCTTTACTCTTGAGTTTGCTGGTGTTAAAGATAACTTACAGTGAACTCTAGGCTGAAGATTAAGCCTATCAGCTGAACCTCCCAAATACAGCAGGTTTATGGCCACCGTGCTGTTGATAAAATTCTCAACCTAAGGGAATGTAAATGAGCCTATTAGTAGCCCCTTATCTCCAGAGCAGCTCTAAGTGGAAGTGGCCTAGTCAGAGGTGGGGGAACGGCTAAGGAGGTACCCTTGCCCTTTATCACACCTGACCTGTACAGGTACTGCTTATGGGAAGCCTGTGTTACAGGCCAAGGAGAATACTTATGCCTTTGGCTGATGACCTAGGCTGCCTAATTAATGGACCCCTTTGGATGGAAAAGGAAGCTCTTAAAACTTGATTTAATTTCATTGAACTGAGGACCTGTTGTATGCACAACACAGTCCTGGCCCATGGGTGATGCAGCAAGAGAGGAAAAACAGTGCCTGAAACTGTGGAAGGTGTAAAGGCTAAGAATGGCATTCCACCTGTCTTAACAGGATAATGTAAAAACTCCCAGTAGGAAATCAGTGTGATCTTGGACCAATGATTTAGCCTCTCCAGTCATCAATTTCTTTGTTTCCAGAAAGTTCCTTTTGGCTCTAACACACTCTGGCCACTATGACTCAGCTGGAAACTCAAAGCACTCTACCGGAAGGCAGGCTGATAAATACATAGAGATGCAGAGTGAATGCTGAGCCCCTCCAGCCGAGGCAGCACTTGACTCTGAGGGTAAGGGGAGACCTCTGAGCTGAGCCCATCAGTATTTCCCTTCTCCGGAGCTACAAACCAACGGATTGCGCCGGCCCTTGGTCTCGTTTAGGGACAGACGTGGGTTTCCCTTCTCTGCCATCTCTGCTGGCCGGCAGCGGCAGGAGGAGCTGGGGGGGCTGGGGGGGCCGGTCCTCCCCGTCCTGGCAGCTCAGCACTGCACGTTTCCGTCTGGACTCTACCCGCTGTGGTTGCTGGGACTGAGGTCAGGACGCCAGTGACCTTGAGTCAATGGAGAGGCAGGGGCTTGGAGGTCAGCAGTGCATTTCCTGCCTAGAAGGAAGTTTGAGGAACCCCTGGAAGGAGCAGATGGGCAGAGACCATTCTCCTAAAGCCGTGGGCAGACAGACTCCCGAACACCCAAGTCTGTTGCTGCAGGAGGCATGTGGGTGGAAAATAGCTTGAAAGGAGACTTGGGGGCAGGGGCAGGTGGTGTGTCCAGGTGGCTTCTCTCTGTCCCAGGAAGGTGCTAGAAGAGGCCCTTTGCAAACAGAGGTCTCTTCTGGCAAAAGTCTTTTGGTTGTCCCTTGTTGTCTATGCCCCCAAAGTAGGTTTGGATAAATAATTCAAATTGCTGGAAGGTGGTAGGAATAATTCATTTTTCCTCATACTGAAATGGGAGTATCAATTTCAGTATAGACAAGCATCAGAATTTGAACACCAATTTAGGCAAAAAACCCCCATAAAAAACCCAATTCAAGAAACCAGAAGGAAAAGCAATAATTCAATTTAAGTAAGTATGCCACTGACACTGCTGTGTCAGACTCCCTCTGAGCAGCGTCCTGTGTCGTCACGTTGACTAGGGTTTGGGAAGAAGGGTCCCTGCAAGCCTTTTGATCCTGGTCTCAGGCGCCCCCATCCTGTCACCGTGGGCTTAGACAGCAAGTCCCGGGAGCCTTGCAGATCACACCAGCATGGCCATTCGGCTTCCCTTCTTCCAACCCAGACCAGGTGCGAGGGAAGGAAAGTGGCTGGTGAGGACGGCTCTGCCCCCCTCACCCCACGTCCAGACCTTCCTGCAGCAACCCCATGTGGAGTGTGGCCCTCGCCTGGAACGAGAAACATACGAAGGGCTATTTCAAGGCCGGCAAGTCACTAATAAAAATTAAGATGCCATTTACCATGCACTCTGCAGTCTGCCCCCTCTTCTCTTCTGGTTCGTCAGTGGCACACGTCATTCTCGGTGCTCCGAATGGCCAATGACTTCCTGTTTTCTTGGCCAGACTATAAGGATGGAGTAGTTCTAATGTTGATTCTAAGCCAACACTCATGGTTCTCAGCGATGTGGACAGGTGTGGACACCTCTCTGTCCTCATTAATCTAGAGCCGGTGCTATTTGTGGCTAACAGTGCCTACGGATGTAATTCCTTCATTTTCTCTCTTGTTGTTCCTAATGCATTGCCACCAAGGAATCATATTAGAAAGACAGATGTCCATGGAGGACTTTCCTTAGCACAAGATTTTGGTTCTTATTCTCACTTTTTTAGGAGGGCTTAGTTTCTAGTGTCTCAGTAACACCTCCCCCCCACCACCCCGGCTTCTTTTAAAAAATGGAAATGTTTTCCTTTCCTATTAGCCAAAAAGAGATTTCACTAAAAAGAACCACATCAGGCTCTTTCTTCCCTCTCTCCCTGGTGAGTTGAAATGGACAGTTGTACCTGAGTTGGGATCGTTTCTGAATCACTTGCCCCAGGGTTCTTCTAAAGACGAAAGACTTTTCTGTTCCCCTACCATGGCGAGGTCAGTGCGGTGACAACAAACAATTTAACTTCTCGAAACCTTGTGGTGCCTTTTCTTGTGGTGCTTCTCTCGTGTAACTCCAGACAAGGCAGCCACCTGCAGCAAACAGCAATGCCAGTGCTTTTCCTTGGTATCATGTGCCAGTGCAGTAAAAGACTTAATGTATACATATATAAATAGATATATAGCGATATCACTATAGTTATATAATTATATAATTGAGGTTCTGATGCAGCTTTGATGGGAGTTGATCATTCCTCTGCAAAAAAAATCAACACTACTCAACTGGAACTCACAGCTCTGGGGAGAGTTTTGACTTCCGGGAAGGGCACCAACAAATGAGATGGGTTACTCCTGTGACGAGTTTTCTTCTCCTTTCTTGTGAAAGTTGCTGTCTCCATAACATGGAATGTTTGCTAAGGGAGCAAAGAGCAGCTTCTTTTGAACTTCCTTTGGTGCTGATATTTTAAAAATTGTTTGTTTGTTTTGCTTCCTCATCAGTGGCCAAAAAGCTGCTTTTCCAAAATCTCAACTCACCAATCAAAGGTGACAGGGGACAGTCTGGGAATAAGAGACTAGATGTTGGGGATCCCCGACTCTGTGACTTAATCCAGACGGTTTCCTCTGTGACCTGCATACGTCTCCCAGACTCAGTGCCCTCATCTGAAATAGACATCGTATTTCCTTACCTCATGGGGAAGGGTAACTTCAAAGGATGCATCTGTGGCACTCAAACACGAAAGCATTATTAATTTGGAGACAGCAACTTGACATGTTTTTAAGATTTTGTTTGTATGTTGCTGAGATTTTGATCCTGGGGTTTTGCTTTGTCCCCCTCCGGCTCCTCCATCGCCGCCACATTGCATGCCCTCCCTTTGGCAATACCTATGAAAATCGTGTAACTGATAGACCTCACCTAAAGGGGTGGGTAGTGCTAATTTCTCCCAAGGAAACAACGTCACTAACACTGTATAAGGTGCTAGAATCAAACCTCATTTTATAGACTTTGGTTCTTAGAGAAAAACAAAACATGCAGAATTCTTTCTGTGAAGCCTTACTATAGATTGTTATAGCCAATTGTTTATCCAAAAAGAGAGAGAGAATAGAAGATAAAGATAAGATGCAGTGATTCCGTATAAAATGTAACTAAAAGACCTTTGCTATTTCCTATATTAATGTAAACTATCATATATATATATATATATATATATATATATATATATATGCTTGAGGCAGATAGAAAGAATGAAAAAGTGTAACGTATGTTCATCTTTATTCTAATTTTCAGTTGGTTCACAACTTTTAGGACATGAGCAAGAGAGGTTTATGGTAGGATGAGATAAGGGATGCCCAGTATGATATAGGAAATTATTCTTACTTCTGTTCTGTTCTATATGTTATTAGAAGGAGTTTGGCTGCATGAGAGGACAGGGAAATCAATTAAAACACAGACGTGCTTTCTAAATGTTCTGAGAATTGACGTTATACTTTGGTGTTGTTTCCTCCTTATTCTAAGGTTTCTGATAGCACTGTAAAACATGTCTGCCGCCTAAGGTGTTAACAAATAATGTTTACCTCAAGAAAGCTTAAAAAAAGAGGCAGTTGTTTCCCCCCATCTCTTAGAAAGCAGTGAACCCCTAAGCAAAATGTGAGGCATTTCCACAGAAGTTCAGTAAGAGAATAGAACCATTTCTGGTGCTTTCCTCAGTGCCCCCATTCTCACCCGCCCCTTCCTTTGCTAAAGAGAGAAATAACCCAAAAGATGAGTTTTGACAGGAAATGGGGTTAGCCTGTAGCAAAAGTGTATCGATGCATACAGACTTTGCCCGGAACAAGTGGTGTGGGGTCCTTTTAAGTACGGCTGTGTAATTCAGGTGTTTAGTGCTAGCATGTGTGTGTGTGTGTGTACTGTATATATGCTTCAGTGGATGAAATGTTTGATGGACAGAGAAAAATACCATAAACAGACATGAACAGAAAAAAAAAATAATCAAATGCTATTTTATCAGACGACGCACTTGTTCACCTTGATGAGAAGCCACTGTTTCACAACTATGCAATCCCTCCCGCCTTCACCTCCGCTCTCCACCTCCTGCACAGATTTTCCTTTGTACCAGAACCACAATATTCCAACCCCTGGTTCAAGGTGAGCATGCTACAGTGATTCTTTTCCTAAATTTAAGAGCTCCCGAGAAAAATTTTCCTTTTCTTTCATTTTCAATGATTCAATGTAACCCTGTTTGGTTCTGTAAGTGAACTGATGTGTATTTTTATGTTTTGGTTACATGTTTACAAACTGGTTTCCATCCTCTTCTTGATACAAAATAATTATTTTCTTTATAAAGTCTAACTTTTATAGGAAGTTTGGGGGATGTGTTGACTTAACGTAAGAAAAAAATTTGGCTTAAGTGGAACAATGAGCATGTGACCTCGGGGGTTGGGGGTGGGGCGGGGAAATTTTGTGGACCTGCAGCTAAATTAGCACCTACACCTTGGTCCTGAGTAGAGATCCTGGCGGGGAGCTGGCTACTCTGGGCAGGATTTGACCCCGGGGATTTTTATTTCCTTATGTGTGGTCCTCTATATGGAGTAACCTATCCCAGAGGGTGAACTCATATTTCCTACCCAGCTTTATGCCAGCCTCATCCTTCCTGCCTACCATCCTTCCATACTTTACCCAGTGCCAAATCCCAGTTCCCTGCCTTTGCACTGCTTCCTGCTGACCCTTCTCCTCCTCTGGCAGCCACTGACTGGGGTTACTGCATCTGCTTTCAATGTAAAAGATAGACGTAAAGAAAGTCTCCAAGAACCCGACCTCCAAAGCGCTGAGGAAGTCAGTCCTCAGTGGGCATGTCATTTGAGGGTATTTGCAGCACACTCTTAGCTACAGAGAAGAGCGGGTCCAGGTTCATTTACAAACTACCCAGCTTGGCCAAGCCCGTCTTCACGAGGTGTTAAAAAGGAGTCGCTGGGAAGAAGAGAGATCCCGAGGTTAGACAAAGCACAACTTAGGCAGGGGCAACCCTGCGCACAGAAGTCAGGTTCTCTACTTCTCTGGTTGTCTGCACAAGTTTGAGTTTTGCACACGGTTTACAAATCTTGCACAAGGTGGCCGAGCCATCCGAGACAGTTTTCAAAAGATAAATTCAGACACTGCCTAACTGCTCCAGCACAACCTGCTTCCACTCCACGGCTGGTGGGAGCTTGGATGGAGTTCCTCTGGAATGAAAAAGGTCGGTTCTTTGACAAGAGTGCATTTTCTCTGTCAGCCTCATTCCCTGCCTCCTCATCCTACACATACTCTTAGCGACTCAGGGGATCATACTTAAGTGCTGTGCATTTGCTTTCTGTCCTGTTCCATAGGTCACACCTGCTAAGACCCATCCCAGGAAGTTATCACTCACTATTTCTCATTTCCTCCTGAAAAGGAGTTCTCTTACCCTTGGAGGTACCATTCGAGAGACTTTTAGGCCTATCAGACACAGACCCAGGAGCCTTTACCAGAAGCCAGCTTGTCTTTACAGCTCAGAAAACATCAAGGGAATCAGCTCCAGGATACTAGGAGATTTCTCAACACCTGGCCTTGCTTAAAAAGTGGCTGGGGGGCTGGTGGGGCCCTGTCGATGTTGTGACCCCACTCTTCTCCTGCCTGCCCAACCGAGCTCAGTCCCTGGTACCAGCCTAGAGGACCCGGAGGCTCTGGGTCTTCCAAGAAGTTCAGAGTTCAGGGCAAACGAACAAAGGCAAAGGGTGAAGGGGTCTCCATCCCCCACTCCTCAACCAGGGCCGAGTCAGAGCGTCCAGCACCTCTTTTGGAGCTGTGACAACCTGCCTCTCTGGGAAGGGACATGCCCACCTCTGGGGGCTGTGGCATCACTGAGTTTCCGCCAGAAATCTAGACCCGGGGATTGTGCCTGTCCGGAGGTGGCAATTCACCTGCAGCACGAACAGAACGTTTGCCGAGGAGAGCCCTCCCCCTCAGAGGGGATGAATCCCGCTGTGGGGTGGGGGCTGACCCCTGTCAGGTGGGCTCTGGCCATCGACTGGCACCTGAGACCCTGAGGGGCCCAGAGGTATAGAGTTCCGGATGCCACGACGCCAGAGAAGTCAGGCGCAGCCCAGAGCCCACCTGGCAGTGGAGGAGGAGTTCTGTCAGAGATGTTGTGTGTCCTCCTCTGGGGGAGGGGACAGTTGCTTTAGAGGAAAGGAGTATTTAGGGTTCCTGGAGTCTCAGGAACATCGAGGGTGTCAGAGCAAGACCAGCATGACCTGCACAGGTGACATCAGCCCTTTGGGAGGATGGGAGAACTCAGATGCAGCTAACATTAACTGAGGCCGATGATAACGAAGGCTTTGTCCCAGTGCCTTCATACAATGTGTGTAGTAGTAGTAGCTACTACTACTCTCTATAGTAGCTCTCTATATTTTAGCTCTCACCTAAATCCTTCTGATACTCTGGCAAGGTGAGAAACCCCACCCATTTTACAAATGAGGAAACTGAGGCTTGGGGAGCTTCTGTGATTGCACAGGGTCCCGTGGTTATCCAGGGGTCCAGCTGGGGGTCAGACCTGGATCTTTGGTCCCACTAGTCTTCCAGGCTCCCCCTCATGCCATTTCCCAACAGTTCACAAAAGCCAGGTAGCTCAGAGTGCCCGGTAGGGACAGCTTGGGACTAGGGCTGTCTTGACATTTTTGTTTCCTTGCAGATGGCCATAGAAGCTGGAGAAGTGTGGGGTTTTAGGGGATTAAAAGTTTAGTGACGATTTATGAAATAGGGTATCCCCATGGAAAAGGACGCCTGTTTTCCATGTGAGTTCTTGGAGAGCTCCTCCTGCGAATGCTGTGAGATGTCTATTTTGGTGTCCTGAGAACTTTTGTATCTCCTTTTTTAGGGTTTTGTAGTGGTGGTTTTTGTGTGTCTGATCTTGAAAGGTGAGGTGACTTCCGGACAAGTGGATTATTTCTCTAAGGCTCCCGTAGAAGAGTTGAACAGTTGGAATTAGGACAGAATCAGAAAATTAAGCTTCATGGGGTAAATTTTGAGAAGGTTTTTGAAGATACTGGCTATGACATGACAGAGAGAAGGAGAATTCTAGACAGGACACTCCCCATGCAAGGCTGGAGCAAGGAGCAGCCTGGGAACTTACATCGTCTTCCTGTCCCCACTTCCTGGGCCAGTCAGTTGCCTTCTGTGAGCCTTGCATTCCTCATCTCTGAAACACGGATGAGCTTGGTGACCTCCATGATGGGTCCCAACCAGAAAGGTAAGAAAATAGCGCGACAGGCAAATGCATTTGTGAACGTCTTGACAACTGAACTGGTCCATTGGGATTTGGGATGGTAAGTGTTGGGACCTACTGTAAGTTCTTAAGCCAGGGGATGAAATGACCAACGTGGAACTGCTAGGCTTAAGAAAGTGATTTTCACTGTCATGTGAACTGATTAAGGGAGGAAAACAAGGTAAATGAGAGAGGAAGGGAACCCGGGAGAGGAAAGGGGCAGGAAAGGGCAGAATAGAGAGAGTTGGAGGAGGGGAGAGAAGAACCCTACGTGCTGTTTCCCCACAAACGTAGGTCAGCCTCCTGCTTTATACGTTTGATTACAGTTATGTCAGCTTGATGCCTACTGGGTGCATGCACACACACACACACACACACACACACACACACACCACACACACACACACACACACACAAGCTTAATCCTGCTATAGTCACAGCAATTACCCACGAGAAAAATCCCTCAGTCCTCGGGCAGAGCTGGGGCTTCTTCAGAGCACAAAGGAACAATGGAATCTCAGGGTTTGAAGGAGACTCAGACGCCACCTAATTTTTGCTTGTCCACACAGTCATAGACAAAATGATATCAAATTTTTCTCAAGGCCTCCGAGGTAAAAACTCTTTGCCTTCACTCCTTATTGAATGCCTGTAGTCAGACAGTCCTCCCTTATAATGACTCCAATGCTGTCTGTTGCTCACCAGACTGATTCCTTTTGCTTTGGGTCTCCGAGGGGACAGGGATGTAGTCTCTGGATTACTGAGCCCTCGGCCTCCCCTTCCCAGGGAAGTCCTGGAGGGCAAGACTGGGAATCAATTGAGAGGGATGGTCATAAGCTCACCTTGTCTTTGCCTCCTGAAATTATGTGAAATTCAGATAGATTGCACCGCTCCCTCACAACCTACTGGCCCAGCCGGGCTGGAGACAGCTGTCCACTTTGCTGTGACTCAGTTTTCACACATCCTCAGATAGATTGTTTTTAGTTCCTCTCCCACTGGGTCCTGCCACTGTATTATTCCTTCTCAGGATAATGTTTTATGTTCAAAATTCAAATGTGACTCTTGCCTTGAGATGTACCTAGGAAGACAGGAGGAGGCTCCCGGGTATGGTCTGGGGGGGAAAATGTAAGGTCTTTAAAGTTCTTACAACACTGTGGACACCTTCCCTTCTTCCCCAAACCATTCTCTTGGTGCATTTTCTAAAAATGCAGTCCAGCCTGGATGATGCCCTCCACATGCCAGACGCTGTGCCAGGCGCTGGGGAGGTAGAGGGGAAAGATGGTCTCTTAGGGTATCCACAGCCCAGCAGGGGAGAAAGAAGACCCACAGACAAACGGGACAGTACAGTCAGCACTCTGATTCTGGAGAACAGGGCCTGGCCCTGCCTGGCATGGGTTGACTTCAAGCTTCCCTGGTGTGCACTTGCTTGGGTACCAGACTTCCCATCCAGTCCCCTCCCCCATTCTGCCATTCTCCCAAACTCACCAGGCATTCCTCTTGGGCCCCTCTGTCTTCCCTCTTGCTTGAGCTGACCTGTTCCCAGCTATTTCCCGGTAGAGCAAATCCCAGCCGAAGCAGGATCACATCCAGAGTCAGAATAACTATTGAACAGTCTGAGGAAGCTTGATTCAATTCCACTTTTAGGCCCATCGGTGTCTCTGAGCCTCGCTTCCTCTGCACTTCCTCCAGGGTCTCTGGGGCCTTTGACTCACTGGCAACAAACTCAAGTTTCTCCTTGGCTTGCTGGTTGGAGCCCCTTAGCTCTCCATCTGCACTTGTCTGAGCTGACCCTTCCTTGGTTCGTCATTTCACGGTTCTGTCCTCCCACCGGCTGCCTTAGCCAGCCAGGTGTCCGCTCCTGGTCCCTTTCCCTCACTCCATCCTCCTCCCATTCAAGACATCAGACAAGGACGGAGGTGGTTTTTTCAGCAGCTGCCACTGCCTGACAGTGCATTTTACAGTGAAAATGCATTTATAGTAAAAACTGAGGCTGAAGATGGCCTTCTTCATGGCCTTTTAAGCTCTCCATTGGAAAGCCTGTAAATGGAAATGACAAAGGGAAAGGGACAATTCCAGCAACCCAAACCAGTAGGTGCTTCTGACCTCACCCACTAGGAGAGCAGGTGATCCTAGGAAGGTAAAGTCATGTCAGAGACTTCACGGCTAAATTGATTTCCGGCTATTTCCAGGCATGTGTCAAGGGCCCTCAGAGGCTAGCGGTCCCTGGCACAGTGGCTGCAGAGGTGAGGATGCCTCTAGAGACCCTTACTGTCATCCCCCAAGCGCTGAGCTCCCAAGGCTGCCGCAACCCCACCCACAGGGATACAAAGGAGAGCCCTGTGGGACAGGTTACTCCAATTACATAGGTGAAAATTATATATATATATATATATATATATATATATATATATATATATATATATATATATATATATATATATATAATTATATATATTTTCCTGGGCACAAAAGCAAAAACAAAAACTTTATTACACCAGGGCTTTTAATTGAACACATCTGATTCCCTGACTTAAAAATAATTTTTTTTCTTTTCATTTTGAAGCAGGTGTTTTTTTAATGGGGCTTATTTTTGGGTTTGAGATCACTGGGCTTCTTGCCCTGTGAATCCATGCTTGCTGCTGTGTTGAAAATGCATACATTGGTGACCGCAGTATTAAGCCAAATTTAAACTCTTTAGTCTCCTCCATCTGTAAGTGTTATGTATCTACCTCATTATGATTTTTTTGGTTTCCTGTGCTTTCGTGTTGTGTACGATGTCAGAGGTGAAATGTAGATAAAAATATATATATAAAAAAATATATATTTTTTGCTTTGCAATAAAGTTCAAAGCTATAACACAGACTATTCATGAAATGTCATAGCCTTTTATTGTGCTCTATCCTCTTAGTTGTGAATTGTCCTGGGAGCCCTTTTGCCTATTCACTAGAGTCAATATTATTGTTTGTCATTTGATGAATCATTCTAATTATTTTAACTGTACTTTTTCGACACATTGAATAAGACACTAGGATTCTTGAACAACTCTTGGTTCCAAAGGTGCTTTATTTCTGTGGACTCATGTGATCAAATGGAAGGGAAGTGTCTCTGCAGACTTGAATCTTCCAGATAGAAGTATTGATCTCAATGCCATTGGGTTTAGAACAAAAGGTTTGTGCGTAGGGGGAAAAAGGAAACATTGGTTTGGCTTCGACTTCTTGAAGCTTTCAATGTTGATTTATGTCCAACTTCGGTTTTTTAATTTCAAGCTCTTGGCATGGAATATGGTACCCACTGATTCGCTAGTATCCTCACCTGATTTGGCTGCTTTCAACTTTTTGACTTCGCCGTTCTCTCTAGGTTGATTTTATGTGTTGTGCTGTTTGGTGGTAAAGTACCCTGTGCCCAGCCCTTACATATTCTCCAAACCTTGTGAAACCCTCTCTTCCATACCATGTGTTCAGAGGGATGGCGATCTGGAAAACATTTGTAGTCTGCAAGCCAGCGATGCCATAAAGACCCAAGTTCTTCAGAAGAATCCTGACCAATTACAGTCCAGGGCGAAGGGATCTTGAATAGAAATCGCAAGGTGGATTGTCTGCAATTGATTCCCTTTTCCTGTAATTTGAACAGAATGACCTTCCTTTAACTAAGCAACTTAGGTCGTGAGCCCTAGATACTCTGTATGGTTCAGTTACCCTTGTTTTTCTGCATCTTTTGCCAAAATATGGAAGACATTTCTCAACTTCATTAAATATGTTTTAAACGGGACAAAGAAAGGTCTACACGTTAAAGATCCTTTAAAATGTTACTTGAGTGAACATGTTTTTTTAATCCCCCAGCTCCAGAGAGCTAGGGAAAAGTTGTAATCGAAGCGGGGGAGAATCATTTCTACATGTGCAGTGTTTTCCCTTAAAGTACTTACAATGACTACAAAAAAGAAAAATGCTTACAATTCAATTTCATAGTATGTTCCATTTTCCTCCTGTTTTGTTTTCTTCTGAAGATCATAAAGAATTGCTTGTGTGTATTAAGAAGAGACATTTTCATTTGTATTTGGGGAGGTTTGCTTTTCTCCTTAACAATGCTGAACCGGCATTTAAACAACTCTGGCTAGGTTATACTTTGCCTGTTCTCAGCTATTTCTCTCTTTTAATAGTATAATGGTCTGTGTATCAATCGAAATGCAGATAAAATATGTACTGAAGATGGAACACACTGGTGTTGACCTGAAGGGGGAAAAAATCTAATGATAAATATATATTTATCTATCTATCTATCTATATCTGTACGTAGGTGAGTGGAAATATATGATATATTCACACACCCACACACAAAACACACACATAGGCACAATGACAATATACTTCCAAAGTTGGTTTTTGGTTCTGAGGAATTTGCCACCTCACTGAGCTTCCCAAGATTCCCAAATTTCTTTTGAAATAATTGTTTAAGAAAGGTTTTGCTTTGTTTTTTAGGTACTAGAAAGCACAGTTCTAACTATTCCCTGTTCTTCTGGGGACGTAACTATTGTAGATTCAGAGGAGCCTGACTTAGGTGAGTTTCTCTGGGACCCTCTCTTGTGCCACCACCTTCCTGCCCACCCGGTGCCAGAAGAAAGTTACCTGCAGAGCCGTCCGTACCCTCTATCTTTGCTCTGTCTTTCCACTCATCTCAGGCCCCCAGTTTTCCCACAGGGGAGGCCTTGTTTGCTGGAGACCCTTCTGAAGTTTGGATACCGGGCTGACTTCTCTCTCCATGTAGGTTCTGGGCATTTCCACACTTGGTGTCACCTTTCCTGGATGACCAGACCCGTTGTACCTCCAAATCTCTACAGGACACAGCTAACTAGGAGGTTCCAGGGTGAACAGAAGGAACTTCTTGCTGCAGCTGGGGTAGGTGTGTTTGTAGTCCTAAGCACCAGGTTTCGTCTGTTTCTTACAGAGGAAGGATCCAAATGGACCAGACGCTATAGGTGAGGGCGTGATGCGACTTCTGATCCAGACCAGCCAGTTTGGTCCACGTACTGTCCCACTGCTGGCTCCCAAGCAAAGCTCCCTTGGTTGAGAGGGAATTCCCAACATGACAGAGCGAGCCTGGGAACAGGGGAAAGGGCACTGAGCTTCACCTCATTGTGAAAAGGTATTTTCTTCTCTGCCCTTCGTTTTCTCTCCGGAGACCTTGTGTCTGCATGGCGGGTTGGTCTTTGGTCTTGACGTTGTTGTTGGGTCGTTGTGGGAAGTTTCTGTACTGCCGTGAGGATGCTGTCCATTTTCTTTCATTGTGACTAGTCTGGATGCTTCTCCATCCCCGTGAAGGGAGAGGGCGCTGTCCCGGGATGTGATGGTTCTAGGTAGAGAAGCTTGCCGTCCTGCTCACCGTTGTTCGTTGCTCCTGAACCTCTGGGGTAATCTCCAACTTGGAATCCACTTCTGACTCTTTGGCTGCTTTCTAGGTGGCCTGTTGTGAGACAAGGACAACTTCTGTGCCTGAGATGCTTTGAAATCACTTTGAAATTAGAGGTGGGAAGTGTATTTCAGTGGGATGTGGCAGATGATTTAAGAATTTCTCTTACCTTGAATTTGAAGTGTGGTACAGCAGTGGTAGAGACTTCTTGACCTTGGACCACTGGGTCTGCCACGCACTGACGCTCCTTGCGAGGACAAGGTGGTGGATGATGAACTGATTTCACCCCACTGGAGCTTTCCTGCCAGACAGCATTCCCACTTCAAATTCAGTCAGTCACCTGGCTCTCAAATATTTCTTAAACACCTACTATGCCAAGTGCAGGGCTAGGGCAGAAGGGGCTCTAAAGAGAAAACAAACCTCAAGGGATTAAATATGAGAGGGAAGAAATGTGCATAAATAAGTATAATACGGTGAAAAACAGAGCCCTAAGAGAGTGCAAGGTGCTAGGGGCATCCAAAGTGGGAAGCAGCGTTTCCAAGTAGTGATATAAGAGGAGACTTTAAAAAGACTGGTATTTGAGTTGGGTTTTGGAGGCTCCATAGGGTGCCTGAAGATGGGTGAGTTGAGTTGACTGTGCCTACAGTCATGTGACATCATTCATTCGAGGTGTTGCCTGCCTTCTGATGAGAAAGCAAGACAATTTCCAGCAATGTCACCGTCTGTTAACATTCACCCAACCTCGTTGAAAGAATAGTCCTTCAAGCTGCAACCGGTTTCTCTGCAATTGGTAATATGATTCAGAGAATGGCTTTCCCTTGTCGCTAAACCCTCTCCCTCCTCGAAGGCTTCACGGAGCTCCCAGAGCCGGGCTTGTGGGTGCTCATGTGTGTTCACGTGCACATCTTGGCTCAAAGTTTAGTTCCCTGCAGCTTTGGTATGTTTAAAACCCGTTCCTCTGGTCCTCCCAGTGCGGTGGAAGCCAGAAGGAATGAGGCCTTCACGTGGTGGTGATGTGCGTATCTCCGCAGGTGAGGGCAAACCAGAGGATTGGAAGGTGTCCATTGACCATTCCAGGTTTGAATTAAGGCCAAAGGGGAGGAAGGCTTGAACGATGAATGGGATTTCTTAAAGCCCAAAGCTGCCCATGAGACACAGAAGAGCCCAGTCTCTGTTTCTTAATGAGGTTTCAGTTCAGTCCTGCTCAGGCCAACCTTCCAGAATATTTGAGACCACTGCCGCCTCCCAGAGGGACTCAGGACTGCAGACCTCAGCCAGCTCTGGGTGCTCCCTGTAGCAGCTGGTCACTATGGGCACAGCATATCCTAAGGGGGTGTGAGTCTTTGGGATCTGGGGAAGGGCCCAGTTTCTTCTATAATTAATGCAGTGGTTCTGGGCCTTTCCAGATACCATGAAAAGAGTATTGATGAAAAGGAGGCCAAGAAAAATTGGGGTTCATCTGACCCTTTCCCCAGTGGCGCCCAATTCCTTCAGGCTTACTTACACACAGATTACCCCACAGTTTCTTTGGCTTAATTTCATGTTCTGAGAGTAAATAACAAAAGACATTCAGAAACTGGATGAGAGATGCAAGGCACAAAGAAGCAGGGCAAGCACGAGACCCTACCCACCGATGGGTCCCTTCCTGGAATTCATGTTTCCCATTCAGAGTGGCCTGGCCTTTGGTACAGACCTCAGATTCTCAGCATGTCTAAGTGGACATGCAGGGGTGGCTGTTCTGAACATTAGACCCTGTTAATAGAATAAATAGGCTTGGCCCTCTAATTGGAATCCCCTAATTTCCTTGGTCTGGTTCATTATAGTCATTCCCTCTTTAACCTCCATAAAATAAGTCTTTGTTGCCAATCCATGGCCTGGAATCTTTTTAGAATGAGAGGGATGATGGCCACCTGCATCCCTGAGGCTGACAGACTAAACATATCAGCCTAGCATCCATTCAGAAAAGGTGGGCTGCTATTCTGCACAAGTTATTTTTAAGAATAAGTTAATAGTGACCTTATTATCTGGGGGAATCTAATGTAGAGCTTTATTTTACAGAGGAGGAAAGAGACATAGGGGTTTGAATGATTTGCCCAACTTCCCTTGATTAATGAAAGACAAACCACGATGTGGGCTCAGGTGTTTTGATTGAAAAGGCATGCACCCCCTACTTAAACTGGTGGGGTCATCTTACCTTTCTTTCCTTCTCGCTGCCTAATGGAACTCTGAGGGTCCACCCTACAGTGAGACGTTTATCTAAGCCTGTAACAACCCAAATGGCTTGACTTGTGTATAAACAACTCCTACTGAAATGGGCAAAGAGCAGGGCCCTTGCTACTGTATCAGGGTGCAAGGCCCCTGATACTCAAGGTATCAGCTTGAGTCGACATATGGGAAAGAAACCCTTTCCCTGATTTCCAGTGATGCTCTGAAAAAAAAAAGGGCCTAAATAACATATGAGGAGTTACTTTTTAAGTCAATCGATGTTCCTCTGATTTCTCCCGAGGGGCTTCTTGAGCAGGATCCACCTGTGTTGTAGAGAAGAAATCAGGGCATTGAGTGTCACCATTATCTTTCGGAGCCCAAGCTGCTAAAAAATTAAAACAAAACAAAAAATGCAGACAGCAAAGCTCTGCATTCAACAAGAGCTCCTGCCTCCAGAAGGACTGCCCCACAGACCCGGGAGAACCCTGGCTCTAACTCTGCTTCAGGAAGCTTGTGAAGACCTGGCTTGGCCTCATCCCAGCTGTCAAAGCTGCAGCAGTCTTTCCTGATGTGAAGGAGAGCCCCTTCTTTGAGAACCAAGGGCTCAGGACTCTTGCTTCATGGCCAGTCTGTTCATTCTCTTCATAATTTAGTCTCCTTATTTACTCACTCATCCTTCAACCAGAAAATATCCCAGGCATTGGACTAGGCCCTGTCCTCAAGTAATTCACAGTCTGGGCAGGGAACTAAAACCTGTACATCAAGGGCTGAAGTGTAAGCCTGAAAGTGATGAGTCCAGATACAGCTCTCTGAGCTCTAAGGGGGAGGAGACGACATGGGTGTTGTCAGCTCTTTGCCGCCACCTGTCTTTCTGAAAGACTGCTGAGCATTCCTCGTGGGTGGCACACTTTGGATTTAGGACCTTAACACAGTGTGTCCCCTACTCTTCCTCTCCTTTCCCTAAAAGTAACCCCCAGTGTGCACCAATATATTGGTTCCCTTGACCACCATTTTTAGCAGATACCTCTTGTAAGATCACCAGGAGCCCTGCTCAAAAGCAATGCTCTCTTTGGAAAAATGGTTTGACCAGAAAGAGGAGACAGAGAGAGGAGAGTAATGAGAAGATTCCCCTTTCCCGAAGATAGATTGCTCTAGGAAGAAAACAGGTTGCTTCATCCATAATCATGTTAGCCTTGATCTGGAGCTTTAAAAGGAATGCAGATCAGGAATTCAGGAAAGGACTCTGTCTTAGTTTGGGCTTCTATAATAATAAAATAACATAGACTGGGGCTGGGGGGTTGCTTAAACAACAAACATTTATTTCTCACCGTTCTGGGGGCTGGAAAGTCCGAGATCAATGTGTCATACGTTTGGTGTCCGGTGAGAGGTCTCTTCCTAGTTTGCAGATGGCTGCCTTCTTGCTGTGTCCTCACGTGGCAGAAAGAGAGAGCTCTGGTCTCTTCCTCCTCTTATAAGGGCACTAACCTCATCACGGAGACTCTACCCTCATAACCTCATCTAAACCCAATGATCTCTCAAGGACTCCACCTCCAACTACTATCACATTAAGAATTAGGGCTTCAACATATGGAATTTGGGCAGGGACACAAACATTCAGTCCAGGAAACCTCTTTACTGCCTTGCCTCCAGGAGATGTGAAACTCACCATTCCTACCCCATTCTAGCTATTGTTCTTAGCCATCATTTCTTCATGTCCATGAACACATACCTCCATCCTGAGTTTATGGGCTTACAAAGTGTAGGTTCAGCAATGTGCTATGAATGTGTACATGGGTTACAGAGAACAAGAGAGAAGGCTGTTCCCTTAGGAAGAGCCAAGAGAGAAATGAGGCGCAATAGCATGACTGTATCAGTCAGCTAACCTTCAAAGGTTCCCTGTGAAATACGAAGCCCTGGGCTGATCCCCACAAAACGCTCACGATGCCCCTTTAGACCAACGAAGAATTGTCATGAATTCCTCTTAAGAATGCTTCTTTTGGGGGCACTGTTCTGTTCTCATGGTGAATGCTGAGATATGTCTTGAGATCAAGACATATAATGATAATGAGGTCTGCATTATCAAAAGAGTTTTTGAAGTCAAGACATATCAAACTTATTGCATCCATCACTAACCAGGTGCCCATCTCTAAAATATTACATATTAATCTCCAAGTAAGTTCATTTTAAAGCTACAGATTATTCAATAGGTGGTGGGTTTTTTTTTTAGAAGTCCTCGATGTTTAACAGTGATGAGAAATAGTGGGCTTTTTAAAGTTATTGTTAATTCCTTAACCCCTAGTTCAGTTCAGCCAGCTGGACCACTGTAAGCCTATCAGTAGTTTATCCAGCTGCTCTAAGCATGGCTGGGTGAGAGCAGGGTAGAAGGACTTCTGTGGTAGAAACACAGATTGTTTAGGAAGCTGTGCTGTTACATCACAGGGCCAAGGAGAGCTGAGCTCCAGCCCCATCTCCCCTCCGAGCAGGGTCCCGCTTCCCTGCAATCCGTATGCAGAAGCAGGGCCACTGGAGTCACCACCAACCCACTGAACCGGCTCAAGGACAGTTTCTCTCCTGCAAAATGAAGACGACACTCCCTAAGGTCCCTTCCCATTCTAAAATTCTGTTATCAATACACCCACTCACTCAACAAATGTCTGTGAAGCTCTTAATTGTCTCCAGACGGTGAACTAAAATACCCCAGGGGAAAAAAGGTAGCTTTTCCTTTTAAACTCATCCTCATGTTTATAAGAACCTAGGAGATCTTCCTTAAATGGAACGTAAACATCTCCGAAATCAATTCAACTATATTTCTCTTGCTTTAAAAGAAAAGATGAAACCAACTTCTCACCGTCTTAATAAACATACTCAAAATATGTATCTTGGAGGTAAAAAACATTTTGTTTCCCTCAATCCCTCTTCTGTTGTTGTTGTCAAACAGTTTAAGTGTATTGGGGTAAAGACCAGAGCATCCGCTCGTCACGAGAGGAGAATCAGCCGGATTGGAGGTGCAGAGATTATTGACCACCCCACTTCTCCCACCATTGTCCCCGGGATGATGGTACCTATGCTCTGCAACACCATTCCTGGAAATCTCTTTCAGCCAGGGCAGCTCCACAATTAATGGTAAATAGTACGAAATAGTCCCAGGAACTGAAAACGGGGCATCACGGCCCAGTTCTGTACATTTTCACCAGGCTTCACGTTTGCCCGGGGACCGCAATAGGAGCTCAGCACAGAGGAGTCTTGGAGCATTTCTTTAGCCTTCAAGCCACACTACATATCATTTCATTCCCTGACTTCATCCCGTCCCTTCGCTCGTGTAAATACACCTGTGATCACAAATCCTCAAATGATAGTTCAGTGGCCAACTGCCAGATTAGAAACACACCACTTGGAGAGAGCAGATCTAGCTGGGCAGAGCTTCTGGGATTTATCTCAGGAAGAACGGAGGCGTTTGCTGAGGCCATTTGGGCAAAGCAGCTTGCACCTTTGAAAAGTCCTCCACTGGAGGGGAGACCCATGGTCAGCGGTCCCTGTAGACCTCAGCTGGCTTGGAGGTGACCAGCCCCTTGGTGGCACCCAGAGCTGTGAGCAGAGGGCTTGTTTGGGGTCCCACCACCTCTGTACACCAGGGGACCAGGCTGTGGGCTGTATTTCGAGTCAGAGCTGGGGGACGAGCACAGAGAATGTTTCTAGAGCAACTGCTTTGCTAGAACAGGTCGGGTTGGGTAGTGGACTCTGGGTAGGCTGGGTAAGAAACGGGATCGGGGAGCCTAGGAAGGCGCAGGGTCTCTTATGGCCAAAGGGATGAGGATGTGTGAGCATCTTGTGCTAAAAGCGATGGACACACACGCAGGTTCTGCCTGATTCCACAACCCCTAGGGTCAGAGCAAGCCAGGGAGGTGTGCTGGGGGAAGCCTCGCGCTTCGGCTGAGCATGACGGTCCCCTCCCCGCTGGGGAGCAGAGCCGGAGCGGTGTGGAGGCACTGGGCCTGCAGGGTCTGGCGGAGCTTTCTTTTCTTCTTGAGGAATGTAGCAAAATGTGCAGAGGAAGCCCACATTTCCTCCAGTGACCAGATCACAACCAAACAATTGAGTGCAGCACCTCACACTCTATTTCAAAGGTAGGAAGCTTTTCTACCAGGATGGAGGAATGTGTGTTTCTTCTCTTTCTCGGGGATGTGGGTGTGAGTAAAGGGGTCGCTCACCTACGCAGGTCACTCGTGTGAGGCAGGTAGATTCCGCCACCCGGGCCGCATCCCAGGGGGCTGGGAGACTGGGCTGCCCACCCCTTATGCAGGACTGGCGGATCCCCGGCCCTGAGTGACAGCCTTGGCTGTCGAAAACTGTCCCCTTTTAATTTCAACAAACCTGGCAAGAGTTTGCCCCACTGAGTTAGGAAGAATTCAGAGCGAGTTCTGCGTGGTTCTGGGCTCGAGGAGGAGGCTCGAGAGGGGCTGGGAGGAACAGGGGCTCTGCGTGGCCCCCGCAGGCTTCCGGCCTGACGTCTGTGCCCACGGCTGCCAACATCCGCCCGCTCCTCTTGGAACGGAGAGAAGGGCTCTTTGCGGCTTTCCAGGGTGTCTTGCCTCTCCTGACCCAGGCCGACTGTTGGTTCTAGAGAGGAAAAGCATGATTCCTCACTACCCTTCCTTCTTCTCCCGTCCCACAGCAGGAACGTGAAGGCTGTCGCCTTGTCACTTCATTTAGCGAGGTGGCTCTCTTCTGGCCACTTGCCCATCTCCCAAAGGCAGGCTCTGGGGCAACGGTGGCTCTTCCTCTGAGATATGATTTGCGGTTCTTGACTCCTTCCTCCGCATCCTTTCCAGAACTGGCTCTGAGAGTGGCCTTGACAAGGGCCGTCCATTTGCCAGACGAAGGCTCCTCAGTCCCTGCCCACCCCGGCCCCCCAGCCCTTGCTTAGCAGTTCCGTTGTCCTTTCCTGGGGGGCGATTCTTGATGGCATAAGGCCGTGACCTCCATCACGGTTTCCTTTGACCCCGTGAGGTGGTGCTGCTTCCTTTCCCAGCAGCCTGGGATGGGGGGCGGGGAGCGGGACTGAAGCACAAGGCAGCATTGCCCAAAGAGGCTGATGCTGAAACAATTCTTTTTATTTTCAAGTACAATGGGAAAGCTCAGTGACGTGGGAAACTCCCTTCAGATGCTCCGCCCTTCAGCCCCAGATTTCCAGTCCTTTTCTTGTTGGAATTTTAATACCATCCATTTCTTTTTCTTTTTTTCAACGGAGGAAGAAACTCATGCTAATGGATTGTGCAAAGGGCACCACCTTTTGTTACAATTCGAAGGGGTGGAAGCCCTAGTGAAGTGTGTTTCTGTTGAGACATTCATTTCTTGTGCTGGGTTGATTTCAGACTGGTGCATCCTCACTTATCAGGGACCTCTGATTCCAGCAGAGCAAAATCAGCTACTTACTCTAGTTACTGTAAGCAGACACATAACTTTTACTGTAATTTGAAAAACCTTGCACTGTAACGGTTTAAAAACAAACAAACAAACAAAAAGCAAATCTTACCGAAACTGATTTTGTATTTTTGATTACATCTGAATTTTCACATTTTTGTATCTAACCGTGACCATGGTAGTGCTTCCATAGCTTGTGTTCAAGGTCTTGTTTCTTTCCAGGTTGAATTCTTAGGATCGTGTTGACGCCAAATGTTTCAGGGGCAGGACTGGGGCCTGGCTAGCAGGCCTGTCAGTGGGTTGTGTGCTCCCTCCACCAGATCACCGGCTGGCACGGGGAGCTTGGGGACCCAGTGAGCCGACGTCGCATTCCACTGCGTGAATTCCCACAGACAGCTCATATCTCCAACTAATCTAAGGCCAACGGTTTTGGCCAAACCTTTGCCAAGGACTCTCGAAACTCAGCTGCCCCGACCCCTGCACTACCCAGCTTCCTGGGTAAGGGAGGACATTTTTAAAACAAAACTTGTGAAATTAATTTGTGATTATGGTTTTTTTTTTTTTTTCTTCTCGCTGGAAACGTGCTGGGAACCAGACAGCATGATGTTAATCGCTCTTTCTGCTTCTCCAAACCAATACACCTGTTGTGCTCTTTTGCTTCTTAGTGAAGAAAATTCTAGACACAGACCTAACTATGAACTCTTTTCCTCCTGTACTTCTGATTAGCAACTCTCCCTATGTATTCCTAACTTGTTGAAGTGTTTTCCTTCTTAGCATTGCTTCTCATATTTTTACTTTATTTTTTTTACTGAACAGCAACAAACCCACCAAGGAACAAATAATCTTTCTCTTTTTCTCTCTTTCTCTCTCTGACGTGTAATGTTGTGTTGTCCAGATTCTGTATAAAAATATGTATATGATGTATCTGATATTCGGCAGCCACTGGCTGTTACTTTAACCAATATAATTAACAAAAAAAAATGCATATTGTTGGTGTTTGATTTTTTTACAAAAAAAAAACCAACCTAGTTAAGATGTTTGTGTATTTTTGCATGGTTAAAATGTACTTAGTGCATTGAGAAATGTCGTGGAGGTACTCAGTGAAAAGGCCGGTTTACTTTTTGATTCTAATGGTGATTGGTTGTTGACCAGACTATTCCCTATGATGTCCGTCTTTAATTTAGCATAATTCTATTTACAACTTGTTTTACGACTTGAGATTCAACATAGTGTATCTATCTATCTCTATTGTATTTACTGTTCCTTAAAACCAGGTGGTGGAAGTTCACGTCGTCTGGCACAGATGTCTCCATTGCTGATTTCTGATGAGTTGTGTTCCATTTAATTTGCTGTACAGTCCAGATCTGAAGCACCCCCAGCCCAATAGACAAAGACTGTCATCTCTCCTTCCAGAGGTCTGTTCCTCTGAGCAGTACTGTGGTTTTCCCTCACCATGGAACATCTATTTTTTTTTTTTCCAAACCAAGTTATGTAAAGGAAGAGAAAAGGACAGGGAGTTAAGCAGAAATCTACAAATTATTTATATTTTATACCTAAGAGTACATATATTATAGATAAATAGACAGGCAGACAGACTTTAAATGCAAATGAAGCAGAAAGGCAATGGAAGATATCAAAAGAGAGAGAGAGAGAGAGAATGAGAGAGAGAGAGAGAGAATGAGAGAGGGAGAGAGAGAGGGACCCTGGGTTTTCCTCCCAGGTGTGTCACTAGATCAGTATGAGAGCTGCAGAAAAACTGTTTGTCCTTGCTGTGCCTCAGTTTCCCCAGATGTAAGATGAGGAAGGGCAGTGTTTGGGGTGGGATGAGGGGAGGCAACTACAGTTTCCTGAATCTTCAGTGCACGTAGAGCAAGAGTGGTCTTTAACTGCCTAAGAGATGTGACTGCCGTGTGTCCGGAGACCATGCTGCTAGTGTCCTCTCTCCTCCTCAGGACGTCTAGGCCTGTTCAGGGGAAAGACGTGTCGTAAAAGGCATGAGCCACCCTGGTTTGGCATTACCCTGGCTTCCGAAGTCTTCTCTTCCGTGAGATGGCGCCTGCCCAGCTTGGAAGGAGGTGGGATTGGTAGGCAATATCTCTGGTGAATGGAATTGACTTTCTGTCCCCTGGAATCCTATCTTTTCTCTAATCGAGTCGAAATCACAGGCTTGCTTTTCCCCGAGCACACAAGGAGATTGCTATTCTGTTTTTTCCCACCAAAAACTGATAGACTCTCCCTACCCTGACTGCTAGGAAACAACATGCACAGTCGGTATTAGAAGCCCCTGTATTTCCAGCATTTGTGGTTTTGCAGACGTTGGTCTTCTGGCAGAAAAAATCAGCTGTCTCCAAATAGGCCTTTCCTTCCACCTCAAATCTAGAGACACAGCCAGTTCTCTGAGGTCTTCAGGCTTCTTGGCTTTGCAGTGAAACATCAGTCCTGACAGGCAACCAGGTGGAAACAAGCGCTTACTGCTGTTTTCACTCTTTGGAGTGGAGACCTCAAAGCTCAGTCGCTTGTCATGGGCACTTCATCTTGTTGGAACGTACGTGACCATGAGCACCGAGCTCATTACTGACCATTGCCTTGGACATCTTTCAGGATATATTGACGTTTTCATTAGGTTGAGTAGCACTTGCTACACACTTCCTCAGAGTCAAGGTTGACCGCATAGTGGCAAGATGAGGAAACTCCAGTCCAGAGAGAGGAAGTAATTTTCCCAAAGGAACACAGTTAGAAATTACATCAAATCCCCATGGTGACGCTCATTTGTCCCTCTCCTGACTTATAACCGGTAGCTCAGAGACCTTTTAATTTGTGAAATTCAGATGATATTTCCCAAACCGTCATGTTTTATATAAGTTTCTGGGGAAGAAAAGCGTCTATTTTCTCAGTTACTGTGGGCAATGTGAACACACACATAGACACACACCCTCTCCAAACCCAGCTCTCTGTAAACCAAGTTAAGAAGCTTAGGGTATTGAATAAGAAATGAGCTGATATCTTATTTAACCTATATTTGGAGGGACGAGGAAGAACAGTGAGAGTAAGAAATAGCAGAATTGGAATCTATAACTTACTAAGTCTCTTGCCAGAACAGATTTTTCTAAATAATCGGAAGGGTGTGTCCATCCACCCAGCCACCCCATCTCTCCTTCAGCCATTACAACTTTCCTGGACATCTTCCACGCCCAAGGCATCTCATCTCTCCACGAGAACATTCCACAGTTTCTTTTAGCTGTTTCGGGAAGCCCACACATTTAAAATCCAGGCTAGTGTTCATAATTCTTACTATAAATTCCTTCTGTATTTTGGGGTTTTTTTTCAATCTCACCTCTCTCTGCTAACTTTCATCTCAGCTGAGCCACCAGAACCCAAAGCGTGGTTTCCTTGTGCAGAATGATGGACCCGGAACTTTCCTGGGTGTCATTCTTCTAAAATTGGTGCAGGCCTTCTGACCTCACCTTCTCCCTGTTGGGAACTTGGAACTGCCTGGCTTTTATGGCCTGATTTCCTTTGGGAATACACCCTTTGAGGTGTGTCCTCATAAGCTTACAAGGATGTATCTGGAACATTTTTAATGTTCAAACTAAAGTCTACAACTTGCTACCGAGGCCCCTTGGTTCCCTACCCGTGTCATCACTGTGAGAAAAGCCCTGTCTCCTGTCTCCCTTTCCCAAGCCTCCAGTTCTTAAAGTCTTTTTCGTATTAAATGGATTAATGTCTTTGATTCCAATTAGATTACAGTGCTCTTTCTCTAAAGAGATCCAGTAACCTGGGTGGAAGATTTTTAAAGGGATTTATTCCCTTCCATGGCTGCCATACCAGCCCTTTACACCCCTACACCCGTCATAAATGTGACACTCCCCTCCCCCTACCGGGCCCTCAATCAGGCTCCAGAGAAAACTGCACACGGCCAGGGGCTCAGGAAGGACATTCAGTGCCCTTCCTGGTGGTGGTTCCCGTGAGAAGCAGCTACAGTGACTGCTTTGTCCCAGGAAACCTTAGGGGACAGTGTCTCCCTTTGAAATGCTGGGACAAAAGAGAGCCTTCACAGAAAGTGCCACTGGTGGCTTTATGGGAGAAGGGTACTTGCCATTATTATTATGTTCTTAGGGCTAATTGGCAGGATTTAAAACAAAAAACAAACAAAAAAAACCCCTGCTTTTCAGCGTGGTAAGAGCAGAGCTGAAGAACCTGACATTGATTTAAGGATGTCAATCCAACCCATCTATCTTAATCCCTGCAGAAAGAACGCTGGGGTCTAGTACCAGTACTGCATGAACTCCCCATGTGATTCTGGGTGCTTAACCACTGAGTTCTGTCTGGAAAATGAGGGATTAAGTTAGAGAACGTCCAAGGGGCCTTGTTTTGTATTGTGGATAATTTCAAAACATATATTTAAACACAAATGAAAATAGAATTGTACAGTGAAGTCCCACAGAACTACCAATAGGCCTCAACAGTGATCAACTCCTGACCAATCTTGTTTCATATGTACCCTCACAGCTTGATGATCACATTGACTTTATTATAGATGTGTTATTATAATCCTTGGATTCCTGGAAGAAATGTTACCCATTTTTCTTAGGACCAAAATAATATGGCTTCCACAAGAGAAAAGTCAGGCAGGGCACTGGCCCCCAGACGGCTGACCATTACAACTGGCATTTCTCCTTCTGCACATCTGGTCCCCGTGAATGCCCCCTTTTGAGGTGGTGCTGAGTAATCAGTAATCAGTGGCACAGCTGCCACTGTGTCCAAGCCATTGCATCCTCGGGCCCCAGGCATCTCATGGAGAGCTCTGGCATTAGGCTGTAACCTAGTGCTACAGGATAGAGGGGATATTGCCTTGTTTACTGAGCTCACATTTGCTGGAGTGAGTAGCTGTACCTTTTAGCAACTGCCTGAGAGTCAGTTCTTCAATTCTAGGCCCCAGCAGTCAAATCACCCTGCATTTTGCCAGCAGCCTGCCCAGAATGGAGGCAACTGTTAAGGTTTATCCTTCCCATAGCATGTCAAGGTCTATTTCCTTCACTCCAGAACAAGGGCAAAGGAAAAGTTTCTTCCATCTGTTCTGTTCAGTCTTCTGTACATTTCCCTGTGAGTGGATTCAGGTCAAAGGAGCTTCTTTCACTCCCCTGAGGACCCAGACATGAGCTCACAAACCTTCCCAGGACCTCACATTCCCATGGACTTCGTAGCCATCATTCCATCTGATGTAGGGGGAACATTTCTGAACCCTGAAGGGCTAGTCCTGTTCTCCAGCTGAGCATAGGTCTCACTGGGGCATTTGAACATCAGGCCTTGCTTTCCAGGACACACAGTGTTCAAGGCCACTGGGATGGGCCAGATGGTCTGTGGCAAAGGACTTGCCCTAACTCTGCGTGAACCTTGGTGCTTCCACTTTTCATTCAACAGCTGGGTGACCACAGCTTGCCCTCCTGAGAGGACCTCAGGAAAGAGAGCCTGGAGAAAGGAAACTTGGGTCAAGTTGCCCCAAGCCAGGGATGAGCCTTCTTTTCCATGGAGCCTTCCAAAGGGCAAGCCATCTGCTACCGCATGCTGTAAATTGAGAGCTTTGTGAGCTGAGACCTCCTGTGCTTGGGGCGGGAAGGTAGCTGAGGAGAAAGGGACTCCTTCTCACCTTTTGTTTGCCTTCAATCTGGCTGAATTTAGCTGCCCTTAACGTCTAGTTTGCTAAAGTCCTTATTGCCTTAACAGCCACCTAACGACAGGAACCAGAGGAGGAAGCCCCTTCCGTGGCATTCATGCAAGCCCCACACCTGTCCCCGTCTCCCCCATGCTGCTGTGCCTGAAAAGAGTCCCAGCCCTGTCCCCAGAGCGCTGGGTTAGCCCCTTGCTGAGACAGAAACGTTCCCAGGCTGAGGGCAAACCCAGAACTGCTCAGGTGGGGAGACCACCCCGCCCCACTCTCACTACCAGCCACTGTTTCCATCCTGCCCACTTGCTTTGCTTCAGATCTGGACTCGTCACGCTCTCAGCGCCAACTCTTGCTCCAGAGACCCTCCACACCCCTCATTCTCAGAGGCGTTCCTGAAGACCGTCCAGACTTTCCGTTCTCCTGTACATCCTGCCCTCCTTCAGCTCAGCAAACTCCTTCAGCCTCTCCACCAAGCTCTTTAAAACGAAAGGCAGTTGCTGTCTTCCCGTGGACAATACTGAATGTATCTACTGTTAAGTGCAGACCATGCAGAGAAGTGGCCGGGTTCATCACAAAGAGGGTTTTTGTAAAGCCTGTTTATTTTTTTAAGTCGGTTTTGAGCATTTCTATTTTATCACCCTTCACATGGTTTTGGGGAACCCAAATTGTATCAAGGTCTCATGCCAAAACAAGCCAAAAGTTGTTTTCTTTACCTTTTTCCTCCATGCACCATGATTTAAATGATTGTTTCAGTGTCATTTTAAATGTTTTCTTGTGACATGTACTGACGATAAAAGTCATCTTGACAAAAAAAAAAAAAAAAAAAGATTTATACATGAATCAGAAAGTATTTATTTCAATTTTGTACCTTTCCATTTTAATACATTATAATGTATTGACTCAACTGAGATATATAAACAGTTCATTTTAATAACATGTGTGTACGTGTGCCTTTTCCTTTGTTCATGGTGGGGGAGGGACAGATGACTGTGGAGTGGAAAACTCTGGGTGCAGCAGTGTAAGCTGAGGTGGCCTCCAATTGGACCAAAGGCTTCTCAGAAGCAGCTGGCAACCCCCAGGAGAGGAAGAGACCTTACAGGGGGAGGGAGGAGGTAAGTGGGTGGGCCCTCCAGGCACTGGCCACCTCCTGATAGGCTGATACCGCCCCCCTCTCCAGGTAGGAAAAACCCCAGACCCCAAGCTACTGACTCTTGGAGTCTGAATGCAGGCTGGCAATCAAAGGTTAGGATAGGGGGCTATGTAGGGGAAAAAAATCCTTCCTAAAATTGAGTTTACCTGCTTTGCTAAGTGGTTTCATCAAAGGCAATATAGAAGACCCTTTTCAGCTACATGGAGAATATATGAGTCTAGAACGTCAGGGTCTTCCCCTGTGCCATATGGATTTGCACTTGGGGATTTGTGATTCTGGACCCTCTTTTCTGTGTTACTCGTAAAGAGAAGTTCGGCTGTCTTGGTCCCTAGCAGTTGGAGTTGGGTGAGGGGCTAACTGGGTGAACCACTGTCAAGTTCATACTTGCTGACCACACACACACACACACACACACACACACACACACACACACACACGACACCCTACTCCCAACACACAACCCATCAGCCTCAGGCCCCCTAGCAAGTGCTGCTGAGGCCGGTTAGACTCACTTCTTCAGGCGGAAGTTGAGCCGTCCTCCCTCCGTGCCCTGCCCCATCCCTCAGCTTTTCCACCTCGCTTTCTTCCTTCCAGCTCCTTCTTTAGCTTCCTCTGTGGTCTGGGCCTGGTCTGATCGCCTCTGTCCCCAGATTTCAGTCCATGCATTTGACTTGTGGTCCCATGAAGACCTTCAGTGCCACAGGAAGGGAGCGCCCAGCCCAGGACTGGGAGTGCCTTTCCTCATCCTCCCTGCCCCAGGCTCGGGGGAGCGGAGCGGAAATTCATCCATGTGGCCTGGGTCTCCCTGCAACACTTTGGCTTCCGGACCTCAGAGAGTAGAGCTGCGGCTGCTTCCTTGGCCCCCAGCACTCTCCATCCTTAGAAGAAGTTTTCTCTCTGGTGCAGAGTGGTGGGAGGGGACTCATTCACTCAAACTCACACTCCTCCCCTAGTGACTTTTTTTTTTTTTTTAAAGATTTTCTTTGATGTGGACCGTTTTTAAAGTCTTTATTGAATTTGTTACAGTATTGCTTCTGTTATATGTTTTGGTTTTTTGGCCGCGAGGCATGTGGTATCTTAGCTCTCAGACCAGGGATCGAACCCACACCCTCTGCATTAGAAGGCGAAGTCTTAACCACTGGACCGCCAGGGAAGTCCCCTCTAGTGACATCCTGAGGGGAACAGAGCCACATACCAGCCCCTTACCTGACATACGCCAAGCCCAGGGAGCACATGCACTGCTGTAGCACCTTCAGGAAAAGAACATCCCTCCCCTGTCCACAGCCCCATACACAGTGATGGCAGAAACGTGAGGCTCGCCTTGGGCATAGGAGAGACACACAGAGAGGAAGGGAGGCCCTAGAATCTTCAGTAAACATCGCCCTCGTCCTTCAAAGCTGCTTCTCAGATCTCCTCAACACCCACACCTCCTCGGATGTGGGACATGGAGCACTGATCTAACTCAGTGTTGAATTTTCAGATCAAGCTGCAGCCCGCAGGGCTAACAGCCAGTGGGAGCTGGTCTCAGGCACAGAGAGGCAAAGCCTTGAGAGGCTCCGTCTAAAGGACACACGATGCAAAGCTTAGGAAAAATGTAGAACACAAAGGAATAGTCAAGAATTTTCATGCATACGTTGAAAATCCCCCAGCTCTATTTGGATTGTACTCATCTTGTTAGGCAAACCCTCCCCATTTATCTGCTGAAGGGGAAGCGCCTTGGGCATTAGGGGAGGAATTTTAGAAGCTGCATTAGGAAGATGGAAAATGTGCTGTGTCTTGCCCTCTACCTGGAAATAACACGTAAACATGAACAGAGAAGGAAAGAAAACGTTTGGAAAATTTTTCACTTTCTGTTTGTTTTCTGGGAATAGCTGATCCTTTATAGACCTTGAACCAAGAGCCTAGAATCATAAAATGATGTTGGATAATATTTCTGCACCTCACTTTTCTCATCTGTAAAATGGGGACAATAGTATCACCCATCTCACACAATTTTGTGAAAATAAATGAGATAGTACCTGTAAAGAATTTAGAACCATGCCTGCTTCTGACAAAGACTCTCTTCTTGACCAAATTCTAGCCAGACCCCTCTGTGCCCTCTCATCTACTAGGCGTCAACACTGGCCTCAAAAACTTGAACAAAGTGTTAATGCAGTTTCTAACAGCTCAAGTCTGCATAGCCTGGGCTGACCCTAACCTCCTTAAAGTGCCTGCCTGAGAACACTCAAGGCTGCTAAAAGAATTTACTGTTTGTTCCAGCCGCCATCTGAAGACAGCGCGCTGTCTCCCAGCTTCTGTGGGAGGGGAGGGGCTTAACTTGAATCAGTCCCAGTTAGAAACCCAGATGGGTTTCACAGGGACCAACCCCCTCCTGCTTTTAGTAATTTTTCACGTCCCTGACTCTACTGAGCCTCCACTCACCCCTCACCCCCTCACTCTCCCATTAAAATGCCCAGTCACCTCCGTACAAAAGGATGCTAAACTCAGTTCGTGCTGGCCTCTTTTCCCCATTGCAATAGTATATTACTGATTAAGACCAGTGCTGACCACTTTAGCATCTGGCTTTGCTTGCCTTTGACACTGCATAGTAATACTCAATAAATGTCAGCCATTTGCTATCATCATTTAGCATTATATAACATAATATTTCCCTCTTTGCACGGCTGCTATAAGCTCAAAACCAAGTGGGCAGCTCACCTTTGACCTTTAGCTCATTTTTATGGTATGCATTTCCATATGCTAACTTTACCCTTGATCTGACTTATTTTTTCTAACCATATTCCCTTTGACTCAATTTCTTCCTATTTTTATAATATTTGTAGTCCAACTATTTTTGTATGTCGCCTCAAGTTTTCTTGATGAAGGAAGTTATACATTTTAAAAATAAAATTCAAATAATAAGAATTAAATAGCTACAATAATCAGGAAGATCAATGGCTCAAAGCTGGGCTTTTGTGGCTTTGAATATTTGCTTGTATTTTCTACAGATATATTATGGAAGTTGAGACCTAAAAAGAAACGTTGACCTTTGTCCCCTCCCCATCTCAGTAAAGAGTCAGAACCAACTAATAAGGATGAGAAGTCATGAGGTCTAACAGCCAGACACCATCTTCAGAGGCTACAAGTTCAAGAGCAATTTATGCATGTTTAGCCTTGGTCCTGCCTGTGAAGTCACTAAGTCATGCAGCAGTCACCACCTAACCTGTGCTCTACTCTTCCTACATCAGGATGTGATTGAGGTAGGTCCCCTGTCCCAAAGGAAACCTACTCAGCGGCACAACTGGAGAGACGTAATGGATGCCATAGATACCAACCCCTAGATTATTCCGAATAAAGAGAGTTAATCCTTGCTCAATGCAGCACCTACGTCGGCTAGCATAGCTCTCTCTTGTACTGTGATTTCTTTCCCAACCCTCTTCCCTACAATTTAGTCCTCTTCCCTGCATTATTTGAGTGTAAAGATAAGTCAAGTTCAGCATTAGATCTTTGTTTCTACATATATTATCTCAGTTAATAATCCTTTAGCCAACCCCAAAGTAAATATTCTTAACCCCATTTGAGAGATGAGGAAATAGACTCAATAAGGTTAAATAACTGGTGATTTAGAAATACCAAGCCCATCAATTCCACTCCACCTAGGTTTCCTGATACCCCAGCACCCTCCCTGCCCACCCACTGGACATCCCCCCTTAGCCTTGACTCTCAAAAAAGCTGGAGACACTGCACGGGGCCACACCCAAGGCAGTTCTTTTCCAGAGAGAAAATTCCCACACGCCCTTTTGTTGTGAAGCTCAACACGCATCTGGGCTTTGCTATATAGACAAGTAGCAGAACCATAGGACCTCCTGGCCCAGGGAAAAGGAAAGTTTAAGATGAAAAATACTCGGGTTGTGACCAAGGAGTCCTGGTCGATGACTTGGTTAAACACAGACTCACTATCACAACTATTATGACTGTTACCACTTCTTCATCGTTTATAATTCTCTTTCAAGCATATCATCCCATTTGGCTGGGTATTATTATCTTCTTTTTTTTAAAATTAATTAATTAATTAATTAATTTATGGCTGTGTTGGGTCTTCGTTTCTGTGCGAGGGCTTTCTCTAGTTGCGGCAAGCGGGGGCCACTCTTCATCACGGTGCGCGGGCCTCTCACTATCACGGCCTCTCTTGTTGCGGAGCACAGGCTCCAGACGCGCAGGCTCAGTAGTTGTGGCTCACGGGCCCAGTTGCTCCGCGGCATGTGGGATCTTCCCAGACCAGGGCTCGAACCCGTGTCCCCTGCATTGGCAGGCGGCTTCTCAACCACTGCGCCACCAGGGAAGCCCTATTATCTTCTTAATTTCATAGACATGGGAACTAAGCCTCTGAGAGGCCAGTTGACCTCCCTGCCCTGGAAGTGGCAGAGCCACGCCTGATTTCTAGGACTGTCTGCCCCCAAACCTGTGCTCTGCCCACCACCCTGTCACCATAACACTGCATATACACAAACACTCAATGCTAACAACACCGTCCCCAGCCACGAAGTTAAAAGGGGCTCGTGGACTGCACCAGGGGTCTAAATGGAATGATGTTAGATCTAGTTAACAATGGATTTGCCAGTTCTAGGAACAGGAAACCAGGAAGAAGAGCTCCTGGAGCAGAAAGAGCAACGAAGGGCAGTCTTGACAGCAAAGCAAACAGCCGCCGAGGACTCGAAAGTAGCGCAGTCCAGATCCAGAAGTCCAGGAGGGAAGTCCTCTGGGGAGACATCTAAAGGAGGGCTGGTTGAAATCGTGAAAAAGAAGGAGCCCTAGAAAGCAGTGAGACTCTGAGGAGGAGAGGAGACCAAACAAGCAGCTTAGTGATAGCTAAAGTCAGACATCTGGAGGAGGAAGAAATGATAGCAAAGGGGAGAGAATAAAATGTAGGGAAAGCACTTAGTGGGTGTCAGGCAGTGACAGAGTGAGTGATGAGAGCTGCGCAAGGCCCTAGGCTTTGGAAGGAGGCCAGCGGTGACCTTGGAAAGTACCTGTATCACAGCATCCTCACTCTGCAAAGACTATGGAGTTAGGACTTACCCAGCCTACGGGGCAAAAGGGATAAGATTTTGCAAACCTCGGCCCCTATCTGGAGCCAAATCTTGGAGTCAGTAGACCCCCTTTATCACTGGCTTTTGCTTCCCCGTGTTGAGTTTGACTTCAAAGAATCATTAATTCCATGAAAAAGGCAGTGGCCCCAAGCAAGATCCTGATATCAATGAATGAAGCTCTTCTCCTGATTGCACTGCATTATTACCTTAGCACGTGGTGTATACCCAACGCACAGCGTCCGGTAAACTGGATTGGAGCTCACGCCTTAGGATCACAGCCTAAGTGAAGCTTCTTCTCTGCCTTAAGTCAGACTCCTTCCCCAGCTAGCTGAAGATCTCCAGCGCTGCCACGGGTACAGGAAGAGAGGGAGAGCGAGAGAAAGCAAGATGGGCAATCTCACCCTAAAGAGACAACCCTGGCTCAGCCCATTCCTTCTGCCACCAGCGAGAAAGCCACATCCAAGTGTGTGAACACATGGCTTTCACCACACACGGTGACCTTCAGCATTAGAAAATGTGGTCTGATTGGTATCTTGAAACCTGGACCCTGTCAGTTCAGTATATCTTTAACTGTCTTAGGGAGGACTAAGCTGGGGGGAGGGGTGGGCAGGACACAGCATATATTCCTTTTTTTTTTTTAATTTTTAAATTTAATTTAATTTTATTTATTTATTTTATTTTTGGCTGTGTTGGGTCTTCGTTGCTGCGCATGGGCTTTCTCTAGTTGCAGCGAGCGGGGGCTACTCTTTGTTGTGGTGCGTGGGCTTCTCATTGTGGTGGCTTCTCCTGTTGCGGAGCACGGGCTCTAGGTGCACGGGCTTCAGTAGTTGTGGCATGTGGGCTCAGTAGTTGTGGTGCACGGGCTTAGTTGCTCCGCAGCATGTGGGATCTTCCCGGACCAGGGCTCGAACCCGTGTCCCCTGCATTGGCAGGCGGATTCTTAACCACTGCGCCACCAGGGAAGCCCCACACAGCATATATTCTTGACCCCGTGCCTAGTCCCCCACAAGCTGCTAACAAGTGTAAAATGGTGCTTCCTATGGCTTTGTAACTCATATGGCTGGATTTTCCACTGATAGAGTTAACTTTAAAAAAGTGGTTAAATGTGGGCAAAAGACCTAAGCAGACATTTCCCCGAAGAGGATATACAGATGGCAAATACATGAAAAGATGTTCAACATCGTTAGCCATCAGGGAAATGCAAATTAAAACCACATGATATCACTATACAACGAAAACAGTGGCAACACCAAATGCTGGAGAGGCCGCAGAGAAACCAGATCACTCATACACCGTGGATGGGAAAGTGAATCGGGACAGCGACTCTGGAAGACATTCTGCCAGTTTCTGGGAAGTCCCCGGTGTCCAGTGGTTAGGACTCGGCACTTTCATGGCTGGGGCCCCGGGTTCAATCCCTGGTCGGGGAACTAAGATTCTGCAAGCCACGTGGCTGCGTGGCCAAAAAAAAAAAAAAAAAGTTTTGTCAGTTTCTTACAAATCTAAACATGGATTACCCGATGACTCAGCAATTGTACTCTTGCGCATTTATCGCAAGGCAATGGGTATTTATGCTCACACACGGGAATGTCTGTAATAATAGTTCAGAACTGGAAACAGCCCAGATATCCCACAAGAGGTGGATGATGAAACAGTGATACATCCATACCTGGGAATGCTGCTCAGCAATAAAGAAGGTACAGACTGTTACCCATGCGACAAGTTGGATGAATCTACAGAGACCAAGACCATAGATGGCTGGCCTGCCTGCAAATACTGAAGATGTCATTTTAATCAGAAGAGAGTTGCAAAGCCATATGATTGACGTCTTCACATTTGAAGCTTCCCTCTCAGATATCTAGAAATTTCCACAGAGTTGCGTCCCAGGCCAATGCCAGGCAGGGCTGCCCAAATGGAGTCAGACAGGTAGTCGTGGTGTCTGAGCACCTGGGGCAGGAGAGGTCCTCAAGAAATCAGGGACCAGAAAACCAAAGAAAGTCGAGCCAGGATCAAGAAGTGGGAGCCCGGAGGTCAAAGATCCCTCAAAGGGACAGATTCAGAAGTAGAACCTGGAAAGCCACAGAGAATCAAGGTTGAGGGGAGTCTGAAGTAACATGGACTCGTGGCAGAGTCCACGGGCCCACAGGGGCCACTGCTGTACAGCTGGACATCATTCCCAACAGTTCCCTCTTTGTCCATCTCTGCCTCAGGAACACGCTAAAAGTGTCCAGTGGTTTCCAAAATGTTGACAGATTACTGTCACCTGTGCCCGTGACAGGTTTCTAGTGTGCCTTGGATTGAGTGGATAAGATGGAATTAAATTTCCAGGCAAGATATTTATGTTTGTTCCACCAGACAACACTTCTATAGGGAGCATGCATATTAATACATAGAATATATATATTTAAACTATTCTGATATAATAAAGAAGTAACATGTTATTATGATTTAAAAGTTCTGATGATATACCAATATGTATTGCAGAAAATGAAAAGTCTTCTGTAATTCCTTTCCCCACTCCCCTGAAAATGCCAGTATTAACTGTTTGGAATATAGTCTCCCCCAGTTTTTCCATGCATATGCTAACTGTATATGTATGTATATGTAGACTATTATATTTACTTTTTATTTTTAAAAGTGGAATTTAAAAAAAAATGGGGCTCCTACAGTTTTGCGAATGGTATTATTTACTTAATGGTATCTCTCATAACAAAGTTTTTTAAAAGAGACCAAATGTGAACGAACTCTGTGTAAGTAAAAGATGACCCTAAAACACTTACAGAGATTTCCTTAAAATATCCCCTGATGTGAATATTTGTGCGCCACGATCATGGCCTCCTCTTTATAACCTCCTCAGTCAGCAGTGACCCTGGCTAGCGGCTTAACAGGTCTACAGTTCTGAGGGGTTCTATGCCCAAAGGCAAGATTCCACGCCCCCACCCCCGCCGCCAGGAATCTCTCTCATCTGTTACTTTCACTGGAGAGATTAAGATGATGGTCTTGGTGTGCAGTTAAAAAACAAAACTGTGTGCACTCAAATACAGACAGAGCCATTTCCCGACTTACTTCTCCATGCCAGACACTGTCCTCCACTACTTCAGAACTTCGTTTAAGACATTCATTAAATCACTTCATTTAATCAGCATCACAACCCTTTGAGGCAGGTACCAGCATTATCCTTATCAGATAGATGTGGAAAATGATGCACAGGACATTTAGTAAGCTGCCCAAGGTCAACAGCTGGTACTCGGTAGGAGATGAGAGAGGAACGTGAAGAATAAGGATGGGGCAGATTCGGCCCAAGACCTGCCCGTAATTCTCAGGGTAAACAGCCATGGCTGCCTACAGTATTATAGTGCTGTAGCCCACAAGGTGTCCTCATGTGCTTTCTACTTAATCCTCCCAGCAACCCCATGGGATAGCAGATGAGGAATCAGAGAGCAGACATAACTTGCAGGTGTCAGAGCCAGATCTGAACCCTGTAACTTTGGAGCTCATTCTGTTAATTACTGCACCAAGGAAAATCATGGTGGGGAAGACAGACCACGCGGACTTAGCTCCCTGGGCTGTGCACTGCTTACCCAGAGAGCAGCAGAAGCCAGAAGGAAGATGCCAGAGGGGTCAGGGAGAGCCACAGTGAGGCTCGGGGAACCTCCTAGGGGATCACAGGGTGTCCATCATCACTGCCACGGTGCAGTCCCTGCCTGACATGATGCTTTCCCACACTCAGGACAGGGGTCCTCGGCCAGCAGCTCAGGGCTGGAAACCCTCTCACGTGGTGACCAAGTCAGCCCATCCTCCTACATCATCCAACTCCAACCCTGTGTCTACTCATTCCCTTTGCAGGCATCTCCCTGCCCCCATCCCCATCACCCTCCCCACTACCACCTATAGTCCTAGAACTATCTCAAGACAAAGAGACTAAAGTGTCACCACCTTGCTCCAAAACTAGAGAAGGCTAACCTAAGACAATAAAGAAAACGATCATAAGGCAGTCAGGAGATCAGATTTTTTTTCCCTTTGATGTCATTAGGTGATTTGATCTCTGGACACGATTTTCCATTGTTGAGCTTTACAGATTTTGTGGAGGCTAAAGCTTGAAGTCATAACATTTTGATAGGGAGGATCAACAGAGGAGGAATTGCAGGAAAGAACTGCTGCCGGGGAGCTGGAAGGTGTTTCTGGACCAGGATCAAGAGAGAGTCTTCCCTGCACAAAGCAGTTGGCTAGGGTTTGTCTTCCTAGTTGAGCTTCGACAACAGACAAAGACTGCAAGAGAGGACAAGATAAACTACTCGGGAGGCCTGGAAGATGAGAGTCCTGAGTTGGTATTCACTGGCTTGTCGACTTAAGAGAAACAGTATCACCGACACATTCCCCTACTCAGAGGCATAAGCAACAGAAATGGAGTGGAGTTTAAAGCAGGTGCAGGGGGAACAAACTGGCAAAACCAGACACCCCCCGCCCCCTCCCCCAGGATGGGTAAATAAATCTCAGCAAGACATCAAGCATCCATTTCTAGGGTACTGGATCTCAGGGTGGGTAGGTGCTTCTCAACTTGTGTTCCTCGTGGGGCCTGAGGAAGATTCCGTGAGGACCGCAGGAGAAATCCTCCAGGGAGAGATGAGCCTTCCACTCTCTGAGTACCAGCAACCGGATCGGATTAAAGTAATTCTCTGAAAGTCTTTTAGATTTGGAAATAATCTGAGATCATCTTTTTTTCATAGATTGAAACAGTGATATCAAAAGAGGTGAAATGACTTGGCCAAGGACTCACCCCAAGCTGGTAGCAGAATTTAGGCTCTGTCATGTTCTCTGACAGCTCCTCCCCACCCCACTCCGGCCCTGCATTGTATCACGCTGGTGTCTCTTTAGGAATGAGCTAAATTAAACTGGCAAGATTCAGCTTTATTTCTTTTATAGATAAAATGTTAGTGATATATCTGGAATAGAATATAAAGATGTAATGCAACACATAAGAATTCCTTTCTGTGATTGTAAGAATGTGTAGCTAGCTTTTACAATTGTACGCATGTGAACGGTGTGGGGATGGGAGGGATGGACATGAGACTTACCAGAGCTATAGAAAAGAAGGAGGGCTTCCCCAGTGGCCCAGTGGTTAAGAATCCACCTGCTAATGCAGGGGACATGGGTTCGAGCCCTGGTCCGGGAAGATCCCACATACCGCGGAGCAACTAAGCCCGTGCGCCACAACTACTGAGCCTGAGCTCTAGAGCCCGCGAGCCACAACTACTGAAGCCCATGTGCCTAGAGCACGCGCTCCGCAACAGGAGAAGCCACCGCAATGAGAAGCCCGCGCACCGCAACGAAGAGTAGCCCCCGCTCGCCGCAACTAGACAAAGCCGGCCTGCAGCAACGAAGACCCAACGCAGCCAAAAATAAATAAATTTATAAAAAACAAAACAAAACAGCAGCAATCATCGGTCCCTGATATTGGCCTTTACTTGCCTGAAGGCAGGGGACTAGCACAGATGACTTACCTAAATACCTTCTTGGTTCAGTTCTTTGAAATATTTTGAAAGCGTTTATCACCATCACTTTATAAAGTGTTCTTCATAAAGCACTTTTCTTGAACAGGAAAAAAGAAAAGAGTATATTTTAACCTTGAGTTCACTCATACCTTTGGTTGTTTAATGGCCTGCTACACAAAGTAAGCCCATCATCATCCACGTCCTTGGAAGCTTGTTAGAAATGCAGAATCTCTGGCCCCATCCCAGACCTGCTGAACCAGAAACTGCATTTTTAACAAGATCCCCAGGTGATTCACCCAAACATTAAAGTTTGAGAAGTCCTGCTCTATGCGGGTCTGCCATGAGACTGAAGAATAAGATGGAATGTCTTACACTGAATCACCTTATTTTTAAAAGTGCAATATCTACTCCCAGCTGACAATTTAAAAATATCAAGATTCTGTAATTAAAAAAAAACTCCAAACTTAATAACAGTTCTTTTTAGTGGATGATCCTTATAGATGTTTCATAGACACACGGAATGCTGGAGTTGGAACAAACCTTGGAAACCGCTAGTCTACCCAGCATCCACCCAAATGCGGAGTCCCAGGCTTCCCGCGCCCCGCCCACTCGCCCGCCGCGCGGTCCAGGAGAGAGTCGCGCCTCACTGACGTCAGCAGCGCGCGCCCTCGCCGCTGCAATTCGCCGGGCGTGCGAGGCTAGTGCTTCTAGCTTCTCCGCGAGTCCGCCGGGCGGTAGCCACCGTTGCTCAGGTCCCGAGGCCCGCGGCGTCACAGGCTTGGCGACATGTCGATGCTGGCTGAGCGTGAGTGTTGGGCTCGGAGGCCCGACCGGGCGCGAGGGTGAAGGTTCCGGGTGACGCGGCGGCCGGACCGAGTGGCGGGGGGCACCAGTCGCCGGCGCACGGTGGGCCGGGGGATGCCGGGGCCCGGGGTCCCGGACGCCCTGCTCGGCTCGCCCTGGCTGCCGCGGAGATTTCCCAGCCCAGCCTTCCCCGAAAGTTAGCTGCGGCCTGCTGGTGAGAGACTGCAAGTGTCCATTTGGGACGCTTGTTCTCACGTTCAGACCCGAGCACGCGAGTGGTGGGTTCGAATGGGGGTTCGGACACCGGTTGTGGGAACCCGGCCTGGCTCTTTCACTTCCCCGGGCCTCAGCTTCCTCTGGTTAAAAAGAGGCGGTTGGGCCAGCAGAATCTCTTCAGCCAGTGAAATCCCGTTCTTGAAGGTGTATTGAATCAAGAAAAAGAAAAGCAAAGGGGTTAGAAGCATCAAACACAAGAAGTTAGCGTTTTTTAGGGGAGGCGGGGCTAATGAGTGATTCTAAGTAAGACAGTGGCGGTTTTGACTTTGGTAGTTGGAATTACTAACACTCTACTATGGAAGGAATGTTGGCCTCAACGCCCCACCCTGCCTCAGTTTACCTTTGACGTTTTCCATCACTTTGTGAAGTTCGTTAATTCCCTCCCTCTGGAGAGGCTGTTTAACTTCTGAACGATACCTGTAGCTAAGGCTTCCGGCCACCAGATGGCAGTCGTGCCTTGGTCCTGAAAAGCCGGCCGGTATCTTTGAAAGTGTCTGGTGAGCAAGAAGCAGAAACAGCTGCTAAATTTTAACAGACCCAACAGACGCTACACAGGGATTCCGTGAAATAAATGCTGTCGGCATCCTCTAATCTAAGAGGGTGGAGGAATGGGAACACAAAACGGAGTGGGTAAGGCACCATTCACATTTTACAGGGGCAGAAATTGAGGTTCAGAGGAAAGTAATTCACCCCAAGGTTACTGAGGTAGAAAGTGACAAAATTGATCTAGTTATCGCTATATCTTTACGTTCTTGTCACTAGGGTCAGCAGATTTCTATTGTTTTTTAAACAGGGACTTACAGAAAGGAGTATGTTTTACAGTGTGACCCTGTGGGCTCTATTTCTTCACCTGTATAACCAGTGTGGCTAAGATTTCTTGTGGTTTTAATATTCTTTGATGTATGCTTAGTTCAGCGTGCACTTGGGAACATTAGCCCTGGCTCTGCTATTCATTTATGTTTCTTTCCCTGATCAGTTTCTGTGGGGCTGTTAAAAACTTCTTTGATTATGTTCATTACTAGGTTGGCTTAAATCAATGAGATGGTGAACGTGAAAATAGTTCAAAGTATGAAATGATATACAGATGTGAAGTGCCATCTGTGGACATCAGCAACTCAAGCTGCATAATTTCATGAGAATATTTTCTGTTCTCTTCCCACCATGACTCCAAATTTTCAAATCTTTGACATTAGTAGTATATAATATTTTGTGTTTTTTAAAACAATTTACTAAATGTCTGTGGCATCCCTTATGATTAGATATTTGGGACTGGTGTTCTTATTTTAGAAATGAGAAAATAGAAGCATAGAAAAGTCCCAGTCTGCCATTTCACTACCTAGCAATCATTTTCTCTGATAGTTTATAAAATGGGGATAATTCTGTAGGTACAGTTTTATAACCTACTTTTTTCCCATAATTAACCTTAGTGAACATTTTCACTTCAGTAAGTATGCTAATTTCCTTTGTTTTCTCTTGCCATATGGACTATATTTTGTTTTCTTTCATCTTCTCCACAGTCACTTATCCCATTTTTGAAATCTAGTAGTTTTCTTTGTTTCTCAAAAACATTTTTTATCCTGCATTTCTCTAATTATCAAATATTATTTTATTGGTTCTCCCCTATGTCAGGTAAGGAATCTCGCTTACATAAACGTAAGAGAAGAATTTCATTTATCACTCTCACTTTTCAGTCCTTATTTAATTCAGAGTCTTAGACCCATATTTTATCAAGATACTACTTTTTTTCATAGACTCTTTTCAAGACCAGTTTTTGACAATTGCAGTTATTACATTTTCTAATCAAATGACAACACGATAGTTAATGGATTTCATTGCATTAAGATTTTATGCTGCAGTTTCTGTAACCTTGAATATGTCTTGAATAATATTTTAATAAGAATACATGGGTGATATATTTTTTGAGGTCTTGAATATGTGAAAGTGTCTTTGGGCAAAGAAAAAAAAAAATTTCTGTCCCTGGCTCTTGGAACTCAGCACACTTTTCAGAGTAAGCTGAATCCTGGCGTAAACCTTGTGGTATTAGGCCTGGCAGCTGTTGTGTGCAGGGCTGTTTATTGGGGTTACCCTGAAAGTATCCTATTAGATCTCCATGTAGGAGGAGTCCCTGCTAGAGGATGGTTACCCCCGCCCCCCGCCGTCATCCCAAAGAGTGATCGTGCAGATTCAGGGCACTCTACCCTGAGCGGAGCAGCCGCCCTACTCCGCTGGTTGAGGCTACCTGCCATTTCCCTGGGGAAGAGGAGCTGACCTCGCCGCCTCTCCAGTCTTGTGTCAGCACTAGCGTCCGCTGTATAGACATTTGTGACATAAACTGTATGCCGTCTTTGTTGCAGCGGGGGGGTGCAGTCATTCTCAAAAATGTGTCCTTCATACAAGCCCCAGTCAGAGTCCCTGGCAGACACTACGGTAGAGACATGAGCTCTGACACACACCGGGAAGCAGCCTTACAGAGATCCTTGGTTAACAAGTCCCAGCTCGTATGCTGTTCATTAGCTGAGTACTTACTAGATAAGTAAAGTGGTAACTTAGTCATGTGTAGCATTCTGAGGTCACCTTTTTTCTGCAAAGCACTGTAAATTTGAGCCCAGCTCGCTTTTCTTTGTAAGTAGTCTTTTTCTGCCTGTGTGCTAGTGAAGGTTTACTTATTTTTGCTAGGGTGTGGATAGTTACAGGTCTCTTTATTGATTTTACATGCAGTACACTGAGCCTCTCTGACTGGAGGCTGTGTTATTTTTTTACTTGTTAGGAGACTGCCAAGGCGTGAGCAGCTGTTGACAGTGAGATACTCTGCTTCCATTGGTGCAGTAGGTGAATGATGGTGACACTTGACCTCCAAATTCCCCGCTTGGCCACAGTTTACTTTTGGGTTTCATATGCTTGTTTAATAAACTTTTGGAGTTCTTTCTCTCTGCCATAATTGTCCTTAAAACTATAGCGATAAACTTGAGTTTCTAATGGTCATTTATATACATTAAAAAAAAACCTTGTAGGGACTCAAAGCAGTTCCTTCAATTCAGTTATCTTCCTTTTTTTTTTTCTTTCCCCTTTTCTTGTCTCCTTTCTTCAGCCTTCCCTCCTTTTTCCTTTCTCAATCATTCATACATTCATTCATGTTTTTCCTGAATGCTTGCTATGGGCAAAGTGTTTTTCACTTCTTGCAGTGAAGCATAAGAAAGAATAAGACATGGATGTGAGCCTTAAGGAGATTATGGCGTAATAGCAAACATAAGAGATGGATATAAACAGCCATAATAACAGAAGAATGTTAATTAAATGCCAAAAAAAGCAGCAGGTAATTTACTGTGTGAGTTCAGAGAAGGGGTCATATGGCTTTAGGGCGTTTCTGTGAGAAGGGATGATTAGTACCTGTAGGCTGTGCAGAGGGTGACTCTCCCCAAGATCATGACTCGTATGCTGTGGATTAAAAATATAAGCTTTGGAGTTGGTAGGACCTTGGTTTGTATAAAGGCTCTGTTTTTTGCTTGGGGGCATTAGGAACATTCTTTCTGTAGGTCTCAGATTTTCTCATCTGAAAAATGCAGATCTCTCCTCATTGGGTTACTGTGAAAATTGAACCTGAGAATATATGGATGGCATTTGGCACTTAACGTATATGTCTGTAATGACTGTTGCTGGTGATAGTGACACTGGTGTCACAGGTGCCTTAGGTTGCTGCCAGTTGCTGAATTGGAAGGCCCAGCTGATGGTACATCATGTATTTCGATTTGTCACATTTGGGGGAATATTTTTATTTTAATCTTATAAGGTCAATTTGTATGTTCAGAATATACAGTTATTGGGGAAACCAGGATAAATGATCCAAGTTGATACTATCTCATTGGATGCCAAATCTGATATCTGTATCTAATAAAACATAATGTTTGCTGTATTTATGCAAGTATCGTGTGTATGCATTAGGTATGTGTGTGTTTGTGAGGTATTCTCCAGGTTTGAAAGATAAGCTGCTAATGAGATAATTTGTCATTTACAGGTCGGCGGAAGCAGAAGTGGGCTGTGGATCCAAGAAACACTGCGTGGAGTAATGATGACTCCAAGTTTGGCCAGAGGATGCTAGAGAAGATGGGGTGGTCCAAAGGAAAGGTATCTTGGAGAAGAGCAGAGAAGTTGGAGCCATGCAGAGAGATTTCAGATCAGGAGAATACATCTTCCTTAGGAGACTGGGAGAAATTTATTTTGGATCAATAAGGGATTTTGGAGAAATAATTAAATTATAATGACCTTGTGATGATAGAGTTAGAACTGAACATAAACGTCAGCTGTCTTTGTTTATTGTTTAACCTGTGATTTTTATAAATGGTGCCTTTTAATTAGTTGCATTTGGAATCATACTTAACCATCAGAGTTTTATGTTGCTTAGAGTAAGATTTTATTCACCCTTAAAGCTAGACTACACATTTTCTCCTTTTTCTCACATTCCCTTTATTCCTGACTCAAGTAGGACTTCTGCTGATATCTCTGCACTTAAACGGTTCTTGTCAAGGTCTTTGAAGATCTTGCCAAATCCAATGGATCCTTTTTTGTTCTCACATTACTTTATCCCTTAGTAGCATTGGATGTAATTGACTTGAAGTACCTTGAAATACCACTGTCTGGGCTTCCACAACACTGCCCTCTCTCCCGGTTTTTCGTTCTACCTTACCAGCCACTGCTAAATTTTTGTTGCTGGCTCTTCCTCCTCTAGACTTTTGAGCTTTGGAATTCCTTGGGGTTCAGCCCTAGGCCCTTCTCTGTCCTCATCTCAAGTAGATCATTTTTATTATAAAACTCTTGATCCTCCCCACCCCACAAATCTTTTTCTTCTCAAGTTTTCCCCACTTTTGCAAATAGCACCCTATCAACTTACTCAAACCAGAAACCTGGGAGTCATGCTTGATTCCTTGACCTCTCTCACTTCCCGAATCCCCAGTCATTATTCCTCTCTATCCGGGGCCCCATCCTGGACCAACCACCACCATTTTTTGCCCTGATCAACGCAGCAGCCTCTCAGCTGCCTCTCTGACTCCCTTCTTTTCCTCCTCTGGGCCATTTGCCATACAGCAGCCATAACGAGCTTTTAAAATACAGAAATTAGATCATGTCATTCCTTTGCTTACAAGTTCGGTGGTTTCCCATTGTTTTAAAAAATAATATCCAAATTCTCCCCATAACTTCCAAGGTCCTTAAGGTCTGGCCCCTTTGTATCATCTTATTTTGTCTCCATCCAGTGTGCTGGAGCCACCTTGGGTGCCATTTAGTACACCAGGTGCTCTGGGACTCTTTACAGATGAGTGTTAATGATGCGGGGGACTTGAAGTCCCCTTCCTCAGTGTTGTTTTGTAAAATTACTTAATGGAAAGCACCACAGACTCTAATGCCTCTGATGGGCTTCCGTTAGTTTGGCAGTAGCACTCCGCTTTTGAGCATCAGAGAAAGGCATGTTCTCCTTAGTGTTTCCGTGGTCCTTGAAGTGGGTCACAGGTTGAAGGATTGGCATTCATTATTGTAAGTGCATCCTTGGTATTACAGAATCTTGTAAGAATCCATTAGACTGTGTCCTCTTTGAGGACAAGGATAATGCCTCCTAGATGTTTAGTGATTAATCAAACAGTTGATGAAGGAAGAGAGGTATTTTTATACCTAATAAAAATGCTAACTCTCTTTGTGTTTAATCTCCACAGGGTTTAGGAGCTCAGGAGCAAGGAGCCACAGATCATATTAAAGTTCAAGTTAAAAATAACCACCTGGGACTAGGAGCTGCGATCAGTAACGAAGTGAGCGACAGCGTCTGCTGGGGGTTTTCCTTGCATAATGGATATTTTTGTCAGTGTACCAAATTTAATCCAGTCAAACTGATTGATCAGTTTTAAGCTGTTCAAGCGTGTATCCTACATGTTTTAGATAACTAAGGAGCCCGTAACTAAGCTGCTGGGCGTCTGTAACGTGTCATCGTTTTGCCTCATTGCCCTACGGGATTCTTTACTTGCTTATGCATAAGAGATCCAAAGTAGCTTTATTGCTGAACTTTGCAAAAAGTTTTTTTTTTAAAGAAATATTCATTTCAGGACAGCGAGGAATTTTCATCTTTACCTGTGTTGTAATATTAGCTTCTATTGTTAAAATTGGTGGCATTTCATTTTGGAAATACTGAAAGAAAGTGGTATTCTTTTCCTGTCCCGTTGTCTGTTTCTGACTGTTGGTGTATAGCACTTGAATTTATTCACATTTCCCCTTAAACACTGACACTTTGAAAATATGACCCTGTAATTAAAAGTTCATGGCTTACCCTGCCTTTCATTTTCAGTATCATTGCTCACTGTAGAAAGGATCTAAACCGAAAGCTTTGTTCTTACATTTTTGCAGCCAACAGAATCTGGTAGGAAATCTGGGGAATTACTTTAGGTAAACTGGGTTACATTGCTTAGTTCAATAGCTCAGAGTAGTGGACTGGAGCAGCTAAAATTGTTTGGGCTAACAGCTAAAATCTTAAACTACTAAAGGAAGAGTTTAACATATACATGTTGTCAAATCATCATGTTGTACATCTAAAACTAATATAATGTTTTATGTCAACTATATCTCAATAAACTGGAAAAAAGTGGCGGGGGAATGTTCTATTTCTGAGGACAAAATCCAAGACCAGTACTTCAAAATGTTTGAAATGTCACACAATTACTAGATGGAATGTTTAGCAATATCGTTTATGTTCATCAATTAATAAACACACCTTGGACAATTTTAAAAAAAGAGTTTATGTAAGGTTGATTTTGAAGGTAGTTTTTGAGAGGTGGATATACAGATATACTTAACTTTTTAGGAGAAGCATTGCCCGGTAAACCTATTCAATATACCTTAACCTTAAGCATTCTTTAAAAAGTACGCATGAGGCAAGTTCCCGAATTGAAACCCTGCTCCCCGCAGGCTGATATTGTTTTGGAGACGTTCATTCTCTTTTAAAGCCAGGTCGTCTTTGTTATTGATGAGCTTGTTAACTGAGCCCCTTGTAAATGGGTGCTGACGGATTCAGGGAAGCTGGGGTCCTTCTTGCTCCCGTCCCCACTGCTGTTTTCTGAAATTGGGGTGGAAGCAAGCAAGCAGAATTGGGCAAAAGATTTTCAGGTCAAATGAGCAAAGAAGGGAGCCCTCAAATCTGCTGTTTCCCTTTGACCTGCATAATTTCCCATAGTGAGAAAAAAAATATTTTATTTTGCTTTATTTTAACATTTAGCACACAGGTGGCCTGTTGTTTATTTGACTATAAGTTGACTTGATAAGTCATCTACATTTGAAATCAGGGCTTAAGCTTCCAAGATCCTCATTTTTAATAATGATATAGATAAATTACGTTTCAAATGTATACTATTTCTTTTTCATTCAAATTTATAAAATAATATTTTGGTGAAACATTTAAAAATTCACATTAACTACCAGATTTCCCTGATTCCAATATATATCTTATCTCAGCTTAGGTAAACTCCAGGCTTGTCTCTAATTGATTTTTTGCTGTTTTCAGGACAACTGGATTGCTCATCAAGATGATTTTAACCAGCTTCTGGCTGAACTGAACACTTGCCATGGGCAGGAAACAGCAGGTAAGGAAACTTTGCTTTTTATCCATTAGGCTTATAGAAGACATAATCTCAACCTAAGATATTTTTATCAACTCTTTTTACTGTAAGCATCCTATATCTGAAAGTTAATTGATTGTAGCTATCACAAATAGTCATTTCTGTTTATGTTTTAGGAGTATTCTCATTGAATTAATCTTAGTCATAAGCAAACACTTTTTTCCCCATTAAGAGTTTGAGAATGACAAGATAAAGCTTTTATTCAGTTTACATTTCTCTGTTGCCTTTCCCTTATCCCAGCCTGACAATGTCCAGGGTCTCGCAGTTCCGGCCTTGGCCCTCTCTCATCTTTCCTTGGCCCTGGCTCTCTTCTTACGCCCTCCGGTCTCACGGGGCGATGTGTGGTGACCACTGCCACACTTCCCTCTACTCCTTCACCCTCTCTCCTGAACGCCCTGCTCAGTGTCTTCATTCAGGGTGTCGTCGACTCCTGGCACCTAGCAGGTCCAGACTCCAGTTATGTACCTCCCCCACCTGCACCCTGCAAACTGTTTGACACCCATACCCCACAGCCTGTTTTCTCCACCATCTTCCCCATTTCAGTTGATGTCAACTTCATCTTTCCAGCTGTTCCAGCCAAAGAACAGCTGTGTCCACTAGGAAATTTTGTTGGTTCTACCTTTAAAATATATTCAGACCCTGACTGCTCCATGTCACCTGCACGGTAACCAGCATGGTCTGAGCAGCTGTTATCTCTTGTCTGGATTATTGCAGGTGCCTCTAAAGCCGGTTTTCTCTGCCATGGCACTGCTGACGTTTCGGGCTAGATAATTCTTTGCTGTGAGGCATGTCGTGTGCATTTTAGGATGATTGGCAGCATCCCTGACCTCTACCCCCAAGATGCCACTAGCACCCCCTCCCCCTAGTTGTCGCAACCGGACATATCTCCAGATCGTGCCAAGTGTCCCCTGGGCAGAATTCCCAGACAGGGAGCTGCCGCTCTGACTTGATGTTTCTCCGTCGCGCGTGCACTCCTCCAGTGCGTTCTCAGCCTCACAGCCAGAGGGACGCTTCTAAAGTGCTGCTCCTGCTCGGAGCCCGCTGTTGGCTCCTCCTTTCTGTTCAGAATAAGAGCCGGAGCCCCTGCAGCGGGCTTGCAGCCCCACACAATATGGACCCTCTCCCTTTCTGACTTTGTCTCCTACCCTCCCCCTTCTTACCAGTTCCATCCTGACCACACTGACTCCTGTACTGGGTTCTGAATACACCAAGCGTGCTCCTGCCTTGGGGTTTCGCACTAGCTCCTCCCTCTCTCTAGAACACTCTTCCCCCAGGTAGCTTCTGTGCACCTTCTCAACAAGGTCCATACTCAGTTGCCAATTTAAAACTGCATCCTGTTCCTCAGTTCAGTTTTTGGAAGTCAATTGAAAATTGGTAAGAAATAGCAGCATGAGAATATTATCAAGAAACGTGGAGTAAGGAAAATGAGAAGAACCAGCTGAGAGTGCGGGGTCAGGGGACGGGGCAGGGAGTCACTGCACTTTTTGTTAACAGCTTTGTTGAGGTGTAATTCACATGCCATTACCATTCACCCATTTACAGTGTGCAGTTCAATGGCTTTTAGTATATTCAGAGTTGTCACCAGAGCCAATTATGAAACATTTCATCACCCCCAAAAGAAACTCTGTACCGAGTAGTATTCATTCCCCACTTCCCCCAACCACCCTAGGCAACCATTGATTTACTTTCTGTCTCTAAAGATTTGCCTATTCTGAAATCAAAACTGCAATGAGGTATCACCTCACACAGGTCAGAATGGCCATCATCAAAAACTCTACAAACAGTAAATGCTGGAGAGGGTGTGGAGAAAAGGGAACCCTCTTGCACTGTCGGTGGGAATGTAAATGGATACAGCCACTATGGAGAACAGTATGGAGGTTCCTTAAAAAACTAAAAATGGAACTACCATACGACCCAGCAATCCCACTACTGGGCATATACCCTGAGAAAACCGTAATTCAAAAAGAGTCATGTACCACAATGTTCACTGCAGCTCTATTTACAATAGCCAGGACATGGAACCAACCTAAGTGTCCATTGACAGATGAATGGATAAAGAAGATGTGGCACATATATTCAGTGGAATATTACTCAGCCATAAAAAAGGAACGAAATTGAGTTATTTGTAGTGAGGTGGATGGACCTAGAGTCTGTCATACAGAGTGAAGTAAGTCAGAAAGAGAAAAACAAATACCGTATGCTAACACACGTATATGGAATCTAAAAAAAAAAAAAAAGTTTCTGAAGAAACTAGGGGCAGGACAGGAATAAAGATGCAGACATAGAGAATGGACTTGAGGACACGGGTAGGGGGAAGGGGAAGCTGGGACGAAGTGAGAGAGTGGCATGGACTTATATATACTACCAAATGTAAAATAGATAGCTAGTGGGAAGCAGCCGCATAGCACAGGGAGACCAGCTCCGTGCTTTGTGACCACCTAGAGGGGTGGGATAGGGGGGGTGGGAGGGAGATGCAAGAGGGAGGAGATATGGGGATATATGTATACGTATAGCTGATTCACTTTGTTATAAAGCAGAAACTAACACACCATTGTAAAGCAATTATACTCCAATAAAGATGTTAAAAAAAAAAAGATTTGCCTATTCTGGGCATTTCATATAAATGGAATCATGCAACATGGGTCTTTCGTGACTGGTTTCTTTCACTTAGCGTAGCGTTTTCAAGGTTCATCCTTGTTATAGTATGTATCAGTACTTCACTCCTTTTTATTGCCACATAAGAGTCCACTGTATGGATATTCTACGGTTTATCGTTCATCAGTTGAAGGACATTGGGTTTTTTCTACTTTTTGTCTATCTTGAATAATGCAGCTTTGAACATTAGCATACAAGTTTTTGTGTGGACATATATTTTAATTTCTCTTGGGTTTATACTTAGAATGGAGTTGCTGGGTGATACCAGCAGTGTATGAGGGCTTTAATTTTTCTGTATCTCAGCCAACACTTTCTATTATCTGTCTTTTTGATTATAGCCATGCTAGTTGGTGGGAGTGGTATCTAAGTTTGGTTTTGATTTGCATTTCTATAATGGCTAATGATGCTGAACATCTTTTCACATGATTATTGACCAGTTGTGTGTCTTCTTTGAAGAAGTATCTATTCAGATTTTTTGCCCATTTTTAAACTGTGCTATGTGTCTTTATGGTTGACTTGTAAGGATTTTTAATATATTCCAGGTACAAGTCTTTTATCAGACATATGATTTGCAAATATTTTCTCCAGTTCTGTGGGTTGTCTTTTCACTTTCTTGAGGGTGTCATTTGAAGACTAAGGATACAGAAATAGATAAAAAGACTCATTCCCCCTGTGAAGAAACTTCAAATCTAGTGTGAGAGAAAGAAATGAAGTAAATACCAAAATAACTAGATTCCCCAATTTTTCTCAGTTCCTGAATAGTTGAGAGACAGTAGCAAAGATACGAGGGATTTATTTGAAAATTTATCCAAATCTCTTTGTTTCCTAAGCTTTTTCTTTCCCATCAGGTATTCATAAGTTTGCATTATTGATGACTTTAGGTGGCTTCTAATACACAGGTTTGGATACTGAATGTGCTGTTGGGTTTAATAAAGTAGACACGGCTGAAGAAAGTGTAGACCATAGATTAGAAGATAGTATCCATAATGCAGGTGTGAAAGACGAAACGATGGAAATATGGAATAGAAGTTTAGGTGGAGGATAAAGTGAGAAAATCTAATATCTAATAAAAGTTCAGCAGCACAAGAAGAGAGAGAATGGAACAGAGGCAAAATTTAAGGAGATAAGGGCTGAAGACTGCCTAGAACTGGTGATAAAGCAAATCCACAGATTCAGAAAATTGAGAGAATCCATGCAGATTACATTAAAAGTCTCTACTCGCAAATGTAATAACAGATGTGACAACATAGCATCATGGCAGAACAGCATACACACACACACAAAAGAGAAGATTCTTAATGCAGCCAGAGACAATATGCTTATTATCTTCAAAGAAGCAACAGTTATATATGAAAGCAGAGTTCTTAACAATGGGAGCCAAAGACATTGGAGTAATATATTGAGGGAAATATAACTGGCAACCTAGACCTTTACATTCAGCAAATATGTCTTTCAAGAATAAATTTTCAGACAAAAAGTTTACCACCAGTAGGCCGTAAATAAAGGAAATTTTCAAGGATGTACATCCTTCAGTCAGAAGGAAAGAATACTTAAAGCACTATCTGTAGTATCCCCAAACTGGCAATAACCCAGATATCCGCCAACAATAGAATGGAAAAGTAGACTGCCACATTTGTAAATACAAAGAAATGAAGAATAAAGTACAGTTACATGTGAGAGTATAGAGCAGGGTTTGGCAGACTTTCCACAAAGGGCCGGATAGAGATATTCTGCAGACCGAAGCGTCTCTGTCACAACTACTTGGCTGTTGGAGTATGAAAGCAGCAAGAGATGATATATAAACAAATGGATGTGGCCATGTTCCCATAGAACTTTATTTACAAAAGTAGGTGGTGGGCCGGATTTGGTCCACAGGCTGTAGTTTGCTTCTGGTGTCGAAGACTCATTAACTCAATGTTGACTGAAAGAAGTGGGACACATAACATGCAGTGTGATTCCACTTACATAGAACTTCAAATGGAATGCAGAAATCTGATATTTAGGTACTAGACTTGGGTGGTAAAGTTATTTTGTTACTTTGTTATAACAAAGTTATTTTGTTATAACTTTGTTGTAAAGTTACTCGTGGTAGAAATGAGTACTCTACTATGAAAGTCACAATAGTGATTACCTTTGGGGAGGGGGAGGGGTTTGGGATTGAGAAGGGGCTCATGGGGAACTCCTGGGCTGATATTCTTGTTCTGTTTCTTGACCCAGTTGGTAGTTACACAGGTATGTGAGTACATTGTGCTTTATGCACTTTCTATGGCTATTACCCCCTCTCCCCCCAGAATGGTTAAAACCAGAACAAAAAGCAAGGGGAAGGGTGGTTATCCCAAAAATCATGGTAATGGTTACTGTTAGGACAGTGGTTCTCAACTGGGGATGATTTTGCCTCCCATGGGATATTTCACAATATCTGTGGACATTTTTGGTGATCACAACTCGGGGGATGTTCCTGACATCTGGTCGGGAGAGGCCAGAGATGCAGCTAAACATCCTATTGATACAATGCACAGCACAGCTGTGTCTCTCCTTCTTGCCCTGAACAAATAATCATTCAGCCCCAAATGCAGTAGTTCCGAGGCTGAGAACCCCTGTTATAGAAGGAAGAGGCACAGGGGTGCAGGATGCTTCTAGATGCAGGTAGTGTTCTGTTTCTAACCCTGGAGGTGGTTACGAGGGATTTGCTTTATAACTAATTGTACAGACTTCAAGTACTCCTATGTATGGTGATGTTTGTGGCGATGAGAGATTACTGAAAATTGCATGGGCCCTTTTCTGGAGGTAAAACATGGCAAGTGTAATTTATGTCATGTTAAACCTGTAATGAAGGTTAACTAAAGAGTACAGATGCAACAATTTGAATATCAGGAATCAACGTCTACCTTAATGAAAATCTGGTGTTGTATAAATGGCCATCACTTTTCGTAAACAGGTTCAATGACATGATTAAGGTGTCAGACTTGAGGTGGCCTTTACTGTGACATCGTCATGGAGGCAGAAGCTCTTGAGTCTGGGTTCTTTTACCTAGAGGCATTCACAGGTTCGTTCTTTTTTTTTTATAAATTTATTTTATTTTTATTTATTTATTATTTTTGGCTGTGTTGGGTCTTCGTTGCTGCACGCAGGCTTTCTCTAGTTGCGGCGAGCGGGGTCTCTTCGTTGCGGTGCACGGGCTTCTTAATGTGGTGGCTTCGCTTGTTGCGGAGCACAGGTTCTAGGCGCGCAGGCTTCAGTAGATGCAGCACGTGGGCTCAGTAGTTGTGGCTCACGGGCTCTAGAGCGCAGGCTCAGTAGTTGTGGTGCACGGGTTTAGTTGCTCTGCGGCATGTGGGATCTTCCCAGACCAGGGCTCGAACCCGTGTCCCCTGCATTGGCAGGTGGATTCTTAACCACTGTGCCACCAGGGAAGCCCCACATGTTCATTCTTGAACAGGGAAAATTCTCACCTTGTTTGGTATTATAACTTTCTCCTTTGATGTACTGAGTTAGAGAATACTTTGTAACTTTTCAGGTGATAGGGATGCCAGAAGTTGTCACACCAGGGTTCCATAAAGGAAGGAGCTACGAGATTCATTTTGGAGCTGTGGAAAAGAGAAAGCAGAGTTTTGAGCAGTTTGCTTTTGAGATTTGACAGTGATAGCTGGAAAGTTACTTTTTTCCAATTTGATAGTATCGTGATTACTGTTTGCTAACTGAGAAATGCCCTTGTGATAGCCATGAAAACCCTGGTTCGGGACAGGTCCCTTGGTGCTGATTGCCCAGGCTGAGCACAGTCACCGCAGCCGGGCCTTCCTGATGGATTCCCGCAAGGGCGGTCAGAGAAGTGTTGGAGTGCCTCGGGGAAGCCTGTGTTACTCGTCAGGAAGGTGGCGAGGGCACATCAGACCCCAGGTGGCGGTGCCTGTCCTGCAGCCCCATCCACAGGCTCACCTGTGCAGGCTGAGTCTTTTTCTGCGTGAGGCATAGAAGTATAGTAAATCATTAACTGAGTTATTCATCTATAGGTTAACTTCCACCTCAAGACCACTAGAGGGTGCTGCACCCCTGCGGTAGGGACAGTGCTGTTCGCTCTGCCTCCGTCTGGCTCAGTACAGTCCAGCCTTTAGAATAGTCCTTTAACGGAAAAGCTGGCCAGGGAATGGATCTGGAGAGCTGAGATTATCTTTCTGCCAAGTCATCTTTGGTAAATACAGTATCTTCATCCAAATGAATTTTTGGTCTTATTACTTGAATTAAAGCTGACAAGCAGATGACACGATAACCTAGTAACATATTTTTCTGGTATAATAATATTTTTAGTTCCTTAAGATTGCTTACCGAATCAACACAGTTTGCCTTTCAACTAAACAGAAATTCTATACTATCCTTTTCATAGAATCTTGCAAAGGTTCTAGAAATAACCCTTATTCCTTTGTGGAACACAAAAATCTCTATATTCTTTAAAATTTCATTTTTAAAAATTATCCTATCTCAATTAGTTACTCCCAGACTCAACTGAGCTTTTTGGTAGACTTATCTCATGGTTTTGAGAAATGCTTCTTACTTCTGTCAGGTATTTTGTCCCTTGTGATTTTAAATATTTTGGAAGTAACCTGGGATGCTGATAACCTGTCACCCACAGAGGTGTGGTTCAGGACAGGCGTCTTCAAGTAGCTTTGCTCCCAGGGCTCCTGAGGGGGTTTCAAGAAACAGTATAGCCTATCTCACAGTTTCAGATAACGTTTTTAATCACAGCTCTAAATAGTTACAAAGAATATAATATCTGGCCTATTGGGAAAAGTGGCATTTTAAAATAAAAGCATTCCATGAGTCCCAAATGTATCCAGTCGATGTTCAATACTAGAGCAATTTGATATCCATGGTCACCTCTTTAGAAATAGATAAGTAAGTCCTTTAATATTCAGAGATATTATGTTTCCTAGTTTCTTTTCCTCTGAAATATTTCCCTTGTATATATCCCATAATATGTTAATGTATTTTTTTGCTTGAACTTTGAAAAATTCATTACCCTGTCATGTTTCTCTGCTACAAAACAAATACATATAAATTTTGGGTTTGTGTCTAATAGCCCCAAGGCCTAAGGGTAAATACTTTCCCTTTGGATTAGGTTGTCTTTATTAATTAGTAGATTATAATGAACAAAACCAGGAAATATAAATTTTGATAATTATTAGAATAGTAAAACCTTTTTGGAAGTGCTGGGTTTGCGGCTTTCATTAAAAGACGCCTCCACGACGCCAGTACTGTGGCTTGTTCCTTATTGATCCTGGTGAGAGGAGAGCTGTGCTCCCCTTGTGTAAAGTGGGAGGAGGACGCAGGGGAGAAGCAAAGAAGAGGACCAGATGGATGCATCCACACGGAACAGAGCAGCTTTAGGAAAGCGTGTGTGTGGACAGCCAGGTAGAAACTGTCCCCCTAGGACGTGTCCGGTCTCGGGTTTGCTCTGGAAAGGCTGTGTGCTCGGAAGGTGGCAAAGCTCCCAGGGGGTTCTCACGTCCCCAGAAGTGTGAGCGCAGCTGCGCTGGCACACAGTGTGGAGGTTAAGGATGTGTGCTCTCATGCAAATCTGCCTGGGTTCCACTCCCGTCATAGCCACCGCCTTGATGGGCCTTATTTTACCCCTCTTGCTTCAGTGTCCTATGAAGTCGGTTTATTAATCATAGCAGCTACCTTCCAGGGTGGTTGCCAAGATGAAATACAGGATTGCATAGAAAGCTTATAGCCCAGCGCCTAGTACTTAGTAAGCCTTCAGTTGGTAAAAGCTACTTCAAGCTGATACTGTGCTTGGTAGTTTGTGTTTGGAACATCAAAATTGAGAATGCTATGTGCTATGTAAAGTGTTTGGCCACAAAAAAGAGCAGAAAGTTTCCTGGTGGGATGTTTTTGAAAAAGTCCTAAGCTGATCTTGGGAAGTGACCGTGGAGGAGAACGTTTCAGGCTGTTGATGTGATTAAGCTGCGCTAGGCATTGTCTGAAAGCTGAAAACATCTGCCTTTACATTGTTCAGAGCCTTGCTTGTAATTTACACTTTGCTTTCAAAATGACTAATTTCCTGGGAGGGATTACAGTTAGCTAATGTGTTTAATGGACATGTGCTTGTTTTGCTTCACTACTAAGGTGAAAATTTCCTTTTTTCTCCTTTCTCTAACCTTGTATTTGTATTTCCTTATGACATAACCATAGGAAAATTCAGTCTCTTTTCTACCTATGATGTGCTCTTTCTGCTACTTAAACGTGACAAATAGATAAAGATGAGGGAACACAGGCAGCTACTGAGAATCCTGCCCCTGACTCTCACCCCGGATCTAGGTGCTCTGACATTTCAGGCAAAGGACTAAGACTGCTTCCTGGCTCATGTTTTCCTGTTTTATCAAAGGAGTAACCACCTGAGTTTATTCCTCAATGATTTGTTTTTGTTGTTGTTTTTGTCCTGAAAGGCGAGCCTCCAGTGAAATCTGGTGTTTGAGGCGGTGGCTCAGTGCCAGCTCTGCTCCTTCACGCTCTACCTGATTATCTTCTCTGATCTGTTTTTGATGATCATTAATCTGTCTTACCTTTATTCACTTTTTAAAAGAACTTTTTATTTGGAAACAATTGTAGACTTACAGGAAATTGCAAAAATAGTAGTAGAAAGAATCCTGAATACCATTCACCCAGTTTCCCCCAACGGTGACATCTAAGATAGCCGTAGCATAACATCAAAACTAGGAAATTGACACTCATGTCGACTATTAGCTAGAACGCAGACCTTATTCAGTTTTCACTATTTGTTTTTAGCCTTCATTCATTTGTGTGTGTGTATGTGTGTGTGTGTAGTTCTGTACAATTTTATCACATGTATAATTTCATGTAGCCACCACCACAATCAAGATATAGAATTGCTTCATCACCACAAAAGAGCTGCTTCATGATGCCTTTTTGTATTTACACCCACCTTCCACCCCTCCAACCTCCAAACTCCACTTTCATCTTTGTCCCTAGAAACCTTTCATCTGTTCTCCATCTCTGTAGTTTTGTCGTTTCAAGAATGTTATAATCTAAGTGGATCACATAGTATGTAGATTGACCTTTTCATTTAAGCATAATGCCCTTGAAGTCCATCTAGATTGTTGCACAGTATCAACAGCTCCTTCCCCTTTATTGTGGAGTAGTGTTCCCATATAAGGGAGTATCAGAATTTGCTCGGCCATTCACCCATTGAAGGAATTTTGGGTTAATTCCAGTATTTTACTATCACAGATAAAGCTATCATGAACATTCGTGTGGAGGTCTTTTGTGTGAACACAAGTTTTCATTTCTCTTCCTCCAGGATGTTATAAACTTCTGGAGAATAGCCCTGCCAGATCCATAGTACACAGTTTAAGAATATTTCTAATCATTTTTAGAGTTCAGTGATAAATAATAGGGCTCGTAGGATTTTATTTAAATAAGACTGTGTCACTGTAAGAGAATGAGAATGGAATGCAGAGAGTTTAATGTAATGCTTTTCATGCTTTTTTAAAAGACTCCTCAGACAACAAGGAAAAGAAATCTTTCAGCCTTGAAGAGAAGTCCAAAATCTCCAAAAACCGTGTTCATTATATGAAATTCACAAAAGGTAAAATTAAGCGTTTCTTTACTTGTTTGAAATCTCTGTGTTCACACTGGATTTCTTAAAGCAGTTTTAGCTCTTCACCAGCATCACTTGTTTTACTTACAAGATTGGGGAAGGAGGGCCGCGCTGACTGGATTGATCTAAAGCAGCGCTGACGTTTCAGCTCTTGCTGTGAGTCACCGGGGGTCTTGTTAGGATGCAGATGCAGACTCATTCGTTCTGAGGTGGGCCCCAGATTCGGCTTTAGCCTATGTACAAGTCCTTTGGTAAAAAGCTGAGTGTGGAAGCTAACATGCTGTTTAGAGGAGAAAAGGGATTTTATGTGGCTAGATCAGAAAATTTTAATTTATCGCTCAACATTTTTAGTTACATTTTCCTGTTTTTCAAAGCTTAATGTTGGTGTTGAACAGCTCCTAAAATGTGCAAATTTAGAGAATTATGTGCCATGTTGAGATCTCCAGTATGAGAAATCTCACTCCCGAGTTGACTCCTCTATTATTCCACACCGTTTCTGTGTTTCATGTAGTGTTAACTTAGGTGTTCCATGGTCATTGCAAAAATAGTGTTAGAAAACATGTCTTCCTTCATCACCACCTCCCCACTCCCTTCCCAGTGCTGTACCTACACGGTCAGTCGTGGGTGCAGGTGTCCTCTTTAACCACTAGGTGGCAGTCTTGTATTGGAAAGAAACCATTTAACTTGAACTCATCAACTCTCCAGATGTTTTCCCATGGAACAGTGTTGTGTGCTGTGTACTTTTCAGGCACAAAACGTTATTTATTACATTAATATACTTAAAGTGTAAGTATGATAACTGTGTTATCTAGTCACCATTTGATGGTTCGTCTGTGGGAGAGTGGACGTATGTTTCTACCTCTGCATGCCAGGAAAAGCACGTGTCTTTGCTTTAGTCTCGTTGGCATGATTGGGAATTCCCTGACCCCTAGAACCCCGCTGCAGCAGTGGGCACTGGAATTCCCACTACTCTAAACTGTTGTTGGTGGCTCTCCTGTGGAGCCAGGACCCCAAAAGGTAGACTGGGTTCGGTTTGAGGGAGGGCTCATGGCAGAGCTGAAGGGAGGAGAGAGCCGATTAGCTTCGGGGACGCGTGCAGGGAGAGACTGGGCCCCCCTTCCCTGGCCCGGCAGGTGTGGCTTGTCTGGCTCGTCGTGTTAGCCTCTCTTCTTTCTGTCAGGGTAGAACCTTCTTTGTCGTTCTCCTGTATGGCTTTTGAGCAGGGTTCCTCTCCACCCCTGACCTGCTGCACGACAGAAAACAATCCTTGTTGGCCCCTCTGTCCTTGTCGGGAGAGGCTAAATGGTCACTTCATGCCCAACCCCTTAAATATCCCTCCTTCTCATTAGACCCTATAGGAAAAAAAAAAAAAAAAATAGATACAGCGGGGGGTTGCTGAGCAAACATGAAATTAAAAGTGCGCTGTGACTTTTGGGTAGTACGGCAGCCTTTTAAGCTTTGACTTTTGGGAATAGAATCTTCTCATTTTCCTTTAGTACCTGACTACATGCATGATTTCATCTGAAGCATTTGCTGAAGCCGGGATAAACCTCTTTAATCTACTTTAATCTAATGGATGCTGGGAGTATCTCCTTTCTGTTTCTAGTTAAGCCACCCCCTTGCCAGGTGACCCTATCAACCTGCTTGGTGTGTTGTGCTTTCCTTTTCTCTCTTTTAAAATGAGGTTTGCTTATTTATTAGCCTTGTTTGGGGAGCAGGAGGCATTGGTATGCAGGGAAGGTAATTCAACATATATTGTCACAAAGGTAGCAGAGAAGATTGAGTGGAAAATAGAGGAATTGCAGATTGGGAATAAATAGAAAGGACAGAGGGAGGCAGAAATCCAGGTAGTGAGGAAAATAATCATTTACCGCCCATCTCAGCAACCCACAATGAAAGTTTATTTATTTATTTATTTTTTTTTAAATATTCATATTTTAAGTGAGTGTTTTAGAAATTTAGAATGTAGTTTAGAATTTGTGTCTTTTTTTTTTTTTTTTTAATTTTATAGCTACTTTATTTATTTATTTATTTATTTATTTTTGGCTGTGTTGGGTCTTCGGTTCGTGCGAGGGCTTTCTCTAGTTGCGGCAAGCGGGGGCCACTCTTCATCGCGGTGCGGGGACCGCTCTTCATCGCGGTGCGCGGGCCTTTCACTATCGCGGCCCCTCCCGTTGCGGGGCACAGGCTCCAGATGCGCAGGCTCAGTAGTTGTGGCTCACGGGCCCAGCTGCTCCGTGGCATGTGGGATCTTCCCAGACCAGGGCTCGAACCCATGTCCCCTGCATTAGCAGGCAGATTCTCAACCACTGCGCCACCAGGGAAGCCCTGAAAGTTTATTTTTATTTACTTATTTATTTTTAATTTTATTTATTTATTTATTTGTCCATGCCGCTCGGCATGTGGGATCTTAGTTCCCTGACCAGGGATCGAACCCATGCCGCCTGCAGTGGAAGCGCCTCCGTGCTGGACCACTGGACCGCCAGGGAAGTCCCCCAAACGTTTATTTTAAAGTTCTTTAACTTACTGAAAGAAATCTTTCCTTGTAGAGCAGCTGTTGTCACTGGATGTGAATGATAAACTCTCAGTTTCCTCCAAGGAGGACTATCTTAGGCCACAGGAAACTGGATTCTGGCCATGACTGTCTCATACAAATCACTTAACCTCTTCCCTTCTTTTAGCCTCAGTTTCCATTTTTGTGAAATGAAAGATTTTTAAGTCATTGTTGGGTTCTAAAATAGGTTGTGCTTTAGAACTTACCAGAAATGATGCCGTTGTGTGGACATTTTGATTGTTCAGCATAGTGGATGATAAGGATTTTTGCCCATGAGTATGCTCATAGTTACAGTAACTAACTCACTTATTTAATGAGGGTGATTCATACTGTAACTCCATCTATGGTCCAGGAAACTAAAACATGGAAAGACGGCATTTTATTTAGCTTGGTGTGAAGAGTGAAGATAAAAATTTCACTTCAGAGAGATGACAGTAGCAAATAGCATTGTAAAATTTGTTACTGCCTAAATATTGGCTGTAGCATTTTAGTTCTGATACGTAATTATTCCTTTCTCTAGTCCTAAGTTTATAATTTAAATTTGACATCATTTATTACATAATTTCAAAATGTTAATTTCATCCATATTTGTTTAAAAGCCTAACTTCAACAGTGGTTTCTTTTAATTTGAAAATGTTTGGCAAGGCCATATCTGCAGAGGAAAAAAAAAAAAATAGGGAAAATATACATTTCTCCAAAGCTGTTTTCGAGGTTTTTAATATTATACAGTGAGAAGTTGTCCAGAGAGCATTGCTTGTTGCTCCCAGTCATGCAGTGGGTGGGTGGAAGGTTGTGTACACTGTACTTGTGTGGCTTCACTGAGGTAATTTATCCAGGCTTCTTATTCCTGTGACAATTTGTGATACTTCACTTCTTAGACAAGGGAACTACACTCGTAGCGCGTGTCCCCGCGGTCGGCGTCTGGCCTGGGCGCGGACTGTGGTGTCCTGGCCAGGCTGGCCCCCCGCGGTCAGGCTCGGGGATGTGTGTTCCCGTTCCTCTTCTGCCTCTGGCTCTTTTGACATTTACCTGTGAAGTAGCACCATTGCAGGCTTTTAAAAAGTTCCGGCTGTCTTATTATTGGTTGTGAGGGTCTCACTTATTTCACCCCCTGCTCTGATTCTCTCAGGTTTCCTGATTTTCTCACATTATTACCCTTTCAGTGAAGTTTCCTTAATCTCCTGTCCTAGGCTTATTATCAGTCCTATGTGTTTTCATTAAAAAACAAAAACAAAATATAATATCGTTTGTTTTATCCTTCTTGATTGGGGAATGCAAATACATTTTCTAAGCAAGTGAAGCTACCTATGTAACCCTTCAGTGTTTTTTATTTAACAAACATATTTCTCAAACCTGCATTTCCTTACCCTTGCCCCTTTACTCTGAGTAGAAAAACTCCGTTTTTTGAGTCCTGGATATAATACAGTGCTATAATACAGTTTTCGCCTTAGCACTTGTTGGGCTCTATGTGACTTTTGTCCTTAAACTAAGAGGTTCCAAATTTCCATGATTACTAAGTTCTTACGTTTATGTTTTATCATTTTATTTGCTTCCCATGTGGACTTCTTGGTGTTGTAAGGGTGTCTGGCTGCGGTCATGTTCCTCTCTTCCAATTTGCTGCACTGATAGACAGGAACACCTGATAATCCTCATGATTAGAAAAACAGCTAAAATGATCATAAATAAAGTGCTGTTCTCTGAAAGTATCAGATCATCCTTTCATGGACTTTGTTACATCAGCTTGGCTACTAGAACCTTTTTTCCTTGGTTCTTGAAATGTTACGGCCAACTGAAGACTGGTAGATAAATAAACCAAATCCAGGCAGATAACATATACTTCCTATTCTGTTCAATTTTTTGATTGTCATTTTCTCTAAGAGACAAGTTTATCAACAGTATTTGCTGTGATTTGACCGTCATTCAGAACTGAGGCCAGTAACTTTCAAACTCATTTTTAATATGTATATTTTATTCAAAACTGGCCATAATTTTATAACATTTATAAACTATTCAGCCAGGACCATTAACTAATAACTATTTCAACATCACTTCCATCTTCACAGTTTTATCAACCTTTAAGTTCCTTTCCATTGGTCTCTGTTAATTCTTCTCTGTGTTTTGTTTTCCAGATCAAATCCAGAGCAAGGCCTGTAACAGTCCTGGTTTCTACATTTACTTAAGTGAACTTTGCTAAAGGATAGACATTTCTGATATGAGAATCCATCACCAAAACTTTAGAAACACTTGCGCCTTCATTGGTACATTCTCTACTAGCTTGACAGCTTTCCCTTTGATTCTAGATTTGTTTTTCATCACTGCGTGTTCATGTTTTGACATCCTGTTTTAGAATTGTCATCTTGCATGTACCCTCCCTTCCTTAATCCCTCCAGCATTCCTTTTAGTTCAGTTGCTGTAAAAGAGATTGTCATTTGCATTTCTTTTAGGGTATCTGTTCCATTTCAGGAGCTAGCTTAGGGATGGGTGGCTGTGCCACGTATTTTGAACTCAGTACAACTCCTTTTTCTGAACTAGAAACTGCCACCCGAATGTGCTCTGCTGTGCAGAATGGGTTCTGCTGAGGGCAAAGCTTGGAATAGATCTCAGACCTCATGAACGTTGCCCACTTCTCCCCACCAGTTTTATTCCCCACTTTTCTGGTTCGTTTTCTGAGTTCCCATCTGGGATAGGCTTCATTTTGCTCTTGAGTAGCTTTCCTTTGGGGTCTTCTGTCTGGGTTCTACGTAATAACCAGGTAGAACCAGGAAGCTTCATTTATTTCCAGCTCAGGAAGAGAGGCGAGAGCAGCACAGAGCCACGCACGAGCCTGTCCTCCTGGCAGGAACAGGTTGCACTGACCGGACCCATGAGTCTGGTACTGCAGCCTAGGAAACTGGTTTTGGCGCCTGGTTTTGCATTAAATCGAAGGGTGTTTCTTTTTTTAATTTCATGGAGTCACTGAGCAATATCATATTTGAATGCCCCAGTGATAGTCAGTGAACTAGAACCCTTCTGGGTCATGACGGTACTTTGCCAAGTCAGTTTGCTGCAGGAAACCAAGAAGATAAGTGGGTCTGTGACAGTGGAACTCTCAGAACAAAGACTCTGGTGTCTAACCCAGAGCCTCACTCCCCCAGAGCCTCAAGACTTTATATGTAGTAGTTACATTTTAGAATACATTTACCATGAAGTTGACAAATGGGACTAGATTTGGTCCGCTGCTCACAGGGTATTATTGGTAGAAGTGGAAATTCCGTAGAAGTGAATTTTAAATTAGTTGGTTTGTGGGTTTGAAATTAAGTTAAAGAGTTTAGGGTTTTTAATAAGAATCAAGGATCCTTTGGGCGCTGTTTTTGCCAGAAGCCATTTAATTTCCGACTCCTATTATGTATCCTTTTATTTTAAAATGATATAGCTATTACAGTAAAAAAATTTAAAGAGAAAAATCTGAAACCCTTTCACCCCAATGCAACGAATTTTATTTGCATTTATTAAAAAGAATTTCATTCATTCAATTAATTATTGAGCTTCTATGTGTCAAATGCAGTATGTTCTCATTCCTGTGCTCATATGGGGTTTTGGAGCTATGTTTCTTAGCAGCATTTTTTTTATCCTGCATTTCATAATCCTAAGTATGTAGCTCATGTCTCCTTGAAGTAAACGGGATCTATTTTCTAAGTGGGGAGCCCAGAGGCCCAGAAATCATACCTTGAAGGCATACCAGTAGTAGAGCTGCTTTAGAATTGAGCTTTCCTCTCGATCTCCATGCTCAGGGCTGTTTCTAACATTAAGAGAAAGTCAAGGGTTCTGGTTCACTTATTTGATTTTTAAGTGATTTTTAAATTTATTTAATTGCAGTAATCTGTGAAGGGGAAACAGAAGGTCAGTAGTTTACAAAATTGTTTATTTCTTTTCCAAAACCCATCTTGCTTTCAGGAGTTTCATAGTTTATATTTGTATTCCTTATTTTAGAAAGAATGTATTACTGAAGGCATCATGTTTTTCTAGGGAAGGATCTCTCATCTCGGAGCCAAACAGATCTTGACTGCATTTTTGGGAAAAGACAGAATAAGAAGACTCCCGAGGTATTAAACCACATACGATTGATTTTTCAATGGTGTAGAGAACTATGTATATTTATTACTGATAGTACTTTCCAGACAAAGTTACCAAAAAAAACTTCTAGAGGCTTCATACAAAGGCTAAATGGTATCCTCTTAATAGTAATACTTGATAGATGATATGTATTATAAGGAACTTTAAAAAGAATGTGTGTTATCTGGGGTTTTTTCCTTCCTGGTGTGAGGACTAGACTACCTCCGGGAAGAATGCCTGTTGCTGATAGATTCCAAGGGGCCAGCGTCTCTCCCGTCTGCACGAGAGAGGGAGGCGTTGCAGGCAGCGATTTTGCCCGCTTTGCTCAGACTGCGTAGCTCTCTGGAGTATTGGCTGTGGGGAAGACTGTCAGACTCACGCTCAGTCCTGGGCTCTTCCACTTGAAAAGCATTTTGAGACAGTGTTGGATCGGAATGGAGAATCTGGAAGGGATTTAGATGTGGTATTTCCTCCATTGTACAATATTGTTTGTTTCAAAACTAGAAGACAAGAATCGAGTGACTAAACTGTACCCTGAATGGGGTGCATCCAGAATTCATGATTCTAACTATTAAATTGGGCTCTGTAATACAGCACAAAGTTCTTTGTGCCATTTCCAACTGTAAGAGACAGCCCTGGATGTCGTTTGGATATCAGAATATTAGGATTCTTAGAATATGCGTTTCTGGAGATAATGGGATAAAAATATTTAAAATTGATCTTATTGATATCTATGAAAATCTGAAATATATGGTTGCTCTCACTAGCTATGGTAACTATCACTCAACCAATCTGATGTGTCATACTCACGTTCCTTTATTGGTTCCTAGTCAAGGCCCTGATGACTACAGAGCAAAAAAGACGTGTTTCATTTATTTCTGACATTTCTCCAGACTGTCAGAAAATTTTCCAGGATGATAGCTATTTGTTACTTAATATAATTTTCAAAGACTTCAGAATTACCAGTTATTGGAAATTTTGTTTGGTGACTTCCTTTGTAGGTTAGGACCAAACTCCTAGTCTTTCAGCACTTTTCTGCCCCCGCATGTGTAGCCGTGAGGACAGAGGAGGCAGGCCTGGGCCCCGGGGCCTGCTGAGCGGCAGTGCCTGCAGCTCTGCTGAGTTACTTCCAGGCAGGTGGGTCATGAGGGAGGGGGCGTCCCGACTTGAGGCCGCGCTGGATGCTTCATTCACAGGAGGCTGTTCAGGGTCATCAGACAACCCAGCTTCTGGTCACAGCTCTGCTCCGCCCCTCCCTGGTTCCTGTGGGATGTGGGTTAGGCCCTCTGCCTGGCTCACAAGGACTTCACCCCTGGCTTATCTCAGTCTTCCCCTCCGTCCAGCGTCCTCAGTACCCTCAGGGATGCTCTCTGAGCCTCTGCTCTGCCCTAACAGCCCCACCTGGCCACACCCTGCTCCTTGACCTCAGCCCCACGCCCCTCCCTGGGCCCCCAGCGACTGTCTTTCTGTCCCAGCTCTCCCGGTCGTGTATTCCCACTGCACCTGCTTTCCCGAATCCTTGCCTTCTTGGATTACTTGATTCTCCCTGCTGCCAGCCTTCGTTGCCCCCCGCCCGCGTCCTCTCTCTCCAGCATCCTCTTTGAAATTGTACAGTTGAACAGATCGGGGAAGGAAATATTATTTATGGGCTTCTGGTAGAACTTTAAAAGAATTTATGTGGTAAGCACAGGAAAGCTTTTCGTTATAGGAGATGAGAGGTTTCTCATCCTCTGATCGCCATCTATTTGAGGGCTTACTGATGTTGGGTGCTATAAGGTTTTTCAACACTGTGCGGTACTTGACTTTTTGGTGGTATAGTCGTTTATGATCTTGTTAAAGTGAGCCATTCCCCTATATTTGAGGAGTTCCAGAAACAGTTCCCTAGTACTAGCCCAGGGAAAATCTATTTTGGTACACTTGGTATGGGAAGACAAACCTTGATATAATTCTGTGTTTTGTGCAAGAATGATATCCAGGCACATCTTAATCTCTCATTCTGCTGATGCATTTAAGATCCTGCTTGGTGGAGAGGCTGTGTTCTATCAAGGTGCAGCTCCTGCTCTAGAGCAGCGCTTCTCCACCACGGTTGCACGAGAATGGGCTGAGGAGCTTTAAAAAAACTGCTCTTGTCAGGGTCCCACCCCAGATCAATGAAATCCAAAGTCTGGGTTAGGGTTTGGGCATCAGCACGTAAAAAAAAGAGAGAGCCCTTTTGTTTTTGTTTTTGTTTTTTTTAATTAAAAGAAAAAATATCCTACCCAGATGATTCAGGTGTTTATTCTACCGTGTAATGAGGAGTAAGGATTGAGAACCACTAGTAGAGGCCCTGACGGGTAACTCTGCAGGTGGAGCCTCTGGCTGGAGTGTCAGGACTATTGCCTAGAGCAGGGCTTCTCAATCCTCATGTGTACACAAATCCTCTGGGACTTTTGTTAAGCTGTGGGTTCTGTTTCACAAGGGCTGGGTGGGACCTGAGATTCTGCATTTTTGAGGAGCTCCCGGGTGATGCCGCTGCCGCTGGTCGCACTGCCGCATGTGCCGCAGGGAGCGCGTGGGGCCTCTGCAGTGTTTTGTTTTGTTTTTTTAACATCTTTATTGGAGTGTAATTGCCTTACAATGGTGTGTTAGTTTCTGCTGTATAACAAAGTGAATCAGCTATATGTATACATATATCCCCATATCTCTTCCCTCTTGCGTCTCCCTCCCTCCCTCCCTATCCCACCCGTCTAGGTGGTCGCAAAGCACCGAGCTGAGCTGATCTCCCTGTGCTATGCGGCTGCTTCCCACTAGCTATCTGTTTTACGTTTGGTAGTGTATATATGTCCATGCCACTTTCTCACTTTGTCCCAGCTTACCCTTCCCCCTCCCTGTGTCCTCAAGTCCATTCTCTAGTAGGTCTGTGTCTTTATTCCCATCCTGCCCCTAGGTTCTTCGTGACCTTTTTTTTTTAGATTCCATATATATGTGTTAGCATACAGTATTTGTTTTTTCTTTCTGACTTACTTCACTCTGTATGACAGACTCTAGGTCCATCCACCTCACTACAAATAACTCAGTTTCGTTTCTTTTATCTCTGCAGTATTTTACATTTGACATACACATGCATGTGTATATGTACTTAAATCTAATCACATTTTTTAGGCACCAAATAAAACGCCTGTCTGTAAAGCAGTCACTTTTAAGTTTGTCTTTTACACACATATAGATTTTCATATATTGAGTTCGCTTTTATCGAGGCATACCTGTACCTTCCTTGTTGCTAAGTAAACCATTGCTAAGAAACCTTACCATGATAATTACAACAGCCCTTCTAGCTGAGGGCTGGAGTCCTTTGATCAGATCTGTTTGAAAACATAACCTCTTTTGGCTCCTGTGTTCAGCTGGAAGGAATATTGCTTTGTTTTACTCCCTTGACCCCCATAGCAACATTGGCCTCAAGTTAATCTTTGGCATTGCCAAGGCCAAGGCGCTGCTGGAGGTCAGATTCTGGAGTCTCAGAAACCATGGTGGTATGAAATGTTAAAGCGGTAGTACCTCTCTGGGTGCTTTGGATGAGGTGCTGGTATTGATCCTGTCTTTGCATCTAGGTTTAAAGAACCTTGGGCGTTGTCCACATCAGGCTTGGGGAGCATCATACCTCTCACGTTAAGCCCAGCCCGCTGATTTCTACAACCCCGGGCTGTTACGATAATAGAAGTTACAGCTTTATTAAGCATCTGTGTGCCAGGCACTGTACTAGACACTTATTTCTCTACTTAATCCTCATAACTATCTTATGAAGTAGGCATCATTATCGACCTTCTTGCAGAGAGGCTCAGAAAGGTTTGTTACCAAGCTCCGAAGTGGCACAGATGGGATTGAAATCCAGGTCCCTCTGACACCAAAGTCAGTGTTCTTTCCCCTATACCACACTACTACCAATGTTAATTAACTTTTGTTGTGTTTAAAAAAAAAAAAAAAAATCTGCATTTTTAATGATCTAGTTATGATGTAGCAATTTTATTTGAGATTTTGCCAGAGACATAAATAGTTAATACTTTATCAGAACTTTGTGGAAAAATGATTCTCATTTTGCTGAAAATAATAGTTTAAGTTTCAAAACGTCACTACCTTGCCTTCGATCAGAGTTGAACTGTTAGGGGTTCGGAAGCATATTACCAAATGCCTGGGCCAGCTTTGGGAACATTTTACTTTGTCATTGGAGCTGTAGGCAGGCTGAATTAAGAACAAGCCAGCTTGAGTTCCTGGAGCATAGATACCATGTTACTTGTGTGTTTTCTGGTCTCTCAAATGAACTGAATGATCTAAATACACACAGACACACACACACACACACACATACATATCCCCAAAACATTAGCAGCCCTTAATTAATACCAGTCATGAGGTTTTTTTGGCTTTTTGTTTTTTTAAAACTTTTAATTTTGAAATAATTATAGATTCACAGGAAGTTGCAAAGATAGTACAGAGGGGTTGCATCTTATTAACTATCATACAAGATGAAAACTAGGAAACTGATGCTGGTGCGGTCTGTGTGTAGTTCTGTGCCATGTCATCATGTTTGTGGATCCTGTAACCACTGTCGAATTCAGACACAGAACTGTTCCCTCACCATGAACGTCTCCCTCACGCTGGCCCCACTTACAGCCACACTCCCTCCACCACAGTCCCTCCCCCCAGCAATCACTGCTGCCAATTGAATTGTCTGATCTGAAATAGAATGTCACGTATAGGGATCATTGGATCTCTCACAGTCTGATGCTCAGTCCGCTCATATCAGTAATGATCAATACCCAGGTTTTTAAGGGCTGATTGTAGTTTCAGTGACCTGCCTCCTGCACTTTTCCATGCTAGATTTTATGTCTTCTATCTCATGGGTCTTTCGAGAACGCCTTGTAGAATCAGGTCATTTGATGTCTCTAAAATCAATCCTGTTTGCCAGAAATTGGTTTTCCAACATTGCATTTCACTCTGGAATAGTTTTTCACAGGCTTGACTGTTTTTCACTGTGGTAGAAGTTAAAGCCTTCCTGTCTCTTCAGGGACTACACTCTGACTATATTCATGGGAAGACGGTAACTCTGGGTTGGAGTACGCCTAAACTGGAGATGTATGCACTTCCTACGGAGACAAAGAGATGATTGAATATGTTGAATTGAAATTACTAGGGCCCCATGAGACCCGCCGCGGGTACTTGTGCTGGCCAGTGCCTGCTGGGAGTTAGAGGCACAAGTATGTGTGTGTGTCTTTTCTCACTTGGTTGCAAGTTGAAGTTGGAGATACTGAAAAACAAATTCTGTTAGTTCCTATCTCGTTGAACTTCCTGATACTCCTTTTTTTTTTTCCCTTCTCTCATTTTTTCCCTCCCCCACCTTCCCAGTTTCCTTCCTCTATCCAGCTTGTTTCCTGATTCAGCCTTATCACTAGAGAAAATACTCCTAAACCATAGCGAGGACTGAGAGTGTGTTACCAGCACTTCTACTTTGTTTCTCTAAACAACACGCTACTGGCATAGGCTTTGGGCCAAATAATTGTCATTTTCTTCACCCTTATAACCTGATTGAATTAGAAACCATGTACTTCTTATGTTCTCTCAGGATACCCAGCTAATGATCACTTGCCGTGCATTCCTCTGATAGCTTTTGCTTTTTGAACCAAAGCATGACTTCACTGTGGTTTGTGTCCCTTTCTCATTAATCATCACCAATCCCCTTTCCCATTTCTTGCTGATTGTCAAATCTGAAAACTAACTTCCAAGCAGACTCTTCTCTTTTGGGTGGTTGAATTCATGGGGTATTTTAGACCAGTCTTTCTTCTAGTTCTGTAGACTACCCTAAATAACTCAGAGGGAAGATCACTGGGGAAAGAAGTCTCTCTCTCTCTCTCTTTCTTTTTTTTTTTTTTTTTTTAAATTTTTTACTTGAAACACCTTTGAAATGAAGGCTGTTTCTCACTAGTTCTGAATTTTCATGTTCATAATCCATATTTGTGAACTGGGTTGAGTTTTGTAAATGGCTCACCAGATGTGGGCTCTTAACTTTGAATGTCCCCACTTCCTGCAAACCTCTCTCACTCTGCCTCCTGCCTCACCCAGATCTGCATCACCATTCAGAAGGTGAGCAGCTTTCCAGCCTAGTGCTTGCTTAAGGTAATCTTATGATGAAGAACCTTTTAGTCAGAGATAAATTTAAACTAAACCCACAAACAAGCTAAATAATACATTTATATATACTACTATATAAATAGTACTAATAAATAACATTATTTTAAATAATGTAATTGTTATAATAATATAATGTATTTATTAACACTAATAAATGATATTAATACTATATAAATAATACATTTATATAGTTTGTTTTTTGCCAGCAATGATGACGTCAGTAATTCTTGTCAGCATGTGTTTTTTTTTGTTTTTTTTGTTTTTGGCTGCGCCACATGGCATGCGGGATCTGATCGAACCCGTGCCCCCTACAGTGGAAGCACGGGGTCTTAACCACTGGGAAGTCCCAAGTGTTTTGACCATTGATAACAGAATCAAGATTCAAAATAATCTCTCTAAGCTGGGACATTTGGCCAAAACTAAATAGATGAAATTTTGTGAAGATATGTAAAGTCTCATTTAATCCTTGGAAAAAATTAATCTGGTAACAGTTGAATGAGAATTAACTTAGAGCCTGGGACATGTAACCTCACCACAAGTTTAACCTAAGCCAAAATATGCAGTGTGACAACTGTCCTGAGTGCAGGCTTGGGCTGCTTTAGAAGCAGCTGAAAGCAGCAGGTGTTTGGGGTGTTTTCTGCACTGGTGACTGTATTTGAACTGTTCTGTTCAGGCCTGGGCCCCGTATTTTATAAGAATGTGTTCAGAGCATGGCATTAGGGATAGAGGTATCTGGAAAGCATGCTATACACAGGAACAATCAGATGAGCACTTAGGAAATTCTGCCTGGACTACAGAGAGATCCTGACTTCGAACTTTCAAACTTTTGAATGGTTTCAGTGGTCCCCTAGGAAAGGAACAGATTTGTTTGGTAAACTTCAGAGGAGGAACTAGTACTGATGGATGAAATTCACAGAAAGATTTCTACTCAGAGAAGGGAAGCAGCATGGGCCGTCAGAGCTGGCCAGCTGGATAGGATGTACCTCGTGGTTAATTTCCTGGAGGGATTCCTGTAATAGGTGAGAGTCTGAACTACGTGCATGTGAGCTCTTCCAAGTCTAAGGTTCTTTGATTTTGGAGGAAAGAGAACACATGAAATACTCACATTTGAAATGGTACTTGACTTGAAGTTTTACATTTTCCTAGACTACAAAGGAAAGAACATTACTTGATTCCTCTTCCTTATTCTCATGTACTTGGGCAGTTTTGACTTTATCTACTTATGGTCTTTATCCAGGAGATGAATGTGAAAAGTGTTTGATGTGTTCAAATACGAAATTAAATAATAGTGAGGTGAAATAGCAAGTTGTCCTAGAGATTCAAGACTTAAAAGAGTTATTAGGAATGGTGAGTGTCAAGGTGAAGGTATCCTGTCAAGATAGTTGTTGTGGATATCCCTATTTTATCTGTAAACTTCATGTTCTTATTTATAAAATGAGAGTGTTGAATTGTATGTTCTTATAGTAGATTCTGTTTTCCAAAGATGGCCTCAGTGATGCCTCGCATTCCACATGCTCTTCTAGATTGACCCCTGCCGGTTTCTCGTCAGAAGATGGAGCCCAGTGCCCTCCGCTTCCAGGTGGGCGGGCTTGTGACTTGCGTGTAGCGGTGGGGATCTATGTGACCTCTGAGGCTTCGTCAGCTAAAATTCTTGCTCTTGAAGCCTTCAGCCTTCATGTAAGCAGCCCAGCTGCCATGAGCCCCCAGATTGTCAGAAAGCCCAGAGCCCAAAGTAGCCTGCACGGAGAGACCGTGACACAGAGAATGACGCGGGTACCCAAGTCTACACAAAGAGCAAGAAGTGCCTGGCCAGCCCCCTGCTATGCCAGCTCTAATCCCTTTTTGACAGTAGCCACATTAGAGACCCCAGGCAGACCCAGCCAGCCAGGCTTTTCCTTGAATTCCTGGCCCAAAGAAATAGTGTGCTAATGAAATGGTTGTTCTTGTTTTAAGCCGTTCCTTTGGCGGGGGCAGGGCGTGGGGTTATCTAGATAACTGAAATGGCTCTTCTAGGACCTGTCATTCTACGGTTCTGTGATTATCCATTGATGGTAAGCCTGGTAGAATTATCTTAACCAAGAGACGGAGGAAGTGATGTCATCTAATGAAATGTTCTCTTTTCTCTGGTTTCTTCTAAAGGGAGGCTCATTAAGTGAAATATAGTATTGAGAATAGACACTTCAGAGTTTCATAAACCTGTATTTGAGCCCATGAGTAGTTTGAAGACTGTGTGGTTTGGGGTAAGTTATTTAACCTCTCTGAGTCTCAGCTTCTTCCTTCATAAAATGGGGATGATAACATATCCAGCAAGGATGAAATAACAAGCCATGTGGAGCTCTTAGCAGAGTCCCTCGCGTACGGTAAGTGCCCAGTGCATCTGAGCTGCCGCTGCTAAGCGCACTGTCATCACTGGAATTAACACTCACACAGTTACGATGGTGATTAATAACTCCCACTGGACGTTTAGAAATGTGAACATTTTAATCCAGTGTACACAGTCACGTGCTGACTGACATTTAATATAAGTGTACTGACTAAACCCACTCATTGCCAATGAGTCCTCCCTTAAATTTCTCTAGCAGAGAGGCTTTTGTTGTCATTTTGCCATTACAGCCATTAGAGAGGACTTCTTAGCACATCAATTCTGTTTTAATTAACATTTAAGATAGGTAATGACTGAGGTGGTAATCTTCCTTCTAATATGATGTCCTGTACAATTTGGGGGAGAGGTATAGGCATTTGTTTAGAGTGTAAAGAACTCATTGCTTTAAAAAAATGAAGGAAAACTGAAATGGAAGCTTTTTATTGTCATCGTTTATTGAGTATCCATGGAGATGATGGTAGTGAAGTTAACAAAATGTTCAAAATGGATTTCGTGCTGTTGCTAGTCCCAAAAGATTTATAGTGTTTTAGTACCTTTAGAGTCTGTTTGTTCATATAAGGATAATGGATCCCAAGGACAGAAAGACCCTTAGGATCATCTAGTTTATGCCCCTGTACCCAGCAGGACTATTTCTGTCATCATCCTGGAAATCAGTCTGATTCCATTAGCACTAGAAAGGGAAAACATTTTTAATGTGAATTTCAGAGATTAAGTGAGATATAAAAAAATGTTCCCATTTAAAGAGGGTGTGGACAGTACAGATTATCTAGAGAGGTCCTAGAAAATTTAACTTTTGCAGACATTTACCAGTAGAATCAAATGCCTAAGAGAATTGAGGGACAGTCTATTTAAGAGGTATCAGGACGCCATTATCCTATCCTTTCTTTTCACTGAAATCCATCTAAGCAACATAACATCCTTGGAGATATGAAAACTAAGACAAAATAGTAAATAGTTTACCAGGGATATTAAGTTTTGAACCAAGATGATTCTTTGTACCTAGTATGACCTTTACTTCTAATGATACTCTGGAAGTCAGACACAAAAGGTATTCTCTTACAGGTTATGTATAGTTCTGTTTTCTTCTCTTCCACAGAAAGTATAGTTTCTTGGTACTTATTAATGGAAAAGCAGGAAAAACTTCAAAGTTATAAACATTTAACCATTCTGTAATTGTTTATTGAGTACCTAGTGTGTCCCAGTCATTACTCTAATTGCTGAAGCTACAGGACAATAGGACTCGGCTCCGTCTCAGAATGCATGGTCCTCTGCTGGAGGAGATGGCCATAAAAACACCTTGACCATGATGTAAAAAGTTATCTGTGAGAATCTAATACGTAGAATCTTTTCTACAGAGTAATTTTCCCAGAGCAGCTTGAGTGATCTTTTGAAAATGGGATTGAGATCATGTCACTACTTTGTTCAGAACCCTCCGAAGTTTCCCTGTCACACTCAGAGTAAAAGGCCAGTCCTTACAGTGGCCTGGAGTCCCGCGTGACCACACCCACGCCTGCCCGGCTCTCACACGCGCTCTCACTGTCACTGCCATGCTCACCTCTGGTTCTCCCTGCCTGCTCTGCTCTTGTCACTCTGGCTTCCTTGCCGTTCCTCCAGTAGTTCAGGAGTGTTCCTGCCTTAAGTTTCAGTACTTGGCGGCTCCTCTGCGTGGAATGTTTGCCCCCTACCTCCTTCACGTTTTTGTGCAAATGTCATCTCACTTGGCCTTCCTTGATTTACCCTGTTTATAGCTGAAAACACAAACAATAACAACAAAAAACCCTGACACTCCTGTACCTTCTCCTTTGCTTTATTTTTCTCCATAGCAGGAATCCAAGATTCACAAAATAGTAACAGTGATGGCGGAGGTGGTAAATCCTCTTCAGGACAAATGAGACGTGTTTGTGATCTCATCTGACACAGACTGCTAGTTTGTGATCAAGTGGAATTGCACAGCAAAGACTGGCTGCTTAGACCTGTCTTGCTGAGTGTGCTCAGCGGTGTAGTAAGCATGGTTAAGATGTGCTTCCTGTCTCCTGCATATGTGAATACTCACATCTGTCCTCTGTAGGAGCTCATATTCCGCTGGTATTTGAACGTCTGCTTCTCCCTGCTTTGGTGCCTGTCAGGGGCGTGGAGAAGGGTGAGAAGCTTAGAGAACTTGGAGCGCAGTGGGCAGCTGCCTGACTGTGGTGAGGTCGGTGTGTAAATAGTGCCTTCGATCAGGTTCCTTGCTAGCCTCGTCTAATGCAGAGTGCAGGCGAGATCGTTCCAAGTGAGGAAGAAGCATTGCAGAGCTAAGTTTTCTATTGAGCACAGCTTTTGATAAAAGCAAGAGGAGCTAGATATTGACTTTTTGGTGCCTGTTCTATCAGTGGTCTGTTAATCAACAGAGAATAAATTATTGCTCTTCAGAAACAGGAAAGGATCCCCCTTGGCTTGAACGCGTTTCCACCTTTCTTTTCTTTGTTTTTTTCTCTTTATTGGTAGAGGATCTTTCCTGCAGCCATTTGCTCCTTGGGGGTTTTGTTAAGGACTGAAGGGAAACTGAAGGGAGCTCTTTTGATTTATCTTCTATCCTTTCCTTTTGGTCACTCCACAGGGTAAAATAGCCGAGTTGGCTTTAATGTGTCGCCATTAGAGACCAAACATTAGCTGGAATAAACCATCATGCCTCACAATGAAAAATGTCCCCTGATTGGCTAATTAATCAGTCAAAGGGGAATGACATGGCTCTTGGCTTGAGGGACTCTGCTGGAGAGAAACAGGCTGTTGATAAATGGTTTTCCAACAAATTCATATATCAAGGAAACTTAGTCATTTTTTAACTATAGTTTGTGTGACTGCAATTTTTTCCAACTTTCCCTTTTCTGCTGCTCTTGCTGTTTAGGCTGCGATTTTTGTTGTTGTTGATAGAAAAATATAGGATTTTAGGTATGAGAAAATAAATGCTTTCTCCTTACTCATGTCTGTTAGTCTGATTGGTTTTGATTGTCTAGGTTTATCAGTAAGTGAAAGAAAATCAGATAGCTTTTTATGGATAAATTATGGATTATAAATTTTCCTGGCTTACTTCAAAGTTAAGATCTTCAGATTTTAGTCCACACTGTCTAAATTTGAATCCTGGTTCCGTCAGTTGCTAGCGGTGAGACACTGGGCAAATTACTTAACCTCTCTGTGCTTTAATTTCCTCATCTTTAAAACGGGGATAATAATAGTATCACCTAATAGAATTGTGAAAATTAAGTGATATTATCTACAAAGTATTTGGAACAGTTCCAGCACAGAGTGATTACTCATTAAATATTTCTTGTTATTTTTTAATCAAAGTAATATATGTACATAGATTTAAAAAATTAAGCTGCCCTAAACATCACGAAAAGCAGCAGTCCTCATTCGTACCCCTCGCCTCCTTATCTCCTAAGCCTGCTTCCTACAGCACTTCATTTCTTACATGGTATCTTGTATGGTATTTATAGGGCGATTATCTTATGGTATTTATCTTCATATTTAAGGCACATATCTTGCATTGATTTTCTTGATGTGTTAGTCTAACATTACCTGGACTTTTATTTTGGTAGGTTAGGATTTAGGCCTTTTACCACTCAAAATACTGATGTATTATACTTATTAGTTATTTTAGTGTTTGGTGTTTATATTTTTATGACTATGTAAATATTGTTCCCTGCTAAGCCAAGTAGTGTACTGTAACTATATTTCCTTTTACAATTTTGTGCTGTTTTCTGGTGGGGAACGAAAGGTGTAACCATGTAATTTTCCCCGTACCCTCTGCTAGCCACGTCATATAAAACTTTCTGCAGTGTCACACATGTCTGATAATCTGTCAGCTCAGTCTTTTCCCCGGGAGACCGCCCTCCTCGGACCCTTTCTGCGCGCTCACTCTGGACTGGTCGTTGGGTCTGCTCTGCGCTGTCTTGCTAGACATTCCCCTCCACTTTGCTCCTGTTACCTCCTCTGTCCTGCGTCCTGCGTCTGTCTCCTCACTCATCTTCCAGCAGCTTTCTGGGAAGGCATGCAGTTCTGAACATCTCTCTATCATAATGCCATGGCAGATTGTGTGGGTATACAATTCTGGACTGAAAATCATTTTCTTTCAGAATTTTCAAGGCATTGCTCTAGTGTCTTCTGATATCCGTTGGCGCTGTTCTTATTTCTATCCATGACATATATCTGTTTTCTCTGTCTTGTCTTCAGGAGTTTTTAGGATCCTCTTATCCTGGGATTTATAAAATCTTGTGGAAATGTGAGTTGTTGGATATTTTTATTCACCAGACACACTTGATAGGCCTCCCAATGTGCAGTTTCATGTTCTATCAGTTCTAGAAAATCACCTTTTATTGATTCTTTGATAATTTTTTCCCCTTTGTTTTTTCTGGAATCATTATTTGTGTGGTGGACATCTTGGATTATTCCTCAGATTTTTCTCATCTTTTGTCTCCTGTTTTTCTATATTTTTGTTCTACTTTTGGGGAGATTTTCTTAATTTTATCTTCCAACATTTCTATTAAAATTTTAAGTTTTGTGCTCATATTTTTAATTTCCCAGAGCTATTTTTCATCATCTGACTGTCCCTTTATTTTTAAATAGCATCTTGTTCTCGTTTCATGGATACAATATATTCCCTGGTCTCTGAATGCATTATGTTATGAGATTTACAGGTGGTTTTTCTTTTTCCCCCCGAGCTCCTCTTCTCTTTTGGTTTTGGTTTGTTTCTTTCGTGCTGGAGCATTTCCCCACGGCCTGATGTTCCTTTGCCGTCTGCGCTGATTTCAGAGTCAGTCAGCAGATGCTGAGAGCTGCTCAGGCAGCACCGCTCAGCTGGTGCGTTGCGCTGTGGAGTGGTCACGGCAACTTGGCTTTTTCCTTGGGGAGCCCCCAGATGTCAGAATTTTTGCAGGTCTTTTCTTCAGTGGATTCAGTTTCTCTAGAAAGGCACTCTTGCTTGGGGAACACGGGGTGGAGGTCATTGCATATGTGCTCTGGCCTCCCTCTTCTTGGGCGGCCGTCTCACCCTGCCATCCAGCTGCAACCTAGCAGACCTTCTGTAGCAGAGCCTCTCAAGTTGAGTCTTACCAAAGATTAAACCTTTTGTCTCCTGACACATTTTTATTTTAGAGGGAAAAATCTCTATTCCCCATTCCGTAAGAGGATAGGGATATTCAGCTAATAGTTACTAAAGGAAAGAAGGTTAGAAACACTAAGATCCAAGCCTTTCACAACAAAAGGAAAATTTGTTCAAAATTTAACAACGTTTTTTTCTCATCCATCAGTTCCAAATTATAAACTGTTCTGTCTCAAAAGACTTGGGCAGGGGTGTTGTTTTCAAATCCTGACCCTAGTTTTATTCCAATTTTAATACAAAAAACAAAAGCTTACCCTATTTGCTATTCAGATTTACTTCCTTATATGAGGTGTCTGGAAATAATCTAAATTTTAAATTGTCCTGGGCCTCTCCTGTGGACTTCCTCTCCCTCCTCCTCTTTCTCCACTTCCTCACCCTCATCCTCATCCTCATCCTCATCCTCATCCGAGTGTCTCCTACTCAAACCTTTAGAACATGAGCCTGATGAGACTGCAGAAGCCCCCGCTTTGAAGTGAAGGAGGTTGTGTATTTGTCGTTACCCTCCTTTCCTTAAGCTCTAATATTCATTCTTCCTGTGAATTTAAGTGCAAGTCATTCGCTGCATGCCTCAGTTGTCTACAGTGTGTCATGGAAGCATGCAGTTCCTAATTCAGCCCATAGAAATGTGTGAGTGGATTGCAGAAAGTACTCTGAGCCTCCAGAAGTGCACTGTTGTTGCTACAACCCGGCGTGGAAGCCATTTGGGCTGATTCCTGTAGGCAGCAGGAAGCCATAGGTCACATGTCTGCCCCTGGCTCCCATTTTCCTCTCCCACAGAAAGAATGCAAGGTGTTCTACCAGGAGAGATGGGCCTCACCTGCTGCAGGTGTGCCTTTCTTAGAATTACAATTGCTTTATTGGGAAAGATGAGTAGAAACTAGTGTGATGTTGAAGTGGAAAGAGTCATGAACTGAGTGACAGGAGTATCTCCTCTGTAGTCTTAGATCTCTCTTGGCAGTCACACTTGCGACTCCGAGCCAAGCCTTTAACTTCTCTGGTCCTGAGTTTTAGATTGAGGCATCAGCGGGGTCACTCCAGGTGAGAATGACGATGAGTGAATGAAACACATACCCGAAGTTGCAGGGAAAAACGTAAGAGCGCGAAGCATCTTTTTCATCATTGTGTATCTTATTTACCCTGCATAGTTGAATAGTGGACTTGAGTATGATATTTGATTTCTTTCTTTCCTTTTACCTTCATATCCCTTCAGACCATCACCAACTCCTGTTGATTTTGTATGTTGAACATACCTACCGCATTCATCCTGCTTTTCCATGTTTGCCGATGTCCTGATCGTTATTACCCCTGAATTTCTCTCGGAACTGGTCTCCCTGACCCCAACTTTTCCTTTTTTCAGCGTGTCCTATTATCATCAGTTTCCTCAGAATCTCTCTCGTAGTGTTACTGTCCTGCTCAGTCATTGCCAACATCACACACACACACACACACACACACACACACACTTAAACACCCGCGCCCCAGACCCTCCACCGCGTCGCCCTGCTCTGCCTTCCCAGTGCTAACGCCTGTTGCCCCGCGCTGCAGATCTCCCCCAGGACGGTCCCAGCCAGCCCCAGCAGCCTTTGTCCTACATCTGTGTTTCCCCACATCACTGCCTCTTCTTGCATTGCCCTCGCCGGGTCCGCTCTGCCTTCCGAGCCCTTCCAGCGCGGCTCAGGTCCTGCTTCCCACCGCTGCGGAAGGACGAGGCGGCGCACGCACTTGTTCTGCTGAGCAACCGCTGCAGTTCAGGTCCTGGCTCGTTGACGGCTTCGGCAGATTTTTGCTAAATGCATCTGTGCCAGGCACTGTTCTTGGCTCTAGGGATGCAGCAGTAACGAAGCAGACAGGAGTCCCTGCCCCCGGGGGGCCAGCGTCGTAGTTATACCTTCATGAAGGGGTTCCTCTCCGCAGCCTCTTGCTTCACCCACCTCTGCACTCGTCTGAATTTGCTCTCCGTGTGTGCTGCCTCAGTGTGCTACCTCTTCATTACCCTTCTAACGGTGTCTGTCTGACCCTTCTACCCATTAGATGGCGGCCGTGACTTGTGTCCATTCACAGGCCCTGGCCCAGTGTCTTTAATAGTTGCTCACTAAGAAACTAGGTAACTGTGAGTTAGATAGATTGAACTTTTTTAATACTCATGGGAATCCAAATGTATTGTTTTAATTGCAAGTTAATTTTCCTGCTTCTTAATTGAAAAGTACATATAAGCATTGTTAAGTTTCTGGTTACTGCTTTAAAATTACATTAGCAAAGAACCAAGGGATGATGTAATGATGTGGCAGAACCTTGTTAGCTGTTGATAGGAATATTGAGAGTTCACCAATTTTGTATAGATCTGAAAGTTTTCATAATACAAAATTTGTTGAGGAACCTACTAATTATAATATTCTTTAACATTTATTTAGCTCTGCTCAAAGAATGGTTCAGTTATTTCATGTGATACGTTCAGAATGTCATGGTCATTCTTCAAGTGCAAAGTTGTTAGTTCCTAGTTTTTGTCATAATGTGTCCTAGTTTGCTCCTCCCTTAAATCCTTTCAATAAGTCTTCTTGTCATCTATGTTAATATTAATAGAAATCAAGGATGGAAGCTGGAGGTGAGAGGGAATAAAGGTGGATGAAAGATGCCTGCCACAAGAGAATAGATATTTTGATTCTTTTGTAGAATGTAATTCCCCTGTTCTGTGAGCACTTCCTCCCCCCCATACCTAGAGGGCTGCCATGTTCCTTACTTATGGTTCATCTTCTTGATTGTGTGGGACAGAGTTGAGGCGTGGAAACAGTAGAGTCCTTGGTTCCTCCTGGGCCCACTGTCCTCTGTCTACTCGTGCCTGCTTGGGAAATCTAGATCTGGGAGTAGCAAGCAGGAAGGAAGATTTAGGAATGTAGGGTAACTCATAGGTTTTTGTCATCATTTGGGTTCTGGCAAAGGGACTGCAGTCCCAGAATGGGAGCAAGTTCAAAAAATGGTGGTTTTATCATCGGACTTAGGAGTGGAATGCAAAGCTCTTCCAAGCCTGGAATATCCAAATTAGATTGGTGTTCCACGAGTGAAAGTTGTTTTCATACTGAAGTTTACCCTTGTACGTGGAGCGAGAAGTTGTGAGGGAATTGTCTTTGGTGCATGAGGAACACGCTGCGTGAAGTCTCAGAGGTTTGTTTCACCAGCCCAGATGACCCAGGCATTGTCAACTCCCTGAGCTTCTTCCTGAAGTGGTTCCGTGTGCGCCTGGGGAGGGAGTTCCTTGGACCGTATGTGATGGGATTTATGACTTGTATGTCCTTTACTTCCCCTTCACGCTGGAGGGCCAGTGCTATAAGTCAGCTACGTTTCAGTGGCTCCCTGGCATGACACGATGTCTTCTTTACCACTTTCAGTCTGTGACCAGCAGGGTCTCTCCTGGGGCAATGGTGAAGTCCATGGTCAGTGATAGAAGTGCTTTTGTTTGGCTGGTAGTTAGGATTCTTGAGACACTGATCACAAGCTCAAAGCATCCAGGATTGGGTTGGAATGATAACAGTTGTTCTATTTATTAGAAGGGGCTTGGCACAGTTCAGTGAGTATTGACTGTTTTAAAAGCCGGAAATCTTAGGTGCAAGTCCCAGTTCTGTCACTTAACCCTCAGTGCGACTTTGAGCAAGTTGTAGGGTTTTAGAACTGAAAGGGACCGTCTAGGTCCTCCCTTGACTTGAGGTCCATAGAGGTTGAGTGCAATCACAGGCGGGGTGAAAGGATTCCATTCTTCACTTCTGGTTGTGAAGAGGAACCATACTGCTATCTGGCCACTTACCTGCTCTGTGCTTCTGCTTCCTCACCTGGACAGTATGGATGAAATAGTGTGTGTGTGAACGCATTTTTGAGACTCATTAAGACGTAAAGCAAATGTAAAGAGTGTCATTATCTTTGAAATGGTAGGAAGTAAGTACAGGAAAATAACCTGGATCGTGTTTATTTTCTCCTGCTTTAGTATATGAGAAATTGAGTTTGAGGTGCAGTTTTGTAAGTCTTCAGTGGAAATCCATCCCGTTTCTTTATTTATCCCCACCTTCTCTCTCTGCAGGATGAGGCAGGATTAATCTGTGATATTAGGAAGAATTCGCCTAAGTTTTTATATGTTCTAGCATTCCATTTTTAGTAGCAGTATACATACATGAAACGTATTTGTCTCTGTCTTGCTGAGCTCGTGATAATAAAATGTAGAGCTGAAAAGACCTATGACAAGGATCCAGCAAGGTGGCGACTACCTAAACTTAGGGTCTGCTGTGCAGAAAGGAGAGTGGGGTGGATTTATTGTCCTGCTAAGCGAGCGCCTCAGTAAGTGCTGTGATGGGAGGCCGTGGGGAGGCGAGGCGAGAGAGTGGTGTAACCTTAGGAATTTGTACTTTATTCTCAACCAGCTTGTGTAGATAAACTCTATTCTATTGTTTTAGTTAACCGTGACTAAGAGAAACCCAATTTACTCGTAACAGCACTTGCAGTAAAAGAACCACAAAATAATTATTGTTGACATTGTGTAGAACCCTGTGGTGACATCCAAATGCATCAAGGTAGTTTAGCAACAGGGTCACCCTTAAATTGGCTGGTTCGTTCACACGTTTGCAGTGTCAAAGCAGTCATGAAACCCCAAGGCTCGTACCAAATAACAGATTCTTCCTAGGTAGTGTCCCTGTACCCAAGGTCTCACTTTGTGGAAGTGACCAGTGTAGATAGAAAAATGTAATTTAAACTAAAACTAAGAAGAACAAAAGTCTTAAAGAACAGAAGTAACGAATGGTAAACGGTGTAGGATAGTGGGCAGAGTGCAGGCTTGCTGCAGACCTGGGTCTCAGTCTTGACTCGGCCCTGTGAGTTCTACCACCTTAGACAGGAATTTTACTAGCTTTCCAGGAGTCAGGTAGTGACAAATAGCCCAGCAAAGTTTTCCTAGACCCTAGTTGGGAGCAAGTTCCCTGTTCAGCTTTGTTGGAGGTCACCCTAACTTGGAAAAAACCTGCTTTTCCCGATAAAATTTCTAAGATCCGTGTTCCAGTCCGTAGGCCTTAAACATTGTACTCTGACCCCCTGTCCGCTGACTTCTTATCTCGTGGACCCTGGCTGCTTGCTCAGATGCCAGGCCCCTTCACTCAGACGCATGCAGGGACGCATGTTTTGTCCACTGCACCCAAACTGAGAGTGGCAGTGGGTGATATTAGACAGCTGTGGGCTTGTTTTGCCCACTTGGCTTTGGCCCAAGTATCTGTGCTTTTCCCTGCATACTTCCTCTAGGTTAGGCCCCTCACCTGTGCATTTCAGCCCCTATCAAAGACGGACTTTCATAAGCCAGGCAGATGCAGTGGGAATGAACTGGGATCTTTTATGGCAGCTACAGAACACAGAGTAAGGTGAATAACAGAGCCAGACTGGAGAAAAATGAAACAAGAGCAGACAGGTCCGTTCGTCTCCCCAGCAACTGTCAGGCCTCTGGGGCCCGAAGGGGACTGTTCATCCTGTAATGTAAAAGCAACAACACCGAAGTGCTTCAGGCGTGAATACACATTTTGAAGTCTTGTCAGTTTTACTGAAACTGTCTTACATTGATAACGTATTCAAATATAGTTAATAGTATAAAACATAAGTGCAGGTCTATCAGACATGTAACTGGGCCTACCATTTTCTGTAGTTTTTTCCTTCTGTCCAAATAGAATAGATTCCAACTGCACTGAAATTAAAAAGTGGACAAAAATAGAAAACCTTTCTCTAAATATTCTAGTCTATTCAAATACATTTTAAATATCATGCTGCACTTATCATTTTTCTAAGAAAATAGGAAGAGCCCTCATCTCTAATTTTCTGTAAAAGTGTGTTTAGGTGCGAGCTCTCACTTTCTTACAATTCATATGACGGAAGGAGCGAGTTTTCTTACAGAGAGAGAGCAGAAAGTGATGTGCTGGCAAAACATGTACCTCAGGCATCATAGATAATCCCTAACCAAATTAACAGGCAAGGAGAGGGGAGGGATTTTCCCCATTAGGGCAAGCCTTTTTTCTGACCACTGGTACTGAAGATTTGGGTGATGATTGTTCTAATATCAAATAATTGCTTCTCGTCCACAATTTGGGAAAACCGAGTATTTTCTGAAAAGCTGACACTAGGAGGCGCTACTAAGCAGTGATTTAGTCACTGCTTCCCATTCTCAACTCCAGGTCTTAACAGGCAGAAGAGTCACCTAGTGAGCTTGTTAAAAATGCATATTGTAGATTGGCTGGCCTCTAGAAATAGTTATTTTTTAACAGGCCCCTAGATAACTGCAATTTCAGAAACACTGACTAGGTCATTAGACTTCAAAGAATTCACCTTTCTGAAGTTAGGGTGGTCTTCCCCCTTTGAGAGAGTTGCAAAAGCAATTGATGAGGATATGGAAGGATTTCAGTTTCCAGCAGCTTGCTGCCAAAGGAGTTTTCCTGAATACCCACCAGTACAGCTTTTGAATCGCCTGGTTGACTTGTCATAATCAGGAGTCCTAGCTGCAAGCTTGAGTGATTCCAAGAAGTTGTATTTTTTCTCTTTTTTAGTAATTTCCATTTTATGTTTTCTTTTATGTATATATCAATTGAAAGTATACCTTCATATTGACTTTTCCTTTTTTAACCATGTGCTAGTTAAAAACTGATAAAAATAGTATGTAGCCACAATACCTCGTTCACCAGTTATGTTTAGGGCAAATGGATGTGGAGGGTATGGACGTCAACTTTCAGTAACTCCTTGGGGCTGACCATCGTGCTTCTCTCAGTATTTGAGCCGCACACACATGCACATACTTTAGTGGGCATTAAAACCTTTACCCAGATCACATGTACTCTGGGAGAAGTTAAGTTTTCCAAAAATTTGGCTGACCAATTTATTCAAAAAAAGCCTACCTACCTGTGTCTTATAGTCATCTCAGAAGCACATCCATTGCTAGGATAAATCCAGAGTGGACTCTGTCTCACCATCTATTCTTCATTTTTAGTATAGCTTTTACTCATGAGAAATCAAGGTAACTACTTCATATTTCCTCAGCTTAAAAATACTTGCTTTGGGTTCTGAATCAAGATGGCAAGTAGGAAGATCCTGAGCTCACCTCCTGCCATGGACACACCAATACTACAACTACATATAGAACAACTATCTCTGAGAACGACCTGAAGACTAGCAGAGCAGATTTCCTGCAACTAAAGATATAAAGAAAAGGCCACATTGAGATGGGTAGGAGGGACAGAGATGTGGTCTAGTGAGAATCCGCCCGCCTGACTTGTGGGTGTGATGACCCGTAAGCTGAAGGGATATCACAGCCGTGCAGGCCCCCACGAGGAGCAAGTGGTCCGAGCCCCACGGAGGGCTCCCCAGCCGGGGGAACCTGACATTGGGAAGACGAACCCCCGTAACATATGGCTTTGAAAATCAGTGGGGCTAATGTCCAGGAGAGCTGGAGGGCTGTAGGAAACCGAGACTCTGCTCTTAAAGGGCTCATGTATGATTCACTCACTCTGAATCCCAGCACAGAGGCAGTAGATTGAAAAGTGCCTGGCTTGTTGAAAAGTGCTCATACAGGAGGGAGATTCATTGATAATTTTAGGGCTCTGCTGGAGGGGCAGGGATCTGGTTGAATTTCCTCCAGGGACAGAAGTGCTAGTGCCTTTTTTTTTTTTTTTTTTTTTTTTTTTAATTCTTCTTCCACCCATCTGAGCTAGCACTGATGGGTGCCATTTCTGTCACTATCCATCAACCTAGCTAACACAGTATGCCCCACCCCAGCATTCCCTTGAATGCTGCCTGCCCCACCCCAGCCAGCCCCTCCAAAGCAGTTCCCGCCCTGCCTCACTTGGCAGGTCACCTCGGCTAGCACTGGCACCCCTCCAAAGCAGCTCCCACTTCGCAGGGCCAGCCTTGCACACCAGTACACCCACAGCAGTCCGCAGCCGGGCTTCGCAGACAGCCAGGCTGGGGGCCAGCCCCACCAATCGGTATGCCCATAGCAATTGTGGCCCAACTATGGCAGGAAGATTGCAGCCCACGTGGGATATACCCCTGGAGCACCTAGCTTTAGTGACCAGGGGCATTGCGCCACTGGGCCCCACAGGACACCTACACAAAGCCACTCTTTCAAGACCAGGAGACATGGCTGATATACCTAATACATAGAAACAGCACAGAGAGGTAAAATGAGGAGACTAAACAAAACAACAAGGCAAAACCCCACAAAAAGAACAAAACGCAACAGAGATACAAAATTTACCAGATAGAGTTTAGGGTAATAGTCATAAAGATGCACTCTGAACTCAGGAGAAGAATGGATGAACTCAGTGAGAACTGCAACAAAGAGGTAAAAAATATAAAAAAGAACCAATTGGATCTGAAGACTATAACAACTGAAATGAAAAACGCACTGGCAGGAATCAACAGCAGATTAGAGGATGCAGACGAATGGATCAGCAATCTGGAAGACAGGGTAGTAGAAGTCACCTGATAGGAACAGCAGAAAGAAAAGAGAATTTAAAAAACTGAGGATAGTTTAAGGGAACCCTGGGACAACATCAAGCACACTAGCATTTGCTCTACAGGAATCCCAGAAGGAGAAGAGAGAGAGGAAGGGACAGAAAACCTGTATGAAGAGATAATGGTTGAAAACTCTCCTCACCTGGCTAAGGAAATAGACATCCAAGTCCAGGAAGCACAGAGTTCCCAAAATTAGGTGAGCTCAAAGAGACCCACTGTCAGACACATTGTAATTAAAATGTCAAAAGTTAATGACAAAGAGAGACTCTTAAAAGCAGCAAGAGAAAAACAACTAGATACATACAAGGGAACCCATATAAGACTGTCATCTGGTTTTACAGCCAAAACTTGACAGGCCAGAAGGGACTGGCATGATATATTCAAAGTGCTGAAGGAAGAATACTTGCAACCAAGAATACTCTACCTAGCAAGGTTATCATTCAGAATTGAAGGGGAGATAAAGTTTCCCAGACAAACAAAAGCTGAACTTTAACTTTTAACTCCTTTAGTTCATCACCAATAAACTGGTCTTGCAAGAAATGTTAGAAGGATTTCTTTAAATGAAAAAGAAAAAGTCATAACTAGAAACAAGAAAATTATGAAAGAAAAAAATCTCACTAGTAAAGGCAAACATATAGTAAAGGTAGCAGATCAACCACCTATAAGGCTAGTATGAAGGTTAAAAGACAGCAAAATCATCTATATCTAAAGTAAATGGTTAAGTTTTACACAAAATAAAAAGATGTAAAATATGACATGAAAAACATAAAGTGTGGGGCAGGGGAGTAAAAATATAGTGCTTTTAGAATGTGCTCAAAATTAAGCAACCATCAACTTAAAATAGACTGCTGTATACATAGGTTGTTATGTATGAACATCATGGTAACCCCAAATCAAAAACCTGTAACACATACACAAAAAAATAAAGAGAAAGGAATACAAGCATAACACTAAAAATAATCGTCAAAGCACAAGGAAAGAAGAGAAGAAAGGAATAAAAACTCCAAAAACAGAAAACAATGAACAAAATAGCAATAACTACATACCTATCCATAACTACTTTAAATGTAAATGGACTAAATGCTCCAATCAAAAGATATAGAGTGGATGAATGGGTAAAACAAACAAACAAACAAAACACCAAGACCCATATATATGCTGCCTACAACAGACTCACTTTAGATCTAAAGACACACACAGGCTGAAAGTGAGGGGATGGAAAAAAGATACACCATGCAAATGGAATATATCACACAAAATAGATTTTAAAACAAAGACTGTAATGAGAGACAAAAGCATTACATAATGATAAAAGGATCAATCCAACAGAGGATATAACACTTTTAAAATATATACACACACCCAACATAGGAGCAGTTAAATACATAAAGCAAATATTTACAGACATAAAGGGAGAAATTGACAATAACACAATAATAGTATGGATTTTAACACTCTACTTACATCAGTGGATAGATCATCCAGACAAAATTAATGGAACACTGGCCTTAAACAAAACATTAGACCAGATGGACTTAATATATATATATATAATAATATATATACATACATATATATGTATGTATATATGTGTGTGTGTGTGTGTATACATATATATATATATATATATATATATATATATATATATATATATATGAGAGGGAGAGAGAGAGAGAACATTCCATCTGAAAGCAGCAGAATACACATTCTTTTCAAGTGTATATGGAATATTCTTCAGAATAGATCACATGTTAGGTCATAAAACAAGTCTCAGTTAATTTAAGAAGATTGAAATAATATCAGGTATCTTTTTCAACCACAGTGATATGAAACTAGAAACCAATTACAGGGGAAAAAAAACTGGAAAAAACACAAACACATGTAGTCTAAACAACATGCTTCTGAACAACCAATGAGTCAATGAAGACATTAAAGAGCAGATAAAAAAAATACCTTGAGACAAATAAAAATGGAAATACAACATTCCAAAATCTATGGGATGCAGCAAAAGCAGTCCTAAGTGGGACGTTTCAAGTGATATAGGCGTGCCTCAGGGAACAAGAAAAATCTCAAATAAACCACCTAACCTTGCACCTAAAGGAACTAGAAATAGAAAAACAAGCAAAGCCCAAAGTTAGTAGAAGGAAGGAAATAATAAAGATCAGAGTGGACATAAATGAAATAGAGACTTAAAAAACAATAGAGGGCTTCCCTGGTGGTGCAGTGGTTGAGAATCCGCCTGCCAGTGCAGGGGACATGGGTTCGAGCCCTGGTCTGGGAAGATACCACATGCCCAAAGCAACTAAGCCCATGCACCACAACTACTGAGCCTGTGCTGTAGAGCCCGTGAGCCACAACTACTGAGCCCACGTGCTGCAACTACTGAAGCCTGCACACCTAGAGCCCGTGCTCCGCAGCAAGAGAAGCCACTGCAATGAGAAGCCTGCGCACCGCAACCAAGAGTAGCCCCCACTCTCCACAACTAGAGAAAGCCCGCACACAGCAACAAAGATCCTACACAGCCAAAAATAAATAAATAAAATAAATAAATTTTAAAAAACCAATAGAAAAGATCAATGAAACTAAAAAATTGAATCAATAATCAAAAGACTCCCAACAGACAAAAGTCTAGGACCAGACAGCTTCACAGGTGAATTCTACCAAACATTTAAAGAAGAGTTAATACCTATTCTGCCCAAAAAATTGAAGAGGAAGAAACGCTTCCAGACTCACTCTATGAGGCCAGCATTATCCTGATATCAACACGAGATAAAGACATTACAAAAAAACATAATGATGAACATAGATGCAAAAATCCTCAACAAAATATTAGCAAACCAAATTCAATAGTACATTAAAGAATCCATACACCACGATCAAGTGAGATTTATCTCACAGATGCAAGGATGATTCAGTATCTGCAAATCAATCAATGTGATATACCACATTAACGCAATGAAGGATAAAAGCATATGATCATCTCACTGATGCAGAAAAATTATTTGATAAAATTCAACATCCTTTATGATACAACTTCAACAAAGTAGGTATAGAGGGAACATACCTCAACATAAAAAAGGCCATGTGTGACATACCCACAGCTAATGTAATACTCAGTGGTGAAAAGCTAAAAACTTTTCCTCTAAGATCAGGAATAAGACAAGGATACCCACTATCACCACTTTTATTCAACATAGTACTAGAAGTCCTAGCCACAGCAGTTAGGCAAGAAAAAGGAATAAAAGGCATCCAGATTGGAAAGGAAGAAGTAAAACTGTCACTATTGCAGATGACGTGATACTATATGTAGAACACCCTAATGACTCCACCAAAAGCTATTAGAAGTAATAAATAAATTCAGTAAAGTTGCAGGATATAAAATCAATATACAGGAACCTGTTGCATTTCTTTTTTAAAAAATAATTTATTTATTTTTGGCTGCATTGGGTCTTCATTGCCGCACACAGCCTTTCTCTAGCTCTGGTGAGTGGGGGCTACTCTCTGTTGAGGTGCACAGGCTTCTCATTGTCGTGGCTTCTCTTGTTGTGGAGCATGGGCTCTAGGCGCGTGGGCTTCAGTAGTTGTGGCACCCTGGCTTAGTTGCTCTGCGGCATGTGGGAATCTTCCCAGACTAGGGCTTGAACCCATGTCCCCTGCCTTGGCAAGCGGATTCTTAACCACTGCGCCACCAGGGAAGCCCACCTGTTGCATTTCTGTACACTAACAATGAACTATGAGGAAGAGAAATTAAGAAAACAGTCCTATTTATAATTGCACCAATAAGAATAAAATACCTAGGAATAAATTTAACCAAGGCGGCGAAAGATCTATAGATCTTTCCCAGTCTGCAATAATATACATGACTCAGACTTTGTTTGTCTTTAGAAGGTTTTTGTTGTTGTTGTTGATTTTGGATAACAACTATATTGCCTCCTGTAACCATGTGTTCAAAACTTTCATAGAGGACAGTAGAACCACTGTTTACCAGTTCAAGCTCTCCCTGGAAGGTTTGAGCTAAATGCAGAAGGTCCATGCTGTTAAACTGGAGCCTATTTTTTTTTTTTAATTAATTAATTTATTTATTTTAGCTGTGTTGGGTCTTCATTTCTGTGCGAGGGCTTTCTCTAGTTGCGGCAAGCGGGGGTCACTCTTCATCGCGGTGTGCGGGCCTCTCTTGTTGCGGAGCACAGGCTCCAGACGTGCAGGCTCAGTAGTTGTGGCTCACGGGCCCAGTTGCTCCCCGGCATGTGGGATCTTCCCAGACCAGGGCTCGAACCCGTGTCCCCTGCATTGGCAGGCAGATTCTCAACCACTGCGCCACCAGGGAAGCCCTGGAGCCTTTTTATTAGACAGGGAGTCGTTCAACAACAACAATAATAACAATGCCATACTTTTTATGGAGCTTTTGGTTTAGAGAGTACAGTCTCAACATAGTTTGATTCTACATCATTAGATACCAACCCTGAGAGGGAGGCAAGGCAGGTGTTCAATATGAGGAAGATTCAGAGGTTCAGTGACCTGGTTGAGGATGCGCGCCAGCGTCAGGGCCTGTGCTGTAAAGCAGGTGTCTTGATTTCAACCCAGCAGCATCCTTGCTGCAGTTCTGCCGTCCTGTGCCATAGACTGACGCAGGGGAGCTGTGCTGAAGTCAGGGGATGCAGACACTGGATCAGCTTCAGTTCAAGCCTTGGTACTGTTTCTTCTCGTTGGTTCTTACTGTCAGCATTGCTGTAGGGCAGGGTTTCCCAAAAGGTATTCCCTGCAACACTAGATGGTGTTAATAGATGTTGAGGAGGGGAGGGAGGGCTGGGGGTTGATGATTGTCATGTCACATGTTTGAATACATTTGGGAAACACCTGATGAAACATATAATTATAAAGCATGTTTTTGTTTTTTTACTGCATCCTTCTTAGAGTTTTTTTATGTGGTAACGGACATGGTATATCTTCAAAGCTTCTCTGACTTATTTGACTGTGGACGCCTCTTTTTGAAAAACCACCTATTTATGCCTCTTAAAACAAGCTGAGGAGCACTGCTCTAGTAGGCAGAGTAACAGATTTTTATAATCTATCTGAAGTTAACAAGTTAGTTTTCTAGGTCTTCCTATGTCCTAAACATTTTATGTTTTAAGGAAAATATATTACCAGAATAAAACTAAACGAATAGAACAGCAGTGTCCAAGCCATGCCTCACCAGCTGGGTCTTCAGTATAACAGAGAATTATTGTCATTTCTTTTCCCATTCTGTTCTCTGGAATGTGATTTGACGGGCAAGTGAATATTAGGATGGAGGCTAGAATATAAGGTAGAAAAGTTCTGACTCATCAGATTCTTACAGATTATCTCCACTCTGGTTGAAATTAACCAAATCAAAATTCCTGTCAGCTCCACTTGGCCCAGCTGACACCAGTGTCCCTCACCTGGCTAGGGTCTTTGACTTCAGATGGGTGCCCTCCTCCCCAGGCTGCCCTCTACCTGGTTTTTGTGCATAGTTTCGTAGAAGCCTTTCTTACCAGAGCCAACAAGCTGCTTCATGCATTCAGCAGTTATTGGATATGCTTTTCTCACCATTATTACCTGCAGCCCTAGACACCTTCCATCTCATTCTTACTTGAGCCCACTGTTTCTCCAAATCTCTGAGCTCTTTCACTACTTGGCATCCAAATTCATCAGCAAGTTCTCTTCATGAAATACCTTTACCTTTCTTCTGTGGGGATAATAGTTTTGCTTAAACCACGCCAGGCAGTTGAAGGAGGCACTTCATTTTATTCACCCTTACAAATTCTGTGTTCAGGGACTTCCCTGGTAGCGCAGTGGTGAAGAATCCGCCTGCCAGTGCAGGGGACACAGGTTTGAGCCGTGCTCCGGGAAGATCCCACATGCCGCAGAGCAACTAAGCCACAACTTAGTAGCGCCACAACTACTGAGCCTGCGCTCTAGAGCCCGCGAGCCACAACAACTGAGCCTGCGCTCTAGAGCCCACGAGCCACAACTACTGAGCCTGCGCTCTAGAGCCTGTGAGCCACAACTACTGAGCCTGCATTCCTAGAGCCCGTGCTCCACAACAAGAGAAGCCACTGCAATGAGAAGCCCGCACACCACAACAAAAAGTAGCCCCCGCTCGCCGCAACTAGAGAAAGCGTGAGTGCAGCAACAAAGACCCAACGCAGCCAAAAATTCATTAATTAATTAAAAAAAAAAAAGCTGTCACAAGAATTAAAAATAGAAAATTATGTGTTCAGTTGAAAGGGAAGGACGCTAAGGCAGCATGAAAAGGATTCAAATGATTTTTGTGGGTAGGGGCCTTTTGGTTGTTTTTTTGTGACTATCATAATATTTGGAATTCCCTATCGTAGATTTTAATTTTTAAAAATGTGAGATCACTTTAACTTTACCTATTTAGGTAATATAGTATGCTTTGAGAGTCTTGGATTTTTTTTTTTATAAGTAGTGACTCTAAAGTATGTCATGAAGTTACAAGGTAAAGACTTTCTTTTACTTAAGGTGACATTGATTGTTGAAAATTTTTGTTGGCACCTTTAGAAAGGACCCTTTCTGACTCATTGATTATAGCAGCTAAGAAAGACTACATGGGAGTGAGCCAAGTCCTTTGTCTGTAACCAGGTCAGAGGAATTCTATGAACTTACTTGGCTGAGGTGGAGGTTTGATAACCCTTAGCCATGTAGGTCTGGTGATTTTTCTTTCTTTGATATTAGCACTTTACCCCAGTCCAGGTGATTTTCGCTGTTGTTGTTGTTGAGTGAATTAATCTTAGAATTTTTCACTTTTAAAATCCAGAAACTTCTGAATTTTCTGATTCTCTAAGAGAATACCCACTTTCTAAGTGGGCATAACATTGACCCTCTTTAAATATTTGGAAATGTGTGATGTGTTTATTTCTGACTTCCACCTCCTTTATCACTGTTTCGCTCCTTCAGTAATGTTAAATTTCGCATTCTGACATGGACAAGGAAGTTTGCCCTGAATAAATACAGTAAATAAATGGTCTTTCTCTTCCTGGCAAGAATTCAGAGCACTTTGTTTTTGATGTCACACACACAAAAAATGCCATCTTAAAAATATTGGTGCACTTGGATTTTAGTTTTAAATTCTAAAAGTCTAATTTGAATGCATATATTATTTTCCCACTCATTTAAAAGTAATAATAGGCAAAAGGTTTGATGCTTTTTACTTTGCAATATTGTTTCAGCCTTAAGCAAATATATAACAAAGCTACTTCTTGTGAGAAAACAAAAGTTCCTTTTCTTCTTGGTTAAAGGAGGTGCTTGTGTGAATGTTTACAGAATCTCTGTATTTTTAAATATATTTGTAATTGCACATTTTAATTGGTGATAAATTACCAATCAGTGAGCATTGGTAACTTTGGTTCTTATGAGTCCATTCCTAGAAATACCCCCTCATTGCCCTTCCATAGCATTCTCATTTTTGAAGAGAAAAGTCAATGAAGAGAGGTATTATATTACTTGACAAACAACTGCTAGGCAACGAGCAAATCCATTTTTTAACAGTTTACATTTGTTCAGATTCCTAAATCTTTGAATGTAGTTTTCTTATATAAAAGCTATGCGGACAGCATAGCTTTCCACACACCCGTTTGAATTATTTTGCTTCTTGTTTGAATCTGTTAATAGATATCCATTACAATGATGTTTGTTTTAAGTTTAACTTAAGTTAAATCTCCACAGGTAATAAGGAGTATACTAAAATGCTCTTAAGTGACTCATGTTACCATGATTTGTTATAGCAACGTTCATTAACTATATTCATGTTGCTGCTTTGACAGAGATCCCTGAGGCTAAATGACTTGTAAACTCACGCTGCTTTTATTTTTGAAAATAGACTCCTTTTTGTTTGGTTATTGAGACTAATGACCTTTCGTAATAAAAATTAAAACAGGTGCCTACGTTCCACTGGACCCGTGTGTTCTTCTTTTAGCATTAGCCCATTAGAAGCTTTTGAGTGGGAAAATAGCGCAAGACATTTGAACAAACCGGGCTCAGGAACATAACTCTTGGCTCAGAAAACTCTTGTGTCATAAATAATAATTTGGTTTGAAACTTTTTGTAGACCACCTAATAGAGGATTATATAGACAATATGCTCATTAAAATAGTTTAGGGAATGCAGACACTAGTAGATACGTATTTGAGGGCAGGAACTACTCAAGCTTATGCTTCTAGAAACTCCTCAAGGCAGAGCTCTACCCCTAGCAAAGTCCTAGCACATAGTAGGCACTCAACGGATGTGACAAGGGTTGGAAGAGTGAGTGCACTAAGAGCCACAGCCAGGGGAGCATGATCTGGGAAGAAGGCAGTGTGGAATGGGGCTGAGAGTCCAAGGGGAGAGTCACCATCCACGTGGGCGTGGGAGGTGCCTACCTGGGGAGGAGGTTGAGTTGTGATGTATAATTACAACTAGAAGTAATACATGTTATGATGTAAGTCATATCACAGGTTATAACTATATCATATATATGTGTGATGTGTATACACACATGCACACACAACATAGAATGCCGTTTGTTGCTAACCAGAGTCATGTACACTATAGGCCATATATCTCACATTAAAGCAATCCTATCCTGTCCCTTAATTCAGCAGTCCCCAACCTTTTTGGCACCAGGGACCGGTTTCGTGGAAGACAATTTTTCCATTGGTGGGGGGCATGGTTCAGGCGGTAATGTGAGCGATGGGGAGCGGCAGATGAAGCCTCGCTCACTTGCCCACTGCTCACCTCCTGCTGTGTGGCCCGGACCGCTACTGGTCCGCAGCCTGGGGGTTGGGGGCCCCTGCCTTAATTAGTGCCTTTTTTTCTACTACATTCACCTGTTGATAAACCATTAGTCTGAAGATCCTAAAATTATCATTAAACCTGCAAGAGTCCCTTGTCTGCATATGGTGCGCCATTTGCAAATCTCTCATAAATTCAATCACTAAGATTATTTTACTGTGAATATGCTTCACTTCCTTCATTAATCATGAACAGTTCTTGAGTGTGTGCTCTGTGTCAGGCGCTCTTCAGTGCAGTGGGCTGGAAGACAAGGCTTCCCAGACAGCCCTGTGCAGACACGTGCCAGGAACTTAGACCGTAGTGTCTGCGTGCATTTGGAAGCAACTGAGGGATTTGAGGCATAGAAGGGGCATGATTATTTTTGCAATTGAGAAAGATCCTTTGGCTGCAGGAAATATGGAAATAAGAATGAAGGCCGGAGGAGGAGGCAATAGGCAATTCAGTGAAGAGGCTGTTGTTCCAGAGAGGCATGGAAAGCCCGAGCCAAGGTCGTGGCGGAGAGCTGGGGCGACAGGAACAGATCTGAGTGATACCAGGGGGTGGGGTGGATGCCCCAGGACTCAGGGTCTGACCCGGCTTAGGCAGCTGCGCGAGTGGATGGTAGTGTGGTCCCCTGGGCTGAGGAAAGCCGAGGGAGCAGCAGACCTGTGCGTACTGATCAGTTCAGCAGTGAAGTACCAGCTTGCAAAGTGTGCGTGTCGTCCTGGGCCCTTCCCTGCACTCACACTTTTTAACTTGGTTCCCACTCACTGTATATTCACTTGCCTCTCATTTCATTGCTGTTTCTATTAATTGGTCTTTTTCACGCTTCACCTGATGCTCTGAGGTCCTCTTTCTGTGGACCTATCCACATCTGCCAAAGCCTTTCTTCCCTGCCTTCCTGATAAGCCTCCTTCGTTGTAATTTGGCTACTTTCTCCTGTCCCTGCATGTGATTGAAGGCTTTTTCCCTTGGGTCTCATTAGAATCCCTGTAGACACGAGCTGGTGGGTTTGGCGGGGAGGAAGCTTGAGAGAGGCATAGGGACCATCTGGAGGTGAAAGGGATGAAGGAAGGAGCTGGGCGAGTGGCAGAGGGAACTCAGAAAATGCCTCCTGGGATTGGTTCAGAGGCAAGGGCCACACCTGCCACTTGGAACCACGGCAGTCTGCCCTAAGTGCAATTATCCTGGAGGAAAGAGCACTCTGCCCTAAGCTTGTGGGGTTTTTTCTGTTTGTGTGTGTGTGTAAATTTCAAATGATTTTTTTATTATATAAGCAGTAAATATTCGCTGTAGAAAAACTATTGCCTATAGATATGCATTAAGAAGAAAAAAGCCATGATCCAAACACCCAGCGGTAACCGTAATTAAACCTTGGAGTGTGGAGGGCCGTGCGTGTGCTGGAGACGGTGTCCACCACTTCCTGGCCATCGCAAAAGCAGGATCACAGTGTACAGACTGTGGTGCACCGTTTTAAAGCTTCGCACATGGTGTCTCTTTAGGAGCTTGCGTGTTTAGCTCTGCCACTGAGCCCAAGGAGCGCGCTGCTCACGGCCCCAAGCTCCCTGGCGGCGTTCTGAAGGCGCCTCGCTGGACCACTGCTCTCTGGACAGCGGAGGGAGCGCCTCCGGCCTGCCCCCCACCTTGTTGGCCCTCTGTCCTTCTCTTTACCTAGCATCCCCTCCGGCCTGCTTGTCAGCTGTGGAGAAGATAGGCTTTTTCACTCCCCCAGCATGTTTTGATGCCCTAAAAGTTGCCTGGTGATCGAGGGAAAGAAGGAGCTGGCTGGAAGGGGTTGAGGCTGGCAGGAAGCCGTCCTGGGCTGGGCCCCTTTAACGAGCCCACGAGCAGTTTCCATTCCCCGCCTCCACCTTCATCCTGTGCTCTTCTCTACCCCTCATCCTGCTTTTCCCAGTCTCCTCAGTTCCCTGGTATTACATAATATTCCTGTTAGGCTCAGTTCCTGTTTTGCTAGCAAGAGGAATTGTGACTCTTTCAGGGAAAAACCCTGTTCTAACATTAGCAGTGGCTCTTGGTGGCCAATCCATGATCTCATATGGGAAACACACCGCTTTGCTGGCTTCTGTGTTCCCGTCCGAGTCAGTGCACAGATGGGATTACCTTTCTGCCTCGGTTGGGTTCCCCTCTGCCTTGTCCCTTCTGTGGGAGTCCGAGGTGGTATCTCTTAGGATAATGGAACTGCCAGCTTCAGTCCGGCCAGTTAGTGATCACTTTCACTCACGAGTAGGTGCCTTGGGTTACTCACTACACTCCGGAGACAGTTCTCCTAATATACTGGCAGACAAGACGTACATTCACTTTTTAAAACATTTTATTATGGAAAACTTAAAATGCAAGAAAAGTAGAGAGAACAGTAAGGGTCCCCACCTACCTGTTCCCAGCTCAACAATGATCAGTTCAAGGGCCAATATTATGTCAGCTGTACTCCACCCACTTTCTCTCCAATTATTGAAGCAATTCCTAGACATCATATCACACTATCTTGTTATCTGATTTTAGCATTTCATTATACATCTCTAAAAGGTAAGGACTCTTAAACACACCATCCCAGTGCCATTATCGTACCTAAAGAATGAACCACAGTTCCTGAATGTCATCAAATCCAGACAGTGTTCAAGTTTTCCCAGTTGCCTCATACTTTTTTAGTTTGTGTGTGTGTGTTTGAATCAGGATCCTAAGAAGATTTGTATAGTGCAATTAATTGATAATGTCTTTTAGACTCTTTTAACCTATAAGTTCCAATTACTCCTCTCTTTTTTCCTTGCAGTTTATTGTTGAAGAAACCTTGAATTCCTTGTCTTATAGGATTTTCCATACTCTGGATTTTGTTGATTTCATCTTCATACATCCTTTAATACATGTAATACATTCACTTTTTAAGCCCTACAGTGAATCCTTTTATAACATAAATTACCATCCCTGCTGAGACCCCTCTTTTATCATTTAGGAACCCCTTGCCTGGCTCTTTACCAGGTAAATGGTTCCTGCTTTCATGTAACTCACAATGTATTCTGAAAGACAGTAGTTAATACTGTAAGCTCTTCCAAAGTATTAATGTCCAGTAACAAATATTATACAGCATAATGTCAAATACAGGCATCTCTGTTATAACACAATATATGTGTTCTTGAAAAATGTTACATTTTTCAAAATTCCATGTTAAAAATAATAGAGCTTGTGGGGAAAATCAGATAAGAGGTAAACTGCTAAAACCTATGCAGTTTTGTAACCAAGACCACACACGTTGCCTGCCTCGCCACACCACCTCTTTCTCTCTCTCTCTCTCTCTCTCTCTCACACACACACACACACACACACACACACAAAGTTGCCTCATGAGATAATTCACTCGAACCAGGAAGACTCATTAGGGGGATCTTTAAAATGCTCAAAAACAGCAGAATGAACACATTGGCTTATAGGTGGTGAGTTACTAAGGATGGAAGTGGAGCTCTGAGCTGTGGGGATGCCATTAAGGTTGGTTCCCTGGGAAGCAGACTCTCAAATGGACATTAATTAGCATGAAGGAATTGTGTTGGGAGGTGCTTCTGGAGTCTTAGCTGGGAGGGGTGCCTGGGAGAGAGGAGGAATCAGGATCGGGCACGGGGAGAAGTTGGGCTGCCATGATGTAGTCACGAGTCTTCTGCTGACTCCACGGGGACCTCTTCAGAATCGCCCCAAATCTTTGCAGGATGCTGGGCCTTCATGGCCCTGCATTGACCACTAGTCACTAGGGCCAGGCCCCTGCCCGCCAGGAATGGGAGTGTGACCTTACGCCAGGTGGCTGCTCCCAGAGAGGACTGACCCAGGAGCAAACCCTTCAGTCCTGAAGGGCGGGTCTGGGGATACAGCACAGCAGTTGCTGCCAGAGCTAGTTTTAATTTTCTGAAAATAGAGCCGAAAGGGTCCTGCCTGAGCAACAGCCAAACTGACAGGTGTGGGCTTTTCTTCCTTTCCTTCAGGCAGTATGTTTCTACACACACTGCCCTGGCTCCCCTGGCCCAGGAAAAATCACACGACTCTCAGGTTTTCCTGTGACTTTTCCCCTGTTTACCTGTGGCAGGTGAACCTCTTGGTGTTACAGAGAGAGATGCTGTCACACTACCAGCTATGCGAAAGAAGAGTAAAGGAATAATATCAGGGCCTCTTCACTTCTTCATTGACCTCAGAAAGTGTCGCCATTCACAGACGTGGCCTTGGCAGTTAATTGTCAGGCTTAATGGCCCTGAGAAATTCACCTAAAATGTAAGACTCTTGCCATGGTGGCACATGATAAATTGTACCTAACTTAGGCATCCTCCCCCACCAGATGTCACATCACAGACTTACAATGGTTAGTTACTACAGAACAGCAGAGGAACTGAGAAAGTAGTCATTTCTCTGGCCATCAAAACACTCTGCTAATTCCTTTCAGTGACTCTTCAAATACATTGACAAGGAAACAAGTGATGAAGGATAGTTCTAAAGCATTACAAGGCATTTTGGGTTAATGAAAATGTGAAAAAATGACTAGGATCATGAACTCCAAATAGTTTTCTAACAAGTGCTCAGACTTATTTTATGTCTTTGACTGCAGTAACCTAGATTCGGTGAGGTTTCTGTTTCTATAAACAGGGAAGCTACTTTACTTAAGTATAATCTGAACATTTCAGGTCCTGTGGAATCTGTGCACCTTCAGTGATAAAATGGGTGGCCTCATCTTGCTGCTCACCGTGCCCTAGTTCTGACACGTTAACCATACAAAATCCCTTCATCTCCTAGCAGTAGACCCAGCCCAGAAGTTTTAGGCAACCAGTCCTACCATCTTCAATTTGATTTCCCTGGCAACAAATTGGAACACTTGTCTAGCTAAGGAGGAAAGAGCTATTCACAGTACATTGCTTGTTCCTCTTAGAATGCATTACTCCATCCTCACATGGCAAGTGTGTACCCACATATATAGAGAGATGTAGAGAGACATATACCACAACATGCACTCATAAATTGGGTACTTAAAAATTGATCTTCCAACACTGGTTTGTTCAGTGTTGTGAAGAGTATTTGCATTTAAGATTTTCTTTCATTTCTTATTTATGTGTGGGGTTTAAGAACCTTTGTTCCATAGGAAAAAAAACAGCTTCAACCCCAGCTTATTGTTTAAACTGTTCCAGTGGGATTGCTTTGATAAGAACTAATTTTAATTAGTACAGCAAATATTTATAAATGAGCATTCCTAAATTTCTTGAAACCACCTGAAAGCGTTTCTTTTAAGAAATTTAAATAGGTATTTCTCTTAGCCTTAGGAGTTCTTTGTAATTTAGACTATTTTGTAATTAAGTCATCTGGTTAATTGATCACTGAAACACTACTGGATAGAGCTTAAGAATCTTGTCTTTTGTAGACTTTGGTTGTAAAGTAAAGTATTAAGGAGGATTCTGATTTGTTTATTTGCTAGGCCATAGAGATAATGTGAGAAGCTTAAATCCAGCCCTAAATTAGTAAGATTTCACTAGTAGCTCTAGGTGTAGTTTAATACAGTTCTCAATGTTTATCAGTCATTAAATTGTAATCCTAAGTAATTCCACTGGATCCACTTTATAACAGCCAAAAATTTCTGTTTAAAATTCAATCTTTAACCTAAAGGTTTACAGGAATTTTCCAGGTAATTTTTTTCCTCCATAAGATGTAAATGATAAATAAGTTCTCTGTGTTTATTGGGAGTCAGCGTGCTTGTAGGTCTTTCTGTTAGTCAGGGTTCTGTTCCTTCTTATCTGAAGCCCAGTGAGCCGCTAGTAGGAAGTTCACTCGGAGTTTGATTTCTTTGAATAGCACTCAGTCTCTGCAAACAGCACAAGGCCAAAGTGTTTGGGTTTTGTTTTGTCATCTGGTGTCCTTTGACAAGTTTATCTTTTCTGCATCAGAAGGAGTCGTTTTAAGCAACATAGTAGCAGTAGTGACAGCCAGCCTGCAGTCACCTGTGTCCCCTGACCTTTGTTTGTTCAGGACTCCTTTTATAGTTCTCATCCCAACTCTTAAAATCATATGGAGGATCTCAGTTTTACTTGACTGGTTTTGAAGCATTTTGTGGGCCTGAACTTTAAATAGCTTTTTAAAAAATATATATATAAATTTATTTATTTTATTTTTGGCTGCTTTGGGTCTTCGTTGCTGCGGGCAGGCTTTCTCTATAGTGGCGGTGAGCCAGGGGCTGCTCTTCCGTTGCGGTGCGCGGGCTTTTCATTGCAGTGGCTTCTCTTGTTGCGGAGCACGGGCGCTAGGCGCGCAGGCTTTAGTAGTTGCAGTGCGTGGGCTCAGTAGTTGTGGCTCACAGGCTCTAGAGCATAGGCTCAGTAGTTGTGGCCCATGGGCTTAGTAGCTCCGCAGCATGTGGGATCTTCCCGGACCAGGGATCGAACCTGTGTCCCCTACATTGACAGGCGGATTCTTAACCACTGTGCCACCAGGGAAGTCCCTTACATAGCTTTTAACAAGTACTTAAATTTATTTTATGTCTTGATTTTAGACCTAGATTTGGTGGGGTTTCTATTTCTCAAACAGAAAAGCTGACCTGGGGAAGGTACTTTACCTAAGAACTATCTGAACAGTCATGTTAGTGCCCTTTCTAAAAGGAAGGTAGCCTTTTTTTTTTTTTTTTTTTTCTTAACCCCATATTTGTTTATTTTATTTATTTTTGGCTGTGTTGGGTCTTCGTTTCTGTGCGAGGGCTCTCTCTAGTTGTGGCAAGCGGGGGCCACTCTTCATTGCTGTGCGCGGGCCTCTCACTATCGCGGCCTCTCTTGTTGCGGAGCACAGGCTCCAGACGCGCAGGCTCAGTAGTTGTGGCTCACGGGCCCAGCTGCTCCGCGGCATGTGGGATCTTCCCAGACTAGGGCTCGAACCCGTGTTCCCTGCATTAGCAGGCAGATTCTCAACCACTGCGCCACCAGGGAAGCCCCAGGAAGGTAGCTTTTATAGGAAATTGTTGAGTAGACTTTGGAAATCAGTACAGTTAATTTATTCCTATGTATCACTGAAACCTGTAAATAGAGTATCAGCTTTAGGTATTCATCTAATTCTTATTCCAAAGTTGTTAAAGTTTCAGATTGGAAATTGTTTACCTGCTTACTTTGTGATCCTAAGAAAATCTTTTTAAAAAATGTATGATGTACCTTTTAAACAGTGACGTTATTCATTTAGTTAAAGCAATTATTTAATTTTAAATTATCACCCTCATGCCCATCCCATCCCTTCCTCCCTGTTAAGATGATAATTACATTTTTAGGGAGGCGAAAGCATAGCATTTGTATTATTCTGTTTTTTAATGGACCCCAATTACTCGGAATTGGATTAATCATGATGCATGACACATTATCATTGGTCACAGTTTCTTTTAGACTCCCTTTTAGGGATCCTAATAAGGATCTAGAACTATTAGGCTGATACCTTGTGGGCACCTTCTTGAAACTAACGGATCAAATCAGCTGTCTTTGAGCTGAAGTTAAAAGTGAACTTCAGAACCTGCTCTCTAGTCATCTAGGCTCAGCCTAGATCCTGTAGTTTAGGCTGTAGAACAGGCTATATAACTATATAACAGGCTATAGATAAAGAGGCTCGGGGCTTGGTCACGACTCCCTGCAGTGTAGTCTATCATTATTTCATCATTCTTCTTCTGAGTAATATTATTTTAATTGCTTTCTTTGTTTCTAGTTCCCCTGATCCAGACCCTTCCAATTCCTTTCTCTTCTTAACTCAGATGTTTCTCCTTGCCATCCAAGAGCATTGTTGAATGACAAATGATTAAACGAATAAGACACAACCCATTTTCACAGTCTAGTTGGGAAGTCAGAGATGTGCAAAATCAACTGGAGCAAAGGCCTCGAGTGCTGTGCCAGAGGTCTGGGGACATACATGATGTAGTGATCAATTCAGCTTGCAGAGATTAAAGCAGGTAACGTATGTCTGTCGTCTTAAAGGAGTAACAGTTGCCAGGTTGAAAGGCCTTGCAAGGAGAAAAGAAAACCATACCCACAAAGACACAGATCCTTGAAAATGCAAAGGGTCTTTGGGGAGCAACAGGCACATTTATAGGGCTAGACTGTAAAGGTGGGTAGAGACGGGCAAGCACCCCATACACTTATACACTTCTCCCCACCGTGTTACTATAAATAAATCCCAGAAATCATAACATTTCACCCACGAACACTTCAGTATTTCAGAACATATCTCTAAAAGGTACTTCAGGACATATCCCTAAAAGGTAAAGGACTTTTTAAAAATGTGTAACTCTAAGACAATTATTATACTCTGTAAAAATTGGTAAAAATTGCATACTATCATCAGTAAGTGTTCAGAGTTTCAATTTTCATAAATGTCATCAATTTTAGTTTTCTTTACAGCTTCTTTGTTTGAGTCAGGCTCTAAGTAAGGTTCACATATAATGAGTGGTTGATGTATCTCTTTCAATTTCTTTCAATCTGTAGATTCCCTCTCCATATCTCTTTCTTTTCCTCTCTAATTTTTAGAATGAAATTTAGAATAAAGATTTTCACATATCTACTATTTGATTACCTAGGGGTAATAAATAAGTAATAAATATTTTGTTTATTTCCTCTATTTACCAGTTTTCAAATGGAAGAGCTTCTCTAGCATTCTCTGAAAGGGACCAGTGAGTTTTCCTTTTCTGTATCACTCATGGATTGAAATATATTTATGTTTCAATGTGTTGCATTTGTCATCTTTATTTTTTATGATGAAATTTTCCATCTGCCCAGTGAGAACCTCTTCAAGTTGGTTCCTAAATTCTTTTGACGTGACCCTAGATGGTATTTGATCACTCCTCCTACCTGGTACAAGATTTTCCAGACCCGCCTTGTGCATTTGCTGCCCCAGATTCGGAGTCATCCATTTCTCCCTGGTTCCTTTTTGTGGTAAATGATATTTAGAGACCAAATCTAGGCAGTAGGGTTGCTCACTGCTACTAAGTTGGTCTTTGTTCCTGGGCCTTAGAACACTGATAGAACTGTAATTTTTTTTAATGGTAAAGTATATTATGAGCCTATATTTGTATTGCTTATTCAAATTCAGGACCATAAGACTTAGCCTCATTAATCTTTTATCTTTATTTATCCACAGTAAGATTCTTGGAATCTATCAATTCTAGAAATAAAAAGCATTAAAATATCACATTACTCATTTGCTTATTTTCCATTGTATATATAGTAGTCACAGAATAACATCTATAATTTGATTATCAAAAAAAAAAAAAAGTACATTGAGGGGTTTTTAAAAAAAGGTTTTTTAGGGCTTCCCTGGTGGCGCAGTGGTTGAGAATTTGCCTGCCAATGCAGGGGACACGGGTTCGAGCCCTGGTCTGGGAAGATCCCACATGCCACGGAGCGACTAGGCCCGTGAGCCACAATTACTGAGCCTGCGCATCTGGAGTCTGTGCTCCGCAACGAGAGGCCGCGATAATAAGAGGCCCGCGCACCGCAATGAAGAGTGGCCCCCACTTGCCGCAACTAGAGAAAGCCCTCGCACAGAAACGAAGATCCAACACAGCCATAAATAAATAAATAAAATTTAAAAAAAAAAAAAAAAAGGTTTTTTGGCCAATTCTTCTTGTCCTTAGGGTATATCCCATTAGGTTATGTACAGTCAAATTACAGTGTTTTAAAGTCATTTGGAATTTTGTTCTGTGAAAGGATTCAACCAACTGGTTGCAAAGTCAGGTTCTTTTTTTTTTTTAAGAAATTGCCTTCTTACATTTTAATTGTGCTATATGTCCATTGATTCCTGATTATGTTCTCCATTTTTATTCTCTTGATTATTCTGTAAATTATTCACTGCTGTAATTTGAACTTTGCACAGACTTTTACACGGAACCCGATTTCCAGATCTTTCTTCTTTACTTGGTTATCCCACTGGTCAGACCGTGCGGCTCTTACTGCTTGCACATAATCCCAAGAAGAAAATATGGTTATATTGTAGGCAGTCTTTAACCTTGTTACATACATACTTGGCATGATTTAGGACATATTATTTCTCTGCCACCGTCTATCCCAAGATGGAAGAGTGATTTTTCTGACTAAACCTGGGAACAGATATTCCCATTTCAATAATGGGATGGCTAGGGAAGAGCTAGCCTTTTCTCCCAAAGTCACCTAGCAGACTGGTTGTTCATAACGGGATGCTTGCCTGGTCCTCTTTTCACCTCCCTACCAGGTATCTGCCATTTTTAAAAAGCTCACCCCCTTAGACAGGCCAAGGTAGATCAAAGATTTAGGAGAACTACTCATTTTATCCAGATCGTGGCACTATCTGCGTGAGCAGACCGTCTCAAAGTAGGTTCAGCGTAACTATGCTTAATTCCATGGGATGGCCGTGATGTTATACCGCAAAGCGTTCCAGAGTGAAATAAGTCTGGGAAATTCTGAAATTTAACAACTGCCGATCTCTCAGATGATGGTGTGCATTATGAGCTGAAGGGAGCAATAGCACACGTTTGTTTCTCAGGCTCACTTAACTATGAATCCATCCCAGTGTGTCATCAGGTGACATGCTGTGCTGGAAAATAAGCCTCCTTCTAGATTTCCCTTTACAGGACATAGGCGGGACAGAGGAACATGTTAACGCCTGTCGCAGGGATCCACTCAGCAGAATTCAGGTTCTGAGAGAATTCTCTGGGACACACGGCTTGGTTCCATCAGCAAGAACTTGAAAAAACAAAAAAGACAGGCGGTGGGAACCTATAGTCTGAAAGAGACAGGAGACATATCAACCAATCACAATATATGAACCTTATTAGGAAACAGATTCAAATAAATTGTAATAAGAAATAACTTAAAAGACAATAAAGGCAATGTGAACACAGACTAGATATTTAGTGATGTTAAAGGATTTTTGTTAAGTTTTTTATGTGATAATAGTAATATAGTTGTGGATTTTTCTTAGAGCTGTCATCTTTTAGAGATACATACTGAAATACTTATAAAGTATATGATACTTTTGATTTGCTTTGAATATGAGTAGAGATGGTTATAATGGTGATAGTTGGTTATTGTGGTGATAAATTTTGAAGCTGGGTAATGGGTATGTTGTGTTCATTATACTAGATTATCTGCTTTTCTGTATATTTGAAAATTTACATGATAAAAACATTTTAAAAAGAAGACTGCCAGGACTTCCCTGGTGGTCCTGTGGTTAAGAATCCACCTTCCAATGCAGGGGACGTGGGTTCGATCCCTGGTTGGGGAACTAAAATCCTGCGCACCACAACCTGCATGCCACAACAAAGATCCCACAGCTGCAACTAAGACCCAACACAGCCAAATAAATAAAATTAAATACATTACTTAAAAAAAAAAAAAAAAAGAAGACTGCCAAATCTGTATCACTTTCACATGAGTTCCTTAGAAATCACTGAGGCCATAACTGATTTCAATTTCCTTGCTTAGTTTAGCCCAGTTTAGCTGCTCCAGCAGCTTTGTTCCCCAAAGAGGTCATCAGTGACATCCTCCTATATTTGGAAGAGTATCTCAAAGCCTTGCTTGTTTCTTTGCGATATGGAAATGGAGTGGTGAGTGGCCCCAGAAGACACTGGTTGTCTAAATGGAGGCACGTGTGCCTGTAGGAAGCATTCTCTCTGCAGCCTCTGGTTTATAGGCCCCTGGTTGGAACATAGACAAGCAGATCGGACTTGTGCTACGTGCCCGGGAGCCAGTAGCACAAAGCAGTTAGGGGCAGGGCTCAAAGCAAGGAAGGTGGTGGTGCATTCCAACCAGAAAGGAAGTTCTTGTAAAAACTTCTGTCCCTGTTGCTGCAGTTTTAGCAAAATAAGATGTAAAATTTGTGTTTTTTTTAAAAGACAGTTTTATTTGAGCCAAACCATTTTAAGGTACGCTAAAAACCTCACCTCTTTTCTTCATTCTACACCCCTTCCTACCTCACTCCCTCCGATCCCCAAGCTGCTCACCACCCAGCCCCCCTTAGGCTAGTTTGTTGCCAGTCATGGTGCTGTCCACTCTGGAAAGTAGCAGGAAGAGCTGATAAGGTGCTGAGGACAGAAATCTCTGGTCTTATCTCTCTCCAGCACGCGGTGCCGAGAGTGCATCCTTTTCCTGTCCTCGGACAGGAGACATAAACCGACCATCTCCTGGCAGCAGGGACTTCAAACAGGGCTTGGGGGCCTGCCTCTACTTTCTGTAAGGCCAGAAAGGAGAAAGTGGCTCATTGCTTTTTTGAAGGTTGTTTTAGTACCAGTAAAAATGTATGTTGTCTTCTAGATCAACAAACATAACTTCGTAATAAGACACGAAGTAAAAGAGCAGAAGAAAAGAAAAAGAAGCAAGGGCTGAGGGCAAGGGCTACCAAAACGACCAGAGCTGTTAAGTCAGTGGGCTGTTTTGTTTGGTTAGACTTTTTGTAGGTTTGGCCCGAAGGATTAGATTTGGCTTTTTGTTTGTTGACAGATCAAGCAAATGGTTTTAAGAGCTTTTGTGATAATAAAAAATTGATACCCAGATGGCCCAGTGTTGGAGGAGAAGAGTGAAATATTGGTTCATTTTTCCTTCTGTCCCTCTGTTGTGGCAGGAAAGCAGAAATAACATTCTCTCCCAGATGTTCATCCTGTGATGTAATGAAAATAAGATGAAGAGGAACCTTCCTTTGGGTTTTAGTGCAGCTGGTGGCTGGTGAGGTACTTTGCTTCTTATGCTATAGTCTGGAGTGACCATGATAGGGACACAGGTGACATGGGTGTAGGCGTTACCATCTCCCCTCTGGGTCCTCCTTGGAGCCTCACCAGGTAGACCCAGAAGAGTCAGTCAACCTCACTTCATCCTCAGTCATCTGGATGCTCCAGTTTGCAATGCAAAACTTTACAGTATAGAAGAGACCAGGCTTGATACTTTGTTACCATTTTTGGAAGACATTGGTCACTGGCCAATACTCACAAACAGCCAATTGTTGGAATTCCAAAAGTTAATGACACCTTAAGAATTGTGCTTATTATATAATAGTAAAGGTCCATTTTTATTCTTGCAAGTTTCTTAGTCTCCTGTTACTGAGTGCTGTGAAATTATCTCGGCTACAATGAATGTTAGAATTATAATGGACCTTAACAACATAGCTGTTGCTTTTCAAACTGTATTCCGTAAAGCCCCGAGAGTTCGTCAAAGATGCCTCGGGGGCTTCCCTGGTGGTGCAGTGGTTGAGAATCTGCCTGCTAATGCAGGGGACACGGGTTCGAGCCCTGGTCTGGGAAGATCCCACATGCCGCGGAGCAACTAGGCCCGTGAGCCACAACTACTGAGCCCGTGCGTCTGGAGCCTGTGCTCCGCAAGAAGAAAGGCCGCAATAGTGAGAGGCCCGCGCACCGCGATGAAGAGTGGCCCCCACTTGCCACAACTAGAGAAAGCCCTCGCACAGAAACGAAGACCCAACACAGCCAAAACTAAAATAAATTAATTAAAAAATAAAGGGAAATAATTTAAAAAAAAAAAAAAAAAAAAGATGCCTCGGGGGCCTTACAAAGGGAGAGGAGGGTCAGGACGTGAGCTTTGGGTTCCCCCAACGCCACCTCAACCACTGTTCCCCTGGTGTGTTACACATTGGCCTTCTGTTTAAGATTTCGTCTGGAGAAAGGCACGCACTGCTAAAACCATGTTTGAAAAAAGGCACTGAGTAGCCCTCCTTCCTTGTTTTGCAAACGATTTGCTACGAGGCCCAGAAAGTACAGTGACTTGTCCAAGATCACACATTCTGTCAGATGTGAGTCAGATTTCTTGACACCCAGGTCATGGCCACTTCTACTACACTGAACTTAGCACCTTTCTTTCTTTCCTTTGAGTATTTTATACCAGTGCCACTCAAAGTATCGTCCACAGGCCGGCCCGTGACAGGACAGAAATTGAGAGTAAGCATTTAGAAACTTTTATAGTAGTGTGATTAATTTTTAGAAATTGGATCTTGTGTTTTATATGTCTTTTTGAAATTTTGTTTTCTAACTTTTTTTTTTTTTTTAACAAAAATCTTGGCCCACAATAGATCGGAGATTTTAAAAAGAAAAATAATTGGCCCTTCACCCCTGGTAGTTTGGGAAGCACTGTGATGCAGGGCATTGAATCTCCACAGAGGTTGAGCCAGTTATGGGCTGCAAACAAGAGGCAGGTCTTGCTTTAAGGAACTTTTTTGGATTCTGAGCAGGTAAGGAGGCAATATTACTTGTTCTTTTTCCTTAATATGTTTCTTGCTTATAAAATAAAATTACAGCTTGCATGAAACTAAGAGATGATATATTTAAATATATATGATAATATATGAGAAGAATTATGTATTTAATAGCAGTAGTAATGTTTAATTTTTATGAACTGTTTGGAATTGTAATCTCAGTTTAATTGGTTAGCGGTTTTGTTGAATGGAGTTGTATTGTAGTTGGTTTTCTTGTTTAGTTTCTGTCTATTCTAAAAAATAAATTCTCCTGATGTATTTTTTTTTAAATTTTATTGTGGCCAGAACACTTACATGAGATCTACCCAGACCTTTTTATAATTTTTTTTTTTTTTAACTGTGTGTTTCCCCCAGATGGGAGCTCCTGTCTGGGCCCCGGCCCTGGTCAAGTAAACAGTAGCTGCTGTAGCTGCTCAGTGGATGTTTATGAAGGACTGGATGGCCACAGCTTTGGACCTCAGCCTCCTCAAGATCTTATTTTTTTTGTATAATTTACTTTTATTACACGACTCAGTGATTTCAGGATTTTATCTAATTACTCTTACTAACTTAAATATCCTTTAAACATAGAATTATTTTGCCCTACCAAATTTACTCCTAGAGGTATTTTTAAAGTATTTGTTACTTTAGTTTCTGGTCAATTAAAAAGAGGTCTATATAACGATTAATCCCATATAGTATACAGGAGCTGAGGGAGAGGACTTTATTAATAACTTCATTCACCTGAATTAATTTACCTTTCTCTTCTTAGTAATCTTGACTATTCCAAATAACTATTCATACTCTATTCCTTGTTTCAGAATAGTAGGTTCTCTAAAATCTTCAAAAGATGCTATGCTTTCTATAATAAGGAGCCTAAATTTGAGTTGTTAATGATTCCTAAGCGATTTTCAAGTCAGTGGAGTAAAGGTGGAAGAGACAGGCCCTTCGTCAGCCTCTGCTTCTGCTTTTGGAGGCTCAGGCATTAGCCTTCAACTACTTATAAAAGCTTTTTGTCCTGTCTCCAGAGAGCAGGGAACAGAACCAGTTGACCTAGAATCATAAACGATAGCCAGTTTGGATTATTTTTAGGCTTCAATCAAAGAAATTGGTACCTGTGTCACATTGATCATTTCTAGCTTTGGAGGAGGCTCGTTTATCTTGTAACGGCCAATGTGTTGTGAAATGTTGTCACATGGATCACTGCAACTTTCCAGGCCTTAAGACTGTTGAGGGAGGCAGGAAACCTGCTCCTTTTTTCTTTTCCCTCTCTTTCCCCAGAGGCTGTATGACTCTTGTCAGTAGCTCTGATGTCAGTTGCTTGAGAGAGGTTGTTGCCATGGAGAACCATCCTTTTAAAACATGTTTATGTTGGCTTTTCGTAATGAGTGGTAATTTGAGCAGCTGATGAGGCAAGTGGAAAAAAGAAAATGAACGGCTTTGTTAGCATTGGCCTTCCTACGAGGAATTTGGCATTATTTGTATTTCTTTGCTGTTGTCCAGGGAAAAACAAGCTATTCTGTCCCTTCCAGTTCCCCATTATCTTCTCTGAGATATCCAGTTCATTTATCTGAGTCTGTAAATCCAGGCAGGGTTCTAACGCCTAACGTTAGGGAGGTATCTGCCTGCTTGCAGTGGGTTGGGAGTTCTCTTTGATGTCAGATCACTTCGTAAGCAAACTTCGTCCTTGTCTGCCAGAAGTCAAACGGCAGATGGCAGCCCTCTCTACCCCTCACTAGCATAATTCAGTAAATTAACAAGAGACTGAGATTGAGAACTTCATCAAAACCCAGAGCCCTCCAACCAACTCGGGGTGTGTGTGTGTGTGTGTGTGTGTGTGTGTATACTTCACATGCATCTAACATTTCCAAAAAGCAGATTATATTTCATAATAAATTTATTCATTCAGCAAATATTTACATAGCATCTGTTTACTTATATACTAGAGAGAAAACAAATTTTTTTTACTGATGAAATTTAAAACTTTATTTATGGACACTGATATTTGAAATTCACATAGTTTTCATATGTCATGAAATAGTCTTCCTTTGATTCCCCCCCCCTCCCTCCCCCCATTTAAAATGTAAACACCATTCTTAGCTTGTGAGGTATACGAAGATCGGCAGCAGCCAGATTTGGCCCTTGGGGCATACTTTGCCAGCCGTGTTCTAGAGAGAGCCCTCCTGGAACCCCTGCACAGGTCCTGGGTTCCTAGAACCTGTTTGCATGAGCATTCACACACTGTACACATGTACACACTCACATAAAGTTAAGAGTTGCCGTGTAATTCTAGTTCTGTTGTTGTATTTTTTATTTTTAACCCCTCTTCAAATCAAAACGTCCCGTCAGTCAGTGGAGTCTTGTATTTGTTTTTAACTCTTGTGATGCTTGCTAATCCTGCAAGTGATTGTGTTTCCCAGGCAGATTCCATGAGGCTGGTTATTTCTGAGACTTTGTGTGTTTATCCTAACTCCAGATGTGAGTGAGTGAATGATATCTTGAAAAAAACACCAGATTTTACCCCTGAGTAAACTTGTGAGTGCAAAAATAGCTCATTGTCAGTGAAACAGTGTTTTCAATCATGTGGAAACCAAAAAGGTGCCATAGAAAGCAAGAGAAGAAATGCTGACCTAGTCGCACCATCCCTGGTTTATGACCAGCATGTTGATCACTCCTTGCTCAACCTCTGGAGGCAAACCATTCCGATGACTCCCGGGAAGGCACAGCTCCCCAGGTTGTGTGATCAGCTCGAGATAACACGTAGGCTGCACCCTAACAACCTGCTGCCGGGGGCTTCTCGTGGAACTGGATCCACCTGCTTTTCTTCTCAGAATGATCTCCTGACTTTGCCTCAGATGTACTCTAGAACTCTCTTGCTTTCCAGCCTCTTCTTTTGATGGCAAGAACGGTCAACCCATGCATGTTATTTTATTGCTGATGTTCAGCCCGCCCCACATCATGCATGTCATAGTTCCATAAAACACAGCACCTCATTTTTCCGACTTACCTAATCTTCCAGAAGGTGACATGGTAACGTGTGGAATAACAGACCAGAAGAGACATGTATGGATCGTTTGCTGAGCTGTGCATCGCTCAGGGCCACAGGGAGTGATGGGCTGGTCACACTAAAAGTCACTGGGGTGCACCTGCAGCAGTTAGCAAAGCGATTTGCACTGTGAGGCAAGGTGGCATCTGATTAGAAGGGTGTGGCTCCATCTGGGTGGGAAGACTGTCCGCTGCAGAATGCTGCTTCTCTCTTTGCTTGCCACCCTTCCAAGCCCCTTCTAGTCATGAGCCCCGCCTGGCACGCCGGGGAATCTGTGCTGACAAATACAAAGCTTCTGGTTCAGTGGGGGAGTGGGAGTGCTTCCCAGCCTGGGTCTGCCCGGGTTGGTGTCTTTTGTGCTTTCCTGGAGCGCTCACCGTGGGTTTGTTCTTCATGAGAGGCTGTGCTGAACACAAATGAAATAGGAATGATTTCTGCCCTCAAGGAACTTAAAAATTCCTGGGGAAGATGCTTAGAAAGCAAATTATACAAAACCAGAAAGTAGAAGTAACCAATTGCTAGTCGCAGTAGTAAACAAGAGTGGTTGTTCACGGGGGACCAGCTTCTTGAAGGAGGCAGCTCTGCACTTGATCTTTAAGGGAGTGACGCACACAGCTGTGTATGAAGGATCTGGAAGAGCGTCGCGGGTGACCGCGGCAGCGCCTTCGGCTCCCTCTGTTGGCGAAGGGTTTCGTGCTCACATGTCCGGGCACCCCCTCACCTCAGCACTGCCCCCATCTTGACGGGTCATGAAATGGCTTCATACCTGAACTCATCACTGTCCTAAGTGGACGGGCGCAATTTCTGCCTCCCAGGAGACGTCAAGACATAACTTGTGTTTGTCAGAGCTGTCCTGCCGGAAAGTTTAGGAAAGATGCAAGTGTTCTTTCAAGCTACTCACTTGCCAAGCTTTCTTAACTCTTCACAGACTAATCCAGCACAAGCTGACGACACGGGCTGGGGTGGAAGCGTGCGTTTGTTCATCACAAGCAGTAGTTCTCAGAGCTAGTGACCCCGTTGCTAAGTCCATTACCCTTGAGCTCTGGGTGTCTGCTTTTTCTTTCCATGAGAAAGTTCATTGAAGGATTACTATTGCAGCCTGTATCTCAACGTGGAACTCAAAAGGCTTCAGTCATCTTGTCACTTAAGATCGGCAGTGACGTGAGAAAGGCTGGTGAGCTAAGGTGTGTGCCTTTGAAACCTCATCCTGCACTGTATGCTTATCATAACTGGTAGATTTTATGCTTATGGTGCACCTGCCCCAAACATCTCTCTAAATTCTCTGTCCAAGCTGCTGTGTTTCCCTGCCCCAAGAGTTACTAACAACATTCTTCTGAGAATAGTAAAGAGAATCCTCTGTATTTGGGCAGTTCACTGTTAATCCATCTCAGTAGACATGTTTGAATGACACCGAGGACTGGGAACCCAGAAGGGCTTGAGCAGCTAGCTCACTGAGCTGCAAAGCCTCTAGGCAGAGTACCTAAAAGAAGCGAAGAACAAACTCATGACATTCTGTAGCCATTTGAGAAAAGGCGACATGCATCTTTCAGGCACCTGAGATGACTGTTGTATATGATAGCTAATTTCTTAAGTGTCTCTCTCTGCAAGGTCTTGTGTCCTTTGCATCCAACTCTTCCCGCCCCCCGCCCCTACCCCATTTGTAATTCAGAATCGCCAGAGATAGGTTTAGGCCTTAAGATTTTCCAGCTCTAATTATAAAACTCTTAAGCCTGGTTTCAGGCTATTTTTTTTATTTATATGAATTGCAAACTAGATAATAGAGTATTTTTCTATTTGGAAAGTAGTATCTATTTCTTGTGGCCTTTTTTTCGACCTGAAGTTTTAGCATCAGTTAACTTCTACCTCATCAAGTTGAGCATGGACCAATTGATATATACTTCAGTGTTGGGATGATTTCTGAAGAGAGAAACGGTGACAGGTGGGTCTGTGTGATGCAGGCCGGAAGTCGGGATGCCGTCGTGGAGGGAGGATGGGCCCTGCGCCTGGCAACCTTGGGCCAAATCCTACTTCTGCCAGCTCCCACCGTCAGGCCTTCTGAATATTAGGTGCTTTGAGCTTCGGTTTCTACCCCTGTCAAGGTGGGGTGACATACGATAATAAGTGATTGCCACACTGAAGGCATCCAAGAAATGATAGCCGCTTTCTTCAGTGCACCGGGCTGCGGGCACTCTGGGTCAAGTCTCCACACATGATGGAGGGAGTAGTCCCGCCGGGCTCTTCTGGCTTTAAACCACTGACGTTCTGTGAGCTGGGGAACAGTCCTCCTGGGTTCTGACCCTCAGAGTGTTTATTGGTTGGGGTAGAAATTAAGGCCCTTGCTATCGCTTGGGAAAATCCATCGTCAAATGTTCTTTTAAACACATGCTGTACACTCATAGGTTCTGAAAGAAACGAGAACACTGCGGGGTTTTCTGAGACAGACAAGATTAACCCACGAAACAATGTTTTAGAACAACACAGACTATTTCATTTTATATTTTTAAAAGGGTGGCTTTTAAAATATATGGAAAATAATTCAAGATTCTCAATGTAGCTTTGGATCTTTCTTTTTAATTAACAAAAAGGGAGGTAGGGTAGTGGATATATTACAAATTTAGGGAGAAACCTTTTAAACTGTTTTGTTGATTCCCTTACCGTTTCCCCTCATTGACTGAACTGTGTCTTTGGAAAGCTTCTTCGTCTTAGTTGCACTGCATGCCCTCGGATATGCACAGCTACAGGCGACATGTCCCTTCCCCAGCTGAGTGAGGAGACCGGTGAACTGACGGGACGTCACGGCCAACAGAAAGGCTGGAGGTTCCACAGAGAGACCCCTACCTAGCTCCTACTATAGAGACTCTGTCCCTCCCTGTCCCCGGGGGAAAGCCTGACTTTGTCCTTGTGTATGCTGTGACTGGACAGCTATTTTATCTCTTGGCATTCAAGCAGGACTTAAGGAATCTTAGACTGTAGAGGCATGAAGCTGAGGGAGAGATTGCCAGGTCATTCGTTCCAGAAACCCATCACATTTCTGCTTCCATCCGGATAGCTTCATTGGTATTTTCCTGACTCTCTGCCTCTTGAGAACACAAATTTAGGGTATGTAAAGGATCAGTGGAGACTTTCAAGCCAAGGTATATAAAAAGAGAACCTTCAAAACCTTAAGCACAAAATGGGAATTTATTATCATTTTAAAAGTTCCAACTTCTTACTAGCTTTCTTAGAAATATTGGGATGATTTCCAGGACTTAGGTTTAAAATAGATTCATATTCCAGTTAGTAGTCACCCCAGTTTTTTGCTTTTATTGATTTTAGCTTCTAATATATAGTGTCAATTCTTTTAAATGAATGCTTACCAATTATTCGTTGCAAAATAGTGTTTGGCCCTTCCTGTTCTCCTAAGTGGTATTCCTAGATCTGCTGCCCAGCTGTGTGCTCTCTTACAGGTGCTGTAAAATATTCTCCGTGGATGGGCTTGTAGGTGCATTGCCATCACTCCTGCATCTTGGCCTGACAGTTGGGGTGATAGTCGTCTGCGAGCCGAGCTCATCTGCTACCCGCTTATACAGCCTCACTATCCCTCCTCTGCTGTCTGGTGTCACAGAGGAATGGTCAGCCCAAATGTCATTTCAGAGTTCAGTAAATTTTAGACTTTCAAGTCTAATTTAATCTATTATTTGACTTGATTAGTAACTGAGACCCAGAGAGGTTATGGGATTTATCTAAGGCCCTCCATTAGTTAATAGCAGGAATTAGAATTTTAAAAGAAAAGGTTTCCTAAATCCCTAAGCTTAAATCAAATGTTCGGTAAGATCATTAGTTAACCATACCTCCCTTGCTGGTATTTTGTATGGAACAGGAAGTTTTCAAGTTATTTGTAAATTTATTTTACTAGTTTTTAGAACACTGTTAGCAAATTGGGATTCTCAAAGTTTATGAAGCAGTGAAAGTCACATTTGGTATTACAGATTTTTTTGTGTGTGTGTGGTTGCATTATACGTTTAGTGGAAATGTGGGAAGAAGCGAGTTTGTTGCTATTTCAGAGTACTAAAAAGTTGCCGGTGCTTTTCGCAGTACTTGTTCACTTTGAAGAAGAGACCAGATATGAAAAGTATTCGTTTTCTTAAAAAGGTGTACATTGTTCACATTCATGCATTCATGGCTGAGAATATAGAAACAGGGATTGTAATCACTGTAGTAAAACTGGGTTTATGATTTATAAAGTCATGAAATATGAGACCTGGGCTTTGCTTCTACAGCAGTCACGTCTGCAACCTATTCCTCCTTTGTTTCCATGGTTTTCAAAACAGGTACATTCCTGGAGTGTGGGAGGCTGTCCGCCACTCTCCCCTGCAAGGCATTGTTTTGCCTCCACTTCCCTTGGGTGCCGGCACCTCTCTGGCTTGTCTCCACGCCCCGCTGAGCTTGGTGTGCAGTGGCCCGTGATTATTAAAACCCTTATCACCAGAGGACCGGATTACGAGCAGAGTTATCTTCTAGGATTAGAAAGGCCCGCAGAGTTCAACAAGTGACTCAAAAATGATCTTGTATTTTCTAGTAATTAAAAGTGTGATTAATACCAGTAATTAGTTCCTGTGATTTAACTGTTAAAAGCAGGAATTCAGAAGCTAATAAACAGGTGAACGAGGTAAGGAGCCATAGGATATGACTCGGATTTGAGTTCCTAAGACACAGATACGCTCCAGAGGAGTTGGCCCATGTAAGACAAACTCCTTTCATACTGTGAAGCTAAGTGAGACCTATTTTATGTAAACAGGCCTCCTTCATGGAGACTTGCCGTGTGTGGCCGTGCGCCGTTACTAAATGGAAGGCAAGACCTTTCTCGTCCATCAGGCGGGGATTGGCTGGGATCAGGAGAGCCTTGAGAAGATTTTTCATCCTGCTGTGCAAAATTTCAGCTCTTTTTCAACATTTGAGGAACAAAAAGACAAAGTGACCTTGTTTTTTTGGCTCCTGTGGCAGCTATTTTTAAATTTTTCTCAAAATTACCTCATGGGATTCCAGCCAAAATTGAATATTGATAGATAACATTTAAAAAGCTCATTTGGTTTATTCCACATGTTCTGCATTTTACCTTTTGAAATTTAAGAAACTGACTACGTGATTTTGTGTTTTTAGCCCTGAGTAAAATAAGGTTTGTGCTGATTGGATAAGCTGTGATGTTGTTGGTGAGGTACCCTTTGGGGAGAGCTCTCTGGGTCAGCGGCCATTCAGAGCCCAATTGCCCACTGATATAATATTGATTCACCCGAAATTTCAGACGGGAGGCTACTTTGATCCCACTGAGCTGGGTTTCGAGTGCTGCAGTAACAAGAAAATACATGGTCCAGTTATATGTGTGGTTGTAATAAAGCTAGCTGCACAAGCAGAGCTTTGCCCGCCCAGTTCAGAATAATTTTCAGACTCCTAATTTGGAAACTGATTTATTCAGAAAACTGTTTTCCCACCCCATGAAAGGGTCGGACCACCCATCTCGTCCTGTGCGAGTAAGTGAATGTGAAGGGGGAAGCCAGGTAATTATGAAAACCTAAGTTTTAGTGTACTTGTTTAAGGGCTTGATTATTTTAAAAGACTGTGGGCAGAATTATTCCAGACACTGACCTCACTTAAAGCACAGTCCTTACATGTTTCCATTTGAAGGTGCTTCCTTTTTCACGCACACGTTTTCATCTCCTTACTGCCAGCCTGCCACAACCTATACGGTGTGATACCAGCATTTGATTTTTTATCCCAGCCTGTTAAGTTAGGATTCTTTTTCTCTTCTCAAGCCTTACAACTGAGTGTATTTATGTAAAATTAAAATGTAAACCACACTTAATCCCGGTGGTTATGAGTGAGTAATTCCTCCATTTAGAAGCAGACGGACACAGCCATGGGTGTCTAGTTCACGGCAGTGTGGGGGGGGGCGTCTCATGTCTCCCACCCCCAGCTGAGGGCAGAGGGCACCCCAGCTCTCCTGTTCCTTCCGGGAGGAGGGGGGCACACGGGCCCTTCCAGCCCTGGTGCCTCCTCTCTCGAGCGGCTGCCAGAGGGCCACGCTCTGGACACACCAGGGTCGAGGCTGGCACGTGGCTCCTGGTTTAGCAGGGGCTCCCATATACGCATGGCGTCTGAGCTTGTGGGTCAGGGCGCAAAGGCCTGTGTATCCACAGCGAGACCAAGTAGGTGTCTGACGACACCCCAGAGCTCCGGGCTTTTAGGGTCCTTGTTTCTGATGGTGACTCTAGGAACTTCGTTGCCATTTATAAGGTTGTTGCCAAGGAGCCGTTCTGTCAGAATGGCGTCCAGGTGACTCACCATCTACCTTGTGAAGTTAGCCTCCGACTCCCTGGCCTCCCACCCCATACGGCCCTCAGCTGGTGCGCGTGGCCATCTCATTCCACACCTTGCAGCTCAGCTCTACCCGACGGCCGGCGAGGAGTCCAGGAGAAGCCCGGCCCCCCAGCCACGTGGTCTCCGGGCTGCCGAGGGCGCGGGGCTCCGGGTGGTGGTGAGTAATTAGCTGATGCATAACCGGTGTTACTCTTTTCCCCACCTCAGGACCACCCCAGTCCTGACGCTGCAGAGGGGACTGACATCTCCCCCATGACCACCAGTGCCTTCACCATCCGCGAGTACTTTGCCAGGCGCATGGCGGAGCGCAAGAGTAAGGCGCAGGGCACGGCCGTGGGGCCAGAGGCTTCAGAGACCCCAGTGGAAAGGAAAGCAGGGAAGAAAAGAAAGAAAGAGTCGAAAGATAAAAATGTGGAAAATTGCACCCACCCCAAGGCCAAGAAGAAGGGAGACCAAGTTGAGTGGCAGCTGGGAGACCCCCGTTGGGATGAGAATTCTGGTGCTGCTTCTGAGGCTGGAGAGGGTTGCGTGGGGCCACTCGATGACCGGGACTCTCCCTCGAAGCCCAGAAAAAGGAAAGAAAAGAAAAGGGGACAGAAGCAAGCTGAGACAGCAGAGGATGGTACGCTAGATGAAACACCAGTGAAAAAGAGGAGGAAGAAGAAGAAAGGTTCCAAATAAATTCTCTGGAGCCAGGGCCTCCCGGCTCCTCAGCTGTCAGGGCGCTGCTGGGGCAAACTCCCTGGCCCGAAGTCGGAGCCGGTTCACCCCGGGAGCCGTGCACAGCCTCTGACACGCCCGGCCCTGCTGCGTCTCGCCCTCACGCCTTCCCAAATCAGATTCCCAGAACTTCTTAGTGTCCCAAATCATGGCTCTCAGAAACAAATAAATTTCTTTTTTAGACTCTGAGTCCACCGTATTTATTCCCCTTCATGTGAATACATCATTATGTGCACGCGCATGTGTGTGTAGGTCTCTCACAGTCTGTATTTGCTCTTGCTTTCTTTCAGTAACAGTGAACTGTGCTTCCTTCTGAAGGAGTCAGTCTAATTAAAGGATTAAGAGGCAATAGTTTGCATTCAGATAGCTCTTTTTGTTCTATAGCCAACCATATGTTTCTGCCAAGTTGGTTTTATATCATTACATTCCCAAATCAGAGAGTTGTTTTGGTCTGGTTTGGTTTGGTTTTGATGGGGAAATTGTTTTAATGCCGTCCTTTCCACTAAGCAGTGGCAGCCGTGTATTTTGAGGAGTTTAAGAGGTGAGCTGACGGTGGGGGCAGTTTAACTTCCCAGCTCTCACAGGAGCCCTCTTGCGGTTCCTCAGCGAGAGTCGGTGGTCGGATATGTTTCCATTAGGTGTCCTCAAGGACAGCTGCCCTAGAGTGGACTCCTCCTTAACGGTAACCATCAGGAGATCCTCAGGAAGTTAAAAAAAACCCGAGACCCTAAGGTTATGAAATTCATTTCATCTAGATTGGGACTGCCTTGTGAAAGTTCCTAAAAGTATAAATATCACATAAAGAGTAAAAGATACCTTCAGTCCTGCTCACGGCAAATGGTGCCACCTCCTGTGTTTATACTGCCTCTGCCACACCCCGGCGTGTCTCCCTGTGTGCAGGTTAAACTCTCCCCATGCGGGTTTCCCCGGAAAACTGCAGACACCTTCACACCCTCTTTGGGACACAGAATGCAAAAGAAAGCGCATGTTTAAGATTTAGAGGTCCAGCACTGTGGTTTCCTCTCTTCTGCTGTCTTTGTTCTCTTGACCTCTCCCTTCTTTTCTTTTTCATCCTTTCCCCCTTTTACCCCCTCTTCCTTGCTCCCCCTGCAAATTTTCAGTTCCCAGTTTTCTCTTACCCCTTGCTGGCTGCCTGCTCCCGGTCCTGCAGACCTTTCGGGAACTCGGAGGATGTGGTACAAGGGCGGGTCGTGTGCTGCCTTCCACCTGATTTATAGATGCTCCTGGGTAACAGTAACGAAAACTCACTACAACCTGATGAGCTTTTGCCCTGGATTTTAACCCTTGTAGTCACACATTAGATATGAAGCATGGCCCCAAGTTTCTTAAAACTGAGAAAATATATGAAGAATGTTTGATTTTAGTCTCCTAAGAATTCTGAATGGTGCTAATTGTTTACAAGGATACACACGCACACACCTCACAGAGAAAATTCTTATGAATTCAGAGCCTGAGTTCTAGTTTCTGAGTTTATTGTGGCCCTCAGAGTTTAGAATCCCAGGCAAGGTCCAGTCTAATAAAGCACCAAAGATTTTTAAAGTCACTTTTCTTCACAGAGGGCACATGCCCAAGTTATCTGTGCTTGTTCTATCTTGTATATGAAACTAGAGTTCCAAAAGAACTAGAGTTCCAGAAGGGAGTTCCAGAAAAGAAACTAGAGTTCCAGAAGGAAGTGGGTATGTATGAAACCTAAAGAGAATTATATATATATATATATATATATATATATATATATATATGGATATATATTAGACTTGGGTAGGTTTTTTTGCCTTTTCATTTACTTTTAACTTCATTTGCCAATAAAAATGAGAGCCAGGAGGATATGCTGAATTGTATGCAGGAGGAGGAAACAAATGGGCATTTAGGGAGCAGGGAGCTGCATCTCGGCCAGGTGGGGTGAAGTGGGTGGTGGGAAGACCAGAGGAGGGAGGTGCTCAGGGGTGCTCTCGGAGTTGGGAACCCAAGGCAGTTGCATCGCGAGACTGTTGAAGTGCGACTCTCATGGAAAGCACCTGTAGACTGTGGCAATTATTATTTTAAAGGGCCGCAGAAAGAACTGAATGATTTTAATAATCGAGTGGGTAGCCTGAGAAAAAGGTATACGCTCAGCAAAGAGCAGACATCGTGACCATTTGCTTTGAATAACACAGAGTATTTTCTCTAGAAATGCTCAGCTTTCATTTTTCCCAAGTGTCTCCTTTTCAGGCCACTTAGTTTTCTGAATCAAAGTGGAATTTAGAACAATGAAACGTATGCTCTCTGGACACTTGCATTTCATAGGCATGATATTTTAAAAATTGTTAACATATGAGCCCTATTTTTTGCCTTAATTTATTCCACTCGGTGAAAATGTATTAATTCTGTAGTCATCAGTGCTTTTCTTGGCATCCTTCAGTTTTAAGAGGGAAAGTAGCTTCCCAGGAAGAGATTTGTCCCATGAAGAGGTTCTTAAATGTTGTCTTGTAGTGCCCTTCTTTTGTTTTCTGTTAATTGTAATAGAAAATAATTATTACTATATGCTGTTTTATGTGCCCGGCCCTGTTCCAAGCACTTTAAATAAATCAACTCGTTTAGTCTTCAGACAACCCAGTAAGATAACCATTATTGTTTATCCCCTTTTACAGATAAACTCTGCTTTATAAAAGGACCTCTTTGGATTTTTATCACTAGGTTTATGCTGCTCCCAGGGAACCAGCAATGCTCTCGTCTCCTCTCTGCCCTGGCCACACACCCGCACTTTTTTATTTAGTTCTCACCCTTGTGACATTACCTGTCTTTAGCAAGATTTTCTATGGCTGATGCTCTTCACATGCCACTGTTACTTTTAAATGAGAATATATTTGAAAGCAGCTGGCCAACTGTGAAGAGTTTTACAGTTAACTTGAGTTAGTATTGTTGATACGAACTGTCGAAAATGCTTTCTAACACCGCATGTTAGAAATTCTTGATGAGTTTTCCCTTCCAATGTGGTCAGGAGGTTGGTGGGAAATTGTTTAAGTAACTCAGCTTCATAAGGCCTGTTTGCCAGTCTACAAAACAAAGACAGAATTTCTTCCAATTTGTAGAAAATACTGATCCTTCTGAAAGATGAAAGCAAAACGAGCATTTGTTCTATACCACAATGCCTATCTCTGCTTCTCTCCTCACCTGCTGGCTGACCCTGGCAGGAGCAAGCCGGGACCTGTTTTGTTTTTTTCTTTAGGAACACCATCAAAGAAATGTTTCAGCACCGTCTACCTGAGCGATCTCAGCCTCTGGACCAGCAAGCAGCGCCGTACTTAGATTTGAGTAAGAACTTCCCCACTGTCACCCTGTGTGTCTTTCGGGTTCTGCAGCCACTGCAGTTTGGAGCCTGCTGCGCTGGCTTGTGAGGCTGGGGAGGTCAGATCGGTGCTCTGATATCTGACTTTATAGTGCTCAGTTATTAGTGAGCAAATTAGTATGTCCTAATAAAGGGGATGACTAGACTCCTTGCATGAAAGTATGCTCTCCAGTTAGGAGACACTGAACACACTCAAATGACATGCACAAAGCCCATGGGAACAGGGCAGGGGATGCGGAGAGAGGTGCTTGCAGGGAAGGGTAGCTGGGAGCGGGGGCGCGGTCCGGTTGCTGAGGCCCTGTGGCTGTCTGCAGGGCGTGGGTTAATGCACACACGCCCACCGGGTGCTTTCCTCCCACCTGTGCTGAACTTATTTATATAAGCATTAGCAGTCAACTTTTAAGGAAAACTACAGTGAATTATTTGACCAAAGGAAGAATTTTGTAATTAGTTACATCTCAGATTTTCTGTTGGTATTTCCTATATTGTGTTTCCTTAAAGCAGAGTACATGGTTGCTGAGAGACATTTATTTGTTCTAAAAACATTTACTGAGCTGCAACTTCAGGCTGAGCCCAGGCCAATTCAAGATGGGGAAACAGATCCACTACAGGGTCTACCCACCCTCAAGACCTACCATCTTGTGCCATTGAGAATGGGCCGCTGTGCCCTGGGACGCTCTCTGTGGGACATACCCGGACCTGGCTGCATCTACAAGGGCTAGATGGTGTTGCATCTCCTTCAGCTTTTGTGCGGGTGTTAAGTTGGGTGGTTAGCTGTGAGACATTCTGTGCTCACTCATTTGACTTGAACCTGAGGAATGACTTTCTACTAAGATCTCCCTTATTAACAGGATTTCTAAGTCTGTGATAAATAAGCAGATTATGTGCATATTCCTCCATATAGAGGAAACTAAAAATGTGTTTTGCGTTAAGTGGGGAGTGTGAGAAAGATAGACCCCAGCTTCTCTCTCTCATCCTCCCGTCCCCCCTCATCCCTCCTGCTACCAGCACATCGGCTGAGGGAACCAGGTGTGGAAGTTCTAGGAGGGGTGGCCTTCAGGTAGCCTCACATCACCTAGCAACCAGGACACCCTTTGAACGTAGATGGAACAAACAGCTATTGACAGGCATTTGTTAAGGAAATAGAAAACGGCTGAAGGCAAACCCCAACTCCAGCCTTCAGAACTTGGGGAAATGAGGGTGTGAGAACTCCAGGGGCGATGTCCAGCACCTTATCTGGTGGAAGCAACCCCTTCTCTCTCGTCCTCGTGGCTTCCCCCCACGAGGGGCTTCATTCCAGGCTGTCCCCATCTTCCGCCTTCTCCTAGACTCCCTAGAACTCCCTGAGCGTCCTTTCACGAATACCCCTCGGCCCTTCCTCCTACTACTGTCAACTAAGCATGAGAAGGAGGCAGGAGGTCTTGGAAGGTTTCGGCCGCACTCTGTTCTCTCTCTCTCCATTCCCTGTACATATGTATTCATGGCTGACATTTCTGCTCATTTCTGGACGAGTCTTAGCACTGTGTCTCTGTCCCTCACCAGTCAGTCTCAAGCCAGGTGATGTTTTCATCCGGCATCTCCAGCCAGCCATCCCGAGGGCCCCTCAAATTCAGTGGGTCTGGAAGGAACTCTGGTTCACCCTTCCCAGGCCACCTTCTGTACCCTGTTACTGCTGCGTGTACCCCATGCTCTCAACCCTCTGGCTTTAGCATCTGTGGTTGTTTGTAATAATTCAACCTGATTAAGTGACCACCGTCAGTGTCCTAGGTGAGTCACCACCCCACGGGGCTCACAGCTTAGCGCTCCCTCCTTCCTGCCCCCTCGGCCTGGCTCGTGGCCTGGCTCTCCTTTCCATTCTTCCAGTTCACTCTGTAATACACCCTCCCGGACCCTTGCATCCAGTGCCTCGAGGGTCCCCCACCCGGCCTGCAGTCTCTTGCTATTGCCCATGACGGGCTCTTCTCTATCACCGCCCCCTCTCTCCTGCTGGCCTGTCCTCTTCACCTACTGGCCTTCCAGGCCTGCCTTCAATGCCATCAACAGCTTCTCCAGCCTTTTCTCGTCAGCCCCCAGAAGCAATCTCTCCTTCTTCCGAATTTTCGTAGCGCTTTCTGACTCAGAGTCTACCCTGTAATAGAACTTTGGGATGTATCATTTTCCCCATGCAGGTCGAGGGCCTCTGGAGGTGAAGTTACTCTTTGTATCCCTAGAGCACCCAGGACAGTGCCTTGCACACAGCAGGTGCAGGAGGGCCCTTAAATGAAGGAGCAAATGAACCGAAGGCCTGAAGTGTATCCCAAGACCAAGATGCCTAATCAGGGCTGCACGGCCGTGGCCCCAGCCCCACTTGGAGATCCTTCTGATTCTCAACACGAGAGCCCGTACGTGTGAGACCTCCTCGCCCAGCCTGAGGGCTCAGTCGTGAATTCCTCCCCACTCCGCCTGTAGGCCTTCCTTGTGACTGTCACCCTGCCACTGGGAGCTCAGATGACCCCCTCCCAGGGCCCCATTTTCAAGACTCCTTTCCTCAAGTGGTGGCGGTAGGATTAAATGGAAAAAGGACCCGGCGAAACACCTGACAGAAAGCCCTCGATGCATTTCCTCTCCTCCTCCAAGCACAAGAGGAGAAATGAGAGTAAGTGCTGCCTACACAAAGTGGAGACCCCAGATGTGGGAAGGCGCTGGCGTCTCCGCCCTCGCAGTGCTCCCTGTCACCGGGGCTCCCGAACCACTTCTTCCGTGCTCGTGGCCGACCAGCTCCCGGGTGCAGCACAGGAAGGTGTGGCCAGGTCATCCTGAAGACACCGGAGTCCCAGGAGGGCTTAGGGCTCCCCACTGGGAGGTGAGCTGCGAGCTGGGCCCTGGGGCAGGTCAGGTGTGGTCACATTGACTCCGACTTCTCAGGTGACAGGCTCTGGGACCCTGCCCTCCCTGGGTCTCCTTGGTGGCCCAAGTCAAGCAAGTTGTTGGAATTTGGCCTGGAGGGATTACAAAATCCTGCTGTGATGGGGCGAGGCGCTGCCAATCTGAGATAAACAAACTATGTTAGCTGCGCCGGCAGAGGGGGGACGAACGTACTCAGGCTTCCAAACCCGAGGATCCCTCCAGACGTTCATCCCTGAGCCCAGCGATCCTGCTCACCTCAACCTCAGCCTGTAAGAGCTGCAGTATTACATTCCTTGTTTTGTAGATGAAGAAATAGGCTCAGAGTTTCTAAGCACCTTGACCAAGGTCACCAGTTCTTAGAGTAGCAGGTGGAATGGTGTCTCCCCAGCCCTAACCCTTTTTTGATCCTGGAAAGGTTATGGATACTACGTTTGATTTTTGTTTTGAATCGTTGAATTTATTCTGCTCAAGGTGTGATTTAGTCCATTTGGGGATGGAAGGTGCCTCCCTAACCACTTCAGGGTGATTCACCAGTAAGGGGAGAGTTGTACTTACTCTGAGGCAGAGTACTGTCACATGTGCCCACTTCATCTTCCCACAGACCTGAAGCAGCAGGGGCCAGGAATGCAGATATGACAGAGACACGGTCCCAGCCCTCAGGAAGCTCATCGTTTAGTGAACTGTGTCATGAAAGTTGGAAAAACTAAGCCATATGATTCCTTTGGATAGTCACAATTTTATGTATCCAAATGCAGAAGGAAGTTGTCAAAAGATTTTGCAGGCCGAGGAAGGCTCATTTGCTGTGCATGGGCAGCAAGACCCCTGTGTATGAAGGCGTGAGTGTGGCAGTTCAAAGTTAAAGGAGCTAGTTAGTGCCAGAGTACTTTATCAGAGGGGTGATATCCTTGAAGTCCCTTTGCTGGGATTTTGTGTTTTGAATTTTGCTTCGTGGATCATGGAGTTTTAGAACCAGAAGGAACTTTAGAAATGTCACTGGAAAGATGGAAGTCAGAGCAGCGATGTGGTGCAGAGCCCCCCCAGGCAGAAGGGAAGCCTCTGGGTGCCTTCGTGGCTCCTCTGCCGGTCTCTGGGCCAGGGCCACCTCCTGGCGGGCTCCTGCGAGGACACTCCACCCCGGCTCCGCTGCTCATGACACTGTGCGAATCTTGACTCTCAGGGGTCCCAGTCACCTCTCTCCTTATCCTTGTGTCTGACCAGGATGGTAGAAAGAGTTTTATCATAAATGGCTGAGAATGGCTGATACGTGTACCTCATTGTCAGTTATTAATGACATCCTTCATTAAGCTGGATGCTTTGTGATTATTTTAACATGTATTTTCCGAACAACCTACAGATAATTATGATTACCCTGATTCTGGGTGTGGAAAATATGAGATTCTGCTTGATTGACATTTTTGCAAGGTCCGACAGCTAGTCAGCACCCAGAGCAGCACTGGGGCCCACATCTGCCCGACTAGAAAGCCCCCGCTGTCTCCTGTGCGTTACAGAGCCTCCTAGCTCTCCCTGAGGATCGTCACGTGAACATGTTAGGGAAGGAACACAACATACTCATGATTCAGGATTTCTCTCAGCAGCCACCTGCGTCCCTGACCGCTCTCGGTCCGGGCCACGCGTCCCTCTCCTGTGCTCCTTTGGAGCCTTTTCCTAAACTCATCACAGAATAAGCTTTGTCCCTCTGTATCCCCAACGCCTAATCCTGTGCCTATCCCCTAACACGTATTTAAGAAATATTTTTTAATAAATAAATAATGGAATCAATGAGTAAATGAAAATTGTTTCCTCTTATTCCACATTTCTGTGTATCTTGGGGCAGTGGGCACCTGTAGCCCAAAGAAATCTGTGCCTAGCACTCAATTTTGTACTTTTAAAGTCAGACTGATTCAAGTGTAATTTATAAACAGTAAATTCACCAATTTTAAGTGTGCAATTTGATGAGCTTTGAGAAGTGGATACAGTGTGTAATCATGACAACTATCGTGATTAGAACATTTCCATCAACCAGTAAGTTTCCTTGTGCTCTTTTGCAGTCAGTTCCCTCCCCCCATGCCCTGGCCCCCTGGCAACCACTGATCTGCTTTCTATCATTATAGCTTTATTTCTTCTAGAATTTCATGTAAGTGGAATCATTTCAACTTAGCATAATGCTCTTGAGATTCAACAGTGTTATTGTATTTGTCAGGGGTTCATTTTTATTGCTAAATAAATTACATTTTGTGGAGAGACCACCGTTTATCTATTTATCACATGAACATTTGGGTTTTTTGCAGTCATGTACTCTTGTACGTAAAACTGCTGTGAACCTCTCAAATACAAATTCTTATTTGGATATATACTTTCATTTCTCATAGAGAAATACCTAGGATTGGAATGGCCAGGGCATATGATAAAAGGTTGCTTAACTTAGAAACTGCCAAACAGTTTTCCAAAGGCTACCACGTTACATTCTCACTAGCTGTTTATGAGGCTTCCGTGTGCCCCACATCCTCACGAACACTTAGTATTCTCATATCTTTTAAATTTTAGTCATTCTAATAGATGTATAAGATTATCTCATTGTGGTTTTAATTTGCACAGTCCCCTGATAACTAATAATGTTGAGCATCTTTTCATGTGCTTATTGGCATTCTCATACCTTCTTTTGTAAAGTGTCCAAATTCTTTGCCTACCCCTTCATTGCATTTTACTCAATACCGAGTTGTAAAATGATCGTCTACATAGAAAACCTCTAGGAATCTACCCCCCAAATCTCCTTGAACTGATAAGTGAGTTTAACAAGCTCACAGGATACAAGGGCCACACGCAATTATATTTTTTATACTTTAATGAACAATTGGAAATAGAAATTAAAAACACAGTAGTATGTTCAGTCACTCAGAAGAATTAAATACTGGGGACGTCAGCAAGGTGGCAGGCTAGGAAGATCCAGGCCCTAGTTCTCCCACAGAAACATCAAATAAACAACTATATGCTAACCAAAATAACATTTAGAAGCTCTGGAAACCGGCTGAGATCTACAGAAACCAAGTGAACACTCAGTCAAGAAAAAGCTTCACTCAGAATGGTAGAAGATTTTGTGATGCTTTTACTTGCCCTCGTTCCACCCCCCACCATGAAGTCAGGAGGAAGTGGCCCGATCTTCATTTGTGTCCCTTGGGCCAGAAAGAGTGGAGTGGAAATTGTTAACATTCTAGGCTATCTGTGGGCTGCCCAAGGGACTGGTATCTTTCTTCCTGACTCAGAACTCAGGGAATAGCATCAGAGTTTGGATCTTAGTCTGGAAGCCATGGAAGGAACTGGTGGGCACCTTGGCATGTGAAACTGCAGGGGAACCACAGGTCCACAGGTGCCTGGGGGCAAAAGATTGTGGGCAGAGGAATACACAGAACATCTAAGACCCTGAGAAAAAGCTGGAGTGAGACTCTTTGGGAAATAAATACATTTATTATTTTTTTTTAATTAGATTTTATTTTTTTATACAGCAGGTTCGTATTAGTTATTTTATACATATTAGTGTGTGTATGTCAATCCCAATCTCCCAGTTCATCCCACCACCACCCCACCCCCCGCCACTTTCCCCCCTTGGTGTCCATACGTTTGTTCTCTACATCTGTGTCTCTATTTCTGCCCTGCAAACAGGTTCACCTGTACCATTTTTCTAGATTCCACATATGTGTGTTAATATACGGTATTTGTTTTTCTCTTTCTGACTTACTTCACTCTGTCTGACAGTCTCTAGGTCCACCCACATCTCTACAAATGACCCAATTTCGTTCCCTTTTAAGGCTGAGTAATATTCCACTGTATATATGTACCACATCTTCTTTATCCATTCATCTGTCGATGGGCATTTAGGTTGCTTCCATGACCTGGCTATTGTAAATAGTGCTGCAGTGAACATTGGGGTGCATGTGTCCTTTTGAATTATGGTTTTCTCAGGGTATATGTCCAGTAGTGGGATTGCTGGGTCATATGGTAGCTCTATTTTTAGTTTTTTAAGGAACCTCCATACCGTTCTCCATAGTGGCTGTATCAGTTTACATTCCCACCAACAGTGCAAGAGGGTTCCCTTTTCTCCACACCCTCTCCAGCATTTGTTGTTTGTAGATTTTCTGATGATGCCCATTCTAACTGGTGTGAGGTGATACCTCATTGTAGTTTTGATTTGCATTTCTCTAATAATTAGTGATGTTGAGCAGCTTTTCTTGTGCCTCTTGGCCATCGGTATGTCTTCTTTGAAGAAATGTCTATTTAGGTCTTCTGCCCATTATTTGATTGGGTTGTTTGTTTTTTTAATATTGAGCTGCATGAGCTGTTTATATATTTTGGAGATTAATCCTTTGTCCATTGCTTCATTTGCAAATATTCTCTCCCATTCTGAGGGTTGTCTTTTCGTCTTGTTTATAGTTTCCTTTGCTGTGCAAAAGCTTTTAAGTTTCATTAGGTCTCAGAAATAAATACATTTAGAAGCAGCCAGGGGAAGGGGGTGGGCGGGGGCAGGGGTGGTTGAGAGCATATACACACAGGCCCAGACAGGATATATTCCCAGAAAAGACCTTAGAAGCTCTTAAGCCTTCACCTTGTGCTGATCTCCAGGCTCAGGGACCTGCTAATTAGTAAATGTCTCCCATGGCAGTCTGCAAAGAGTGGTAGAGTGGCTGTTTTTTCAAATGCCTGGTTTTCAATAAAAGATCACAAGGCATGCAAAGAAACAGGGAAACATGGCCCATTCAAAGGAACAAAATAAATCTCCAGAAACAATCTCTGAAGAAACACACACAGTGGACATGAGAGACAAAAAGCTATAAGCATACAGACAAATACGTTACAACAACTGTCTTACATATGCTCAAAGAACTAAAGGAAATTAGGAAAACTACATATGAACAAGGCAACAATATAAAATGAGCAAAACAGAAAATTCCAGGATGAAAAATACAATAATGAAATTTTCACAAGAGGGATTCAACAGCACATTCAAATAGGCAAAAGAGGGCTTCCCTGGTGGCACAGTGATTAAGAATCCTCCTGCTAATGCAGGGGACATGGGTTTGAGCCCTGGTCCAGGAAGATCCCACATGCCATGGAGCAACTAAGCCCATGCACCACAACTACTAAGCCTGAGCTCTAGAACCTGCGAGCCACAACTACTGAACCCACGTGCCACAACTACTGAGGCCCACGCACCGAGAGCCCATGCTCCACAACAAGAGAAGCCACTGCAATGAGAAGCCTGTGCACCTCAACGAAGAGTAGCCCCTGCTTACCGCAACTAGAGAAAGCCCACACGCAGCAACGAAGACCCAACACAGCCAAAAATAAATAAATAAATATTTTTTTAAAAAAAAATTGAAAAAAAACAAATAGGCGGAAGAAAGAATCAGTGAACTTGAAGACTGGACATTTGAAATTATCAAGTCTGAGAAGAAAAAAAGAAAAAAAAAGGAAGAAAAATGAGCAGAGCCTAAGAGACTTGTGGGACAGAACAAGCACACCAGTATAAGAATTATGGGAGTTCCAGAAGGAGAAGAAAGAAGAGGGGCACAGAATATTTGAAGAAATAATTCCTGAAAACATGTCAAATTTAGGGAAATACACGGATATAAATTCAATAAGCTTAACAAACTCCAAGTGGGATAAAGCCAAGAGGCTCACACCAAGACACATTATCATCAAAGTGTTGAAAGCCAAAGACAGAGAATCTTGAAAGCAGCGAGAGAAAAATGACATCACATTGATCATCACAAATGATCCCCAATAAGACTATCAGTAGATTTCTCAGCAGAAAACTTGCAGGCCAGAAAGCAATAAGGTGATGTATTTTAAATGCTGGGGGAAAAAGCCTTCAAGTTGAAATACAAGGACACTAGAGAATATGTCTGTGCTCTCATATGAAAATAAATGGTTTTCTAGTAAAGGTAAATACATAGACAAATAGAAAAAATAGTATAGTGATTTTGGTTTGTAACTCCAATTTTTGTTTTCTACAGTCTTTTAAGACAAATTAATTAAAAATATAAATCTCTGTTAATGGATATTCAATATATAATGATGTAAGTTGTGACATCAGTAACATAGAGTGAGGGGAGTGGAGCTGTAAAGGAATAGAGGTTTTGTATGTGGTTGAAATTAAGTTGGTATCAATTTAAGGTAGATTGTCATGACTTTAGGATGGTGTATCTAATTCCCATGATAACCACAAAGAAAACGTCTATAGAATATACAAAAAGAAAATGAGAAGAGAATAAAAATGTGTCACTACAAAAAGTCCGCTGAACACAAAGGAAAGCAGTAATGGAGGAAATGGACAAAAAAGCTATAAGCATACAGAAAATAAATGGCAAAAGTGTTCTCATATCAGTAACTAGTTGAAAGGTAAATGGGTTAAACTTCTCAATCAAAAGACATAGAATGGGAGAATGGACAAAAAAAAAAAAATAGTATCCAACTATAAGAGATACTAGATCTTTTAGATCTAAGGATCATAGGTTGAAAGTGAAAGGATGGAAATGTATACTAGAAAGAAACTATTTCAACATACTAAAGGCTACATATGAAAAACCCATAGCCAACATGATACTCAGTGGAGGAAGACTGAAAGCTTTTCCTCCAAGATCAGGAACAATTCAGTGATGCCCACTCTCACCATTTCTATTCAACATAAGACTGGAAGTTATAGCCAGAGAATTTTAGAAAAAAAAATTAATAAAAGGTATACAAATTCCAAAGGAAGAAGTAAAACTACCTCTGTTCACAGATGATATTATCTTATATACAGAAAACCATAAGATTACACACATACCAAAAAAAAAAAAAAGAAAAACTGTTAGAACTAATAAATTCAGCAAAGTTGAAAAATCAACACACAAAAATCAGTTGCATTTCTATACACTAACAATGAACAATCCAAAGAGGAAATTAAGGAAAAATTCTCATTTAAAATAGCATCAAAGAGAATAAAATAGGAATAAACTTAACCCAGCAGGCTAAAGACTTGTACACTGAAAACTACAAAATATTGCTGAAAGAAATTAAAGAAGACAAATAACTGGAAAGACAGCCTATGTTTATGAATTGGAAGACTCAGTATTGTTAAGATGTTAATAACTACCCCAAACGATCTACAGATTCAATGAAATCTTGGTCATAATCGCAATGAGAGATTTTTGCAGAAATAGAAAAATACATCCTACAATTCATATGGAACCTTAAGGGACTTCAAATAGTCAAAACAATCCTGAAAAGAACAAATCTGAAAGTCTCACATTTCCTGATTTCAAAACTTACTACCAAGTTATGGTAACCAAAATTGTGTGGTGTTGGCATAAAGACAGGCATATAAACCAATGGAAGAAATATAGAGCCTGGAAATAAGCCTTCAGGTATATGGGCAAATGATTTTCAACAAGGTGCCAAGACCATTAAATGGGGAAAGGACAGTCTTTTCAACAAATGGTGTTGGAAAAACTGGATGTCCACATGCAAAACAATAAAGTTGGACCATTGCCTTATACCACATACAGAAATTAACAAAAGGGATCAAAGACCTAAATGTAGTGACTAAAACTATAAAACTCTCAGAAGGGAACACAGGGGCAAAATTGGATTTGACACTAGATTTGACAATGATTTCTTGGATTGACGTCATAAGCACAGGCAACAAAGGAGAAAATAGATTAAGTTGCACTTCATCAAAATTAAAAATTTTCGTGTGACAAGGAACATTATAAACAGAGTGAAATGCAACCCACAGAATGGGAGAAAGTATTTGCAAGTCATATAGCTAATAAAAGATTGATATCCAGAATATATAAAGAATTACAACTCAATAGCAAAACACAAGTCTATTAACAAATGCTCAAAGGACTTGAATATACATTTCTCCAAGGAAGATATACAGATGGCCAATAACCACAGGAAAAGATGCTCAACATCACTAGTCATTAGGGAAATTCAAATTATATGCAAGATATCATTTCACACCTACTAGGATGGCTGTTATAAAAAAGAAAGGAAAAACAAACCACCACCACCAACAATAGCAACAACCATAAAGTTACAAGTGTTGCAAGTGTGCAGCAATCAGACCGTTCACTCCAGTCTCTCCTCGTTTGGATAATTTCTGAAGAGAAGCCCCGCGTAAGTCTTATTCTTGCTGCTCTGCTGGTAGGACAGTTTTTCCTCTGGCTTCTAGCAGGATTTTTTTCTTTGTCTGATTTTCTGCAGTTTGAATATGATGTGCCTAGGTGTAGTTTTTTTGGCATTTTCCTATCTAGTGTTCTCTGAATTTCCTCAAAATGTGGTTTGGGGATTATTATTATTGCTTTAAATATTTCTTCTGTTCTTTTCTGTCTTCTCCTTCTGGTACATGGGAACGTGCATAGTTTCCATTACATATATGCTACACCTTTTGTAATTGTCCCACCATCCTTGAATATACTGTTTCAATTTTTTTGTCTTCTTTCTCTTTGCTTTTCAGTTTCGGACGTTTCTATTGACATATCCTCAGGCTCACTGACTCTTTGCTCAGCTGTGTGCAGTCTACCAATGAACCCATAAAGGCATTCACTTCTGTGACAGTGCTTTTGATTCTGAGCATTTCTTTTTTATACTTTCTTAGAATTCCCATCTCTCTGTTTACATTACCCATCTGTTCTTGCATGTTGTCTAGTTTTTCCACTAGAGCCCTTAGCATATTAATCATAGATTTTTTTTTTTTTTTTTTTTTTGGCCTCACCACGTGGCTTGCGGGGACATTCGTTCCCCAGCCAGGGATCCAACCCACGCCCCCTGCAGTGGAAGCACGGAGTCCTAACCACTGGACCACCAGGGAAGTCCCAATCATAGTTATTTTAAATCCCCAGTCTGATAATTTCAACATCCCTGTCATATCTGAATTTGGTTCTGATGCTTGCTCTTTCTTTTCAAACTGTGTTTTTGCCTTTTAGTATAATTTGTAAATTTTTTGTTGAAAGCCAGACATGATGTACTGGGTAAAAGGAACCTGGTGCTGCTTCCTGCGGAAGATTCTCCTCATGGGTTTCCGCTCTGGTAGATTGTGATTCTCTGTATCCATCTATTTGTCTCTCCAACCTCGGGAGCAGCAGCTCGCCCTATGTTTTGACAAAACCTCAGTTTTCCTCCTTCTGAAGAGGGGAAAAGCCCAGTCCTTCCCTCCTGTGTGTTTCTTCCCTGTGAGTCTCCTTTACGACTCACACAGAACACTTCATTTCTGGTCACCAAATGTGTGTGGGGTTTTCACTCAGCAATTTTCTGCAGTACCACCTGGGTGTCCTACAGTTTAACTCAGTTCTGACACTACGTGGAGATAGTATCAGATCCCACAGGTTAAGGACTCAGTCCCACAAAACTGCCCCGCACGAGACACAGACACTCCAGACAGCAGTTGCAAGCCCAGGTTATCACCTGTGCTTCTGACCAACAAATTACAGATCAGAGTTTCCAACAACCCTCTCCTTGGGTCTGATTAAATTGCTAGAGTGTTCACAGAACTCAGGGAAACTCTTACTTATGTTTACCAGGTTATTAAAGCATATGATAAAGGATGCATATGAGTAGCCAGATGAAGAGATACATAGGTGAGGTCTGGGAGGGTCCCCAGCGCAGGAACTTTTGTCCCCATGAAGCTGGAGTGCACCCCCCTCCTGGTGTGGATGTGTTCACCCACATGCAGGCTCTCTGAACACTGAGCTTTGGGGATTTTATGGAGGCTTCCTCGTGTGGGCATGAACAATTAATAACTCTATTTTCAGCCCTTTTCCCTTCTCTAGAGGATGGAGGGTGGGGCTGAAAATTCCAAGCTTCTAATTATGGGTTAGTCTTTCTGGTGACCGGCCCCCATCCCGACGCCCACCCAGAGTCACCTCAACAGAACAAAAGACGCCCCTAGTGCTCTTATCACTTAGGAATTTACAAGGGCCTGAGGAGCTCTGTGCCGGGAACCAGGGGCAGAGAGCAATATATATTTTCTATTATCTCACATCCTGTGGCCTAATTCTCTGATGGATCTAACAAGAGTTGTTGCTTTTCAGTTTGTTCATCTCTTTGCTTGTTGTTAGAATGTGACTGATAACTTCTAAACCCCTTCCATGACAAACTGCAAACCAGAATTCCCATTCTTTTACTTTGAATTTATCTGTGTCTTTGTGTTTAAAGTGGACTTCTTATAGTCACCATATAGTTGAGTCTTGCTTTTTTTATCCAATCTGACAATCTCTGCCTTTTAAATGGAGTATTTAGACCACAAATGCTTAACGTGATCATTGACATGGTTGGGTTTTAATCTAACATCTTACTCTTTGTTTTCTATTTGTCCCATCTGTTTTTTGTTTCTTTTTTCCTCTTTTCCTGTCTTGTATAAACTGGATTAATTGATTTTTTATGATACAATACTATCTACATTAATAGTCTACTAATTCATTTTTAAAAAATTGGTTGCTTTAGGGTTTACAATATTTACCCTCAATTGATCAAAGTCTACCATTAGATAATGTAATACCACTTCACATATGGAACAAGAACCTTACAAGTGTATTTTCACTTCCCTCCTCATGGTCTTTGTGCTATTTTATCGTAACATTTTACCTCTACATATGTTATAAATTCCATAATATATTGGTTTTTTTTTTTTTTTGCTTGAAACAGTTATCTTTCAAAGAGGTTTTTAAAAATAGAGGGAAAAAAAGTCTTTTCTATTTACCCGTGTGTTACCATTTCTTTATGTGGATCCAAATTTCCATTTGGTTTCACCTTCCTTTGTGATAGGACTTCCTTCAGCATTTTTCATAGTGCTACTCTACTGATAATGACTTCACTCAGCTTCTGCATGTTTGAAAAGTTTTTATTTTACCTTCATTTTAAAAGATATTCTGGCTGGGTACAGAAATCTAGGTTCAGAGTTTTAAATTTTTTCTTCCAGTGTTTCTAAAAATGTTATTCTGGATTGCATGGTTTCAAGCACAAAGTCTACTGTAATTCTTATCTTTGTTCCTCTGTATGTAATGTGTCCATTTTCCTCTGGCTGATTTTTAGATTTTCAGAAATTTGATTATCATGTGCCTTAATGTGGTTTTCTTATGTTTCGTCTGGTTAGAGATTGTTGAGATTTTTGAGTCAGTGGGTTTATAGTTTCCATTAACTTTGGGAAATTTCCAGCCATTATAGGTTCAAACGTATATTCTGATCCCTCCTTTTCTTCTGGAACTTCAGTTACTTTTATGATAGGCCACTTAATACTGTCTCACAGTTGTTGCTTCTCTATTTTCTGTCTTTTTTCTCTCTGCTTTTCATTGTGAATATTTGTCTCATGTTCACTAACATTTTCTTCTGTAATGTCTAGTCTGATGTTAATCTTAGCTAGTGTATTTTACATTCCAAATATTGTACGTTTCACCTCTAAAATTTTTATTTTGGTCTTTTTAAGATCTTTTCATCCTTTCCCCATCATGTTCTTGTTTTTCTCTACCTTCTTGAACATATGGAGTGTATTTAAAACAGCTCTTTTAACATCCTTATCTGCTAGTTCCATTATCATTTCTGGTTCTATTTCTGTTGACTGTTTTTTTCATTCTGGTTATGGATTGTATTTTTCTGTGATTTTTTTTCCCCCCAAAAGCCAATACTCTTCTGAGGACACTACCTGATGCACCATGTATTAGGACATTTTTCCACCCTGGCTGGTAGTAAGGGAAACTCTTCCTTTGAAAGAAAACTCTTTCAAAAACTTTTTTTCCAGTGTTTTTTCCACAGTCTTGTTTTTGTTTTTTTTTTCACACATGTGCATATGAGTACTCAGCCAAAGATTCAAGGAGACCCTTCTGCAAATCTCTGAGGCTCTCCCTCTCTGCAGGCCCCTCTTCTTTGCTTTGTCCTCCCTGAATTCAGAACACTGTCTCCTCAACACAGCAAGACCACTAGTCTCTGTTTCAGTTTCTCTTCCCTGTGCTGTGACCTGGAAACTTTGTCCAGACAGGGAGCGGGAGAACTTGTTGGGTTCACCTTGTTTGTTTCTCTTTTCCAGGATTATTGTTCTACATTGTGTACAATGTCTGAAAACTTCTGTTTCATATACTTTATCTAGTTTTGTGTTGGTTTAAGGTAGGAAGAGAAATCTGATCCCTTTTTCTCCATCATGGGCAGAAGTGGAAGTTTCTATAATTTAAAAGGTGACTTTCTTAAGTGCTATTGTTTGTTTGGATCCAGCCTCATTTCATTCAAGCCCTACATCTTGTGGAGAATTAAGCGATGAATGGGTGTCCTTGAGAGAGCCTTGGAATGAGTACTGTTTTGCCACTCACTAGCTGTCATTTCATTTCTGTGGGCCTTAGTTCCTCATCTACAAAACTAGGGTAAGAATGAAATTACTATTCCCCTATTTCTACTATTTTCTTTGGGGGAGCTTTGAAAAACCTTTTGAAGGAAGGGCATTGTGTAATGTATGTGGGAGGAAGGCATGAAGAAGAAGGTGACACACTTCTTTGCCTTGACATTGGCCTTGGGGAGGGAAGGAGTATTGTTATGAGTTACTTAGTTTCTTATCAGTTTTAAACCTCTGACGTTCTCACCACCACCCTCTCACACATACACACACGTCATGGTAGTTTGAAGACATGGCCACAATTCTTTGATACTCCCCATATTGAGAATTGGGGATCTATGTTCTTTCCCCTTAAATCTGGCCAGGCTTCTGACTGCTTTGACCAATAGAGTATTGGTGATGACAGAGTAGAGGTGATGCCATGTGATCTCTGAGCCTAAGTCATAAAATACCATGAAGCTTTTGCTTTGTTTGTGAAACACTCATTCTTGGAGCTGAGCTGACATGTAAGAAATAAACCTCCTCTAAGGCCACCATGCTAAGAGGAAGGCAAAATAATATGGAAAAGCCATGGATAGACACTCCGGCTAATAGTCCCAGCTTAGCCCAGCCTTTGAGTCATCCCAGCCTTGGTGTCAGACATATGGGTGAAGACGCTTCCAGATGGTTCCAGCTTCTGACCATTCAAGTTACTCTGAGCCATTCATGTCTTTCCAGCTGACACCTCAGACATCATGAAGCAGACACCCTTGCTGTACACTGTCAAATTCCTGCCCATAGAGTCACTGAACATAGTAACAGTGGTTGCTTGCACTGCTGCGTTTGGGGTGGTTTGTCACACAGCCATAGATAACTAGAGCACATCTCTTCCCTGATCCCTGTCAGATACTAGCAGAAGTGCAGGGTGAATGGTTCAAGGACCAATTTAAACAGGTAGTGTAAGTGATGTTGAATGAGGGGCGTGTTTCCCAGTGAAGGCTTCATAAAGGGACATCTAACACTGCTGAGACATCCCAACTTTCTGAATGTAAATCCAGGAGCTCTTGGATGGGGTCCCCCCATGAGCTGCTGTGGGCAACTCCCTTTGACACTCGTGGGGAGCGAGGCTATTGAAGTCAGCCCTCGTGTTGCCCAACTAGCCAGCCCACTGTGCGCCGTGCCCTTCTGTCCTCCCTCACTCCCTCCCTTCTCCCTCCATCTTTCCTCTTTTATTGAGTGCCCATTACATGCCACACATTATTTTAGGTGCCGGGGTGTCAGCGCTGAGTGTATATTAACCATGTCTCTTATTGTCTGCGTGCTGATGATTTGACACCTGGGGCCTTGCTGACTCTGGAGGGGCTGCCCCTCCCAGGGCCAGCTCCTTCCCAGAGCAGTAAACAACTTGCTGGCTAGTGCACTTCTCAAGTCTAAACCCACACCCTAACCACCTCCTTTAAGGAGCGCTCGCACTCTGGGCCACTATCCACCTGCCCTAATCACCCCAAGGCCGGTTACCAGACAACCAGAAACAGCCCCTATACCCCAGAGACCACCCAAATTATTCAGCCTAGCCAATCCTAAGCCTGATTTGCCTCCCTCACTCGTTCCTTCCTGAGGAAACCGTAATAAAATCTCTTGCCCGGTCTCCCTGCTCCCAGTGCTTCCCCACGTGGCCCCCATAGTGTGGTGCGCCCTGCTTGGGAGCTGAGTAACTAGCCTTTCAATGGCAATTGACTCCTTGTCTATTGGCCTTACTATACCTCAGATTTTCTCTTCATATACTACATTTTAAGACAGAATGACACCCAGTGCCTGCCCTAAAGGAACTTAAAAGTTAGTGGTAGTGGGAGCTTTAGCCCAGTAGGGCCAGCAGCCTTCTGTTTCGTGCTGTGTGCACTGCTTATGCAGGTGTGGTCACCTGTGAAATCTCCGCCATCACGCACGTCTGTGCGCTTCTCTGTGGGCACACTGTACTTCAATGAACATCTGATTAAAAAAACAAAACGTAAAATAATGGTAGCTTGAAATCTGCCCATTAAAGCGGTCTCATAAGCCAAACAAGTGTCCTTGGTTTCTCACAGCAGAATTGTTGGCTGATGACAGACTGCTCCTGATGAGATCGCCATCAGTCCTGCCTCACGTCACTCAGTATCCTGACGTGTGTGCACCTAGGCTCAGAAAAGACTTACTTTCCATTTTGTATTATTTACAGGCGGTTTCTAGTCAATTTCTCTTCTTCCTCTTAGGCATCTGGAAAGAAGAGGCAATAGGATTAAAGAGATCGAACATAAGTCCTTAAACCAACTCTTAGTTTTTCTTGTCATCTGTTGGTTTTTCCATTTAAATTTGTCAGAATTTAACTTCTGACCAATTAAATAAAGATCATTTCAGTGCAGTAATCCTGCACACGTGCTCCCTTACAGAAGGAAATCTGATCATTGTTCAGAGTGGAGCGGGAGAAAATGAATGTAGCAAAGGTTTGTTCTTGGCTTGGAACTCTCCTGGCCCTCAGGGCTAGGAGGAAGCAAACACAAATCCCAGGATGAGCAGAGCTTACCGCGGTGCTGTCCTCGGTGTGCACACAGCACAGGCAAGCCCGTCATTGGTTCCCTGGGCCTCTGAGGCTCTCCACCCTGTGCACTGGCTAAGAGACTTGCTCAGATGTGCTCAGCCAGTAGTGGCAGATGGGACTGGACTTATGTCTTCTGGCTCTAAGTCAGGATCTATCCACCATTCACTGGGAGACATGACTGATCAGAGACGAGCACACACATGTAGAGAGGGCATTGTATAGTAACCAGAAAGTCTGATCTGGGGAACTTGGGTTTCTCTATCCCAGTGTTTTGTTACTATAAAGTCCCTCTTACAAAAGAGTTTTGATGTTGCCAGGGGGTCTACACTACCCATGCTCAGAAGAAATGTCATCTGAAAATCCTATTCCTTTCCCCCTAGTCCACTGTAGAAAAGCTGTTAAACCTAAGACACTGTGAAACTCTGTCCAGGTGTCCTTGTGTCCACTCAGGTAAACCCCCAGATATATCTTAAATCTCTGCTGTGTGGTTTAATCCCCCCAAATTATTCTAAATCTGAGACCTTGACGAATTTCTCCTAAATGACTATGAAGAGATTTCTGTGGGTTGAAAGAGAGGAACTCTGCTTCTTGGAGGGAAGCCAGGCGCGGGGCCGGGCTGGGTGCGTGGAGGGAAGAGGAGAGGGCAGTCAGCAGGCCTGGACGAGGTCTCCTGGCTCTCCAGCATGCACCTTACCCGTGGCCAACAGGGTTTACCCATTTGCTTTTCACCTTACCTTGAACTTCCAGTGCCCTTTGGATGAGGAAAGGTCCAGTGGAACTTGAGCGATGGATCTGGAAGGGCACACAAGCAGGGGGAGACGCAGCAGCTGGTTAGAAGCCCTTCTCTCTGGTGTGGGGCTCTGCTTTGAGCTGGAAGCTGACCCGGGGTAGCCCCAGAATGGGGAAGCAGAGACCTGAGGACGAGAGATTGTATTCAGGTCTCTGCTGTGCCACCTGCCTCATCTGGGAATTGGCTTACTACTACAGCCTGGGCCGCCCAATCCACAGAGGGTTGTACAGAGGCAAGGATGAGCTGGGAATGACCTTTGCAAAGACTGTCAGTCGAGTACAGATAAATCAGTGTGAGCAAAGATGATCGCGGTGATGATGATTTCAGCCACCAGCCAGATGCGAGGGACAAAAAGCACCAGCAGGCCACGTGCACAAAACCGTTGCAGAGAGGAGGGCTGGGGGCCACCGCACCTCCAGCCTGGCACAGCTGCCAGCACGTGGTCCTGCGCAGGGCTCCAGCGCCAGGGGCCAGGGCTGGAGTCGGGTCGAGGCAGGAATGTGTGCCCTACTCCCTTCTTTCTCCTTCCCCGAGAATCACCGAAACTCTTCAGTTTGGAATAGAATAAGGAAACCTCCTCACGGGGAAAGTTTTGTGGGCTCGACCCTATTAATTTTATATTTAGAATTCCATCCATTCATTACTTTACCATATTTCACAGTTATTTAAGTGTACGAGGTTCTTTCACAAACACCACATCAGTAATCCTGTATTATCCCCATTTTACTGGTGAAGAAACCGAGGCTGAGATCAGCTGAATGAATGATCATCACACTGCTAGAAACTTGAGGCAACCGGTTTCTGACTTCAAGTCCTGTGTTCCTGTAAACCCTGTTCAGTGAACTAGACCTAAATGAAGGTGGGAGGGAGGGGAGAGATGGGGGAAGGGAGGAGAGAGGGGGGAGATTAGAAAGGGAAAGGGGGAGGGAGGGAAGGAGGGGAGAAGAGAAGTACAGAAGAAGGAAAGGGAAAAAGCAAAGGAAAGAAAAAAGTCATTTGAGAAAGAGAGCAGCGTTCACACAATACGCACCGCAAGAGTAAGACTCAAGTCTGTGGGCAGGCAGGCCCACTGTGCCCCCGAATCGTCACACGCGGACCCGCCGCTCTACTCTCCATGTCTGCGGGAACCCCCATCCCATCCCGCTGCGGGTCCAAGCACCCGCAGGACTGGGCACCGCAGCCCCACAAGTTTCGACCCTTCTTGGCACGGTTGCTCTCGAATTCACCGCGCAGAGTCTCCATTGATGAGCCTCTGCCGGCAACTGGCCGCGGTCCAGGGCCCAGCGCTGGCCAGGCAGGTGTTGGGGGTGCCTCGGAGGACGCCAGCACTGACCCTCTCGCTCAGGCCTCCGAGCCCCGGGCTTTGGGGACACTTGAGGTCTATGCGGAGCTCGGCGGACTGAAGGTCGCAGTGACCCAGCATCCCTGAGCGCCGCCCGCGGCAGGGCGCGCTTGCATGAAGTTGCCCAGGTGAATCAATGCAAGTGAGTGAAGAAATAAAGGAATGGAGCGAGAGAGCGCGCCCGGTTCCCTTGTGCACACAGCTCACATGCTCGGGGCGAAGCCCGTGCTGGCGATGTGGAGTTTAACACCCAGGTCCTGCACAGCCCAGGCTCGCGCGCGCTCTCCGGACGAAATGCAAGACATTATTATTGGAGACAACAATCACAACACGTATTCTCTTTGTCCCCGCCCCCGCTGTTTTCTCCATCTTTGCGGTCGGACTCTGGAATCCAACTGGACCGCTCTGCGCTCCCCGGCGCCCGCGCAGCTTCCTAACCTGGCGCCTGGGGGCGGCCCCACCGCGCGCACGCTCTGTTCCGGAACCGCGCACGGAGGGCGCCGGGGGCTGCGAGCCGGCAAGGGGGCGCTGTCCCCAGAGGCCTCTGACCCTGCGGAGCATCGTCCCGCCCTGGAGCGACGGTGAGGTTAGAAAGGGCAGCAGTCGGTTCCTTCCAGGGGCCCTGGGCTGCCGCGCAAGTACCCCTGCGGGGATCCCTTCTCTCCCCCAGCAACGAGCTGCACCCCCGGCCGGGCGCGGCCCTAGTTCCCCGCGGTTCCCGGAGCATTCTGGTCTGGGGATTTTTCTTAAGGAATGTTTGGCAGAGGGGTTCAACACGGGAAACGGCCTAGGCTTGCCAAAGTAGGGAAGTCAGCCTAGACCGCGGACACATTCTCTCCGCAAATCACCCCCTTCCCGCCGGATCCCCGGTGCCAGCCAGCCCCGCCCGCTCCACCTCGGGTTCCAAGATGCTTTCCCGGCTCCCGACACCCGCTTTCCAGCCAGCGCTGCTTCGCGCCCCGCGCCCCTCGCTGGTCACCCTCGGCCCGCGAGAGCGGCGGGTGGAGGGCCCAGGCCTAGGGTGCTGCTACTAGGTCCTGGCTGTAAGGGAGAGGGAAACTACTCAGTCTATTCTCTGTGAAGTCCGGGGCTCTAGAGGTTGAAAGTGGGACTTAAAAACGGAGAAGTTGCACTTCTCCACCCACTTGCCCGGTCTTAGCCGTGGGGCCCGGTCCGGTAGGGCATGTTCCACACGAGGCACCTGTGAACTCAGTCACTGAACGGGGGACCCTGAAATCCAGGGTTAGAAGTTACGGGATGCACGTGAACAGTTATATTAACATCAACCATCTTGTATGTGTGGAGTTTGAGCTTCCACACACAGCCCTGTGAGGTCAGTCTTACCATCCTCCTCCTTTTAGGATTGGGAGAGGAGGCCTGGGTCACGCATGGAGTAACCCACCACTGAAGACAGGTCCTGACTGCAGACCCCACGGTCCTCTCCCAGTGCCACCTCCTTTCAGGGTCGCCTCTGCGGATCCCTGCACGGGGTGGGGGTGGGGGGCACTCAGTAAATATTTGTGGATGGGATTCCGGGATCTCGCCAAGCCTTATGACTGCCCTGTTTTATACAGTAGGATGTGTCTAAGCCGTATCTTCGCACTCATTTATTCATTCACTTATTCTACATTTCCTGAGCGCCTCCTGTGTGCCCGCACTGAAGTGAGAGCCAGGGGAAGAGCCCTACTCACACGAAGCAGCGGGACGCGGAGCTGTCCTCTGAGCAGGGGGTTCGCGTCCGCGAGGGATGGCCCTGAGCTCCCAGCCCGCAGCCCTTCGAGTTGAGCGCAGGCCCAGAACCCGCAGCCCCGTCTACCCTGGGATGTCAGGAGGAGGGGAACTCGGGAGCTCCCGGGTCGTGCCAAAGCCTAGGGGGCGCGGGAGGGGAGGGCCGGGCTGACTCTGCTCGGAGGGGAAGAGAGAAAATACGAGAAGGGAATTCCGCGAGAGAAGGGCTAGAGGCGAGGGAGCGGGAGACCGGGACACCGGAGACCGGGGTGGGATGGGGGTAGAGGTGTGAGAAGAGAGAAATCAGACCAGACGGCAGGGCGAATAAGGGAGAACTGAGGACGCAGACGTGCTCTCCGAGAGCCAGGGAGCCGCGGGGCGTCGAGGGGGCCCTCGGGTGGGCACCGCGGCGAGCCCGACGCGGGATCCAGCCCTTGCCAGCCTCTCTGGCCGCCCACATTGGCTGGGGGCGAGGTTGTCGCCCCTTAGGTCATTTTAGAAAAGCAGTAGGTGTGTTCTATCACAGGCTGGGATTCACGGTCAAAGTCACTCGTGCCCGGCCACCCCCAGCGAAACCTGTTTGGCTTCTATTCTCCGTAGGATTCCACACGCGGGAGGAGCTGGCGGAGCCTGGCCCGGGGAGGCCGCGGCCAGTCGGGACAGGGGGCTGGAGTCCGGCTCCCGCTCCCGGGCCCGGTGACCGCGGGCGGCGCCCGCCTCCCGGACAGAGGCACCTGAGAGGGGAGCGGGCGGGCCGAGGGGCGGTCCCGGGGCGGCGGGGCGCGGGTCCCCGGGAGGGACCTGGGAGGCGGAGGGGCGGGCCGGGGGCGGGCGCGGGGGGAGGCGGCCCTCCCTCCCGCCTCCCCTCCCGGCAGGTCGGAGCCGGGACGCGGCGGCCCGGGACGCAGGGAGGGGGCCCGCGTCGAGAAGGAGGGAGGGGCCGCGCCGCCTTCGAGAGTCATTGGAGGACGCGGCCGCCCGAAGCTGATAAATAAGGGGCCGGGCGGCGGCTGCCGGCCAAGCTGGACGCCCCGAGCGGTGCGAGGGCCAGGTCAGCGCCGGCCCGTCGACGCGAAGCGAGGCGACCCCCGCGCGGCCATGGCCTCGCTGCTGGGAGCTTACCCGTGGCCCGAGGGGCTCGAGTGCCCGGCCCTGGAAGCCGAGCTGTCGGACGGGCTGTCGCCGCCGGCCGCCCCCCGCCCGCCGGGGGACAAGGGCTCGGAGAGCCGTATCCGGCGGCCCATGAACGCCTTCATGGTGTGGGCCAAGGACGAGAGGAAACGTCTGGCGGTGCAGAACCCGGACCTGCACAACGCGGAGCTCAGCAAGATGCTGGGTGAGTGAGCGCGCGGGGCGCGGCCCGAGGTCGGCGGGCGGGGGGCTGGCGGCTGGGGGCCGGGCGGGGTGGGCCAGACCCGGCGTGGGGCGCGCGCCGTGCCCGCGAGGTTGGGCATCGGGGCGAGCGTGGGTGTGCGCTCGGGGACGGGGATTCCGAGCAGGGATGCCCGGACAAGGCCCAAAGTGAACCCGCGCGGCCCTCCGGGGTGGCCGGAGAGGCGCACTCGCGGGGACGGGAGCCGAGTTGGGGCCCCGCGCGCACAGACGGGCCGGGTCGGAGAGGCCGCGGCCGGGTGCACCGGGCGTTCGCTAGGCGTTCCGGAGCGGGAAAAAACCCTCATTCCCTGCACTCCACCGCGGGCACAATCGCAGAGGGTGGTCGTAACTCTCCTTAACGAATATTCGTGAAGAGAGACCTTGCGGGAACGCATTCCTGCTTTACCTTAATTATTAAACCGACAGCAAAGGGGACTTGATTCGAGCCTCTGTTTCTCAGTCTCAGGAGTGTAGAAAATTTGATTCGGAGGCTTAGCGCGGCCAGTGCGGGTCTGTCCTGGAGCCCGGCCGCTTCTCGCGGGCTGCTGTGCGGTCCCAGCCCCGGCGGCGGGACTGGGGCCAGGGACAAGCCAGGCCCGGGAGCCTAGAGAGAAGATGTTCCCGGGGGTTTCTTCTCTCTCCCTTGTCAGGAGCTGAGCATGTATCACCTCCGCCCAACTCCTAACCTCTTTGCCCTTCAACGTGGTTTTTATTCATTTCGACGGATGGGAACTTTTCAAAGCACTTTGTGTGCCCAGCGGGCGCCAGGCCCTGTGAGAAGGGACAGTGTGTGGTCACCCGAGGCTGGCCCTGCCCTCTGCAACCCCACCCGGCCCAGACTGCAGCCTTTTTCCTTTTTCCGTTGGAGCTCGGGGCACCTTCCCCAGATCCGTGGAGTGAGGGCTGACACCCACCTTTGTGCGGGCTAAAGCCACAGGCCCTCCGGCGGAAAGGGTCCCCCTGCAGTTAGGCGCCCTTTCAAAGCAGCTGATGGAGTGCTGGTCTCAAAGAGCCTCCTACCCCCCCCGGCCCAGCCCCCTGGCTAGCTGTGCCCAGGATGAATTAGTGGGCCAGTGTCTTAGTGAGCCCCTTCCCCCATAAAAAATATTTTAAGTCATACTTTATACTGTGTTGGCATAAAGAAACATATATTAATATATACAATAGTAAAACATTTCTTCAAGCAAAAAGTTTACATTTTTCTTCAGATTTCCAAAGAAATGAAAACACCTTTTTTGTTTGTGGGCCCCTAAAGGTTTTTTTTTTTTTTTTTTTTTGGAGTGCCCAGGTGCCATGCCTTTTGCCCAAGCACAGCTCTTGTGACCAGGATAGAGCAGGCCCAGGCCAGGGATGGGAGAACTCAAGCTGGGGAGCCTTGCAGGATTAGGGCTGCCTGCTCTCAGGGAGAGGACAGGCAAAGGGACTTGGGTGACAAACGCTTCCTGTGAGCTGATCCTTGTTGGCAGTTGGCACTTAGGCTTCCAGAGGTTACAGTGCATTTTGCAGGAAAGACACGGATTCCTTCCTGCTTAACCACACGCCCCTGGCACCAGGCAAAGGAAACCAACATGGTGTTGCTTTGAAAAATGTGGAGTTTCTACACCTGCTAGTAGGGGGGCAGCAGGATGATCTATTTCCACCCCAAGCCCATGATCTCGCCCAGCCCTTTCCTTTCTGACTTAGGAAAGGGAAGGGGCTGAATGTGAGAGCCCAGACTTTTTTGACTATTAGCTCTGCAATCTTTAACATTAAAAACTTCACCCAGGAGCGCTGGTATTTTTTATGTTATGGGTGAGAAAGCAGGTAAAGACAGTTACACATTTAGTGGTTTTAAAAATGAACCCATATTTTATGAATACTACACTATCCAGGTGCACCTAGAAACTAGAGTCACATTTTGTATTCAGTCCATAGTCAGGGTGTGGGTGTATCTGGGTCTTAGGCCTCTTGCCACGACTGTGGCCTCAGCCACACTCTGGAAACTAATCGCCAACCCCAAATCTGGAGTTCCTGACACTTTTCAAGTTGCCTTTTTAAGTGAGAGCTAATTGTATTAATTGACAAGTGTGTCGGAATAGTTGGCACACATGGCCGGCCAGTACACAGCTCTGGACTCGGCCCTGTGCAGAGTGCTCTGGGTGGGAAGTGTGGCCCCTTTCCTTCCAGGGCTTGGAGGCAGGAACTGCCCTCTGGGCTAGTTTGTCTCAGACTTCAGAATACAGTAGAGTCAGGGGAGAACTTGTCTAGTTATAGAATCCCAAGCCCACCCTAGGAGGTAACAATCTAAGGGGTCCAGAAGCAGCCTTTAGAAAATCTGCAGCAGGAGGGATGGTGCAATGTACTTTGAGAGAGAAAGAGATACTAAAGTGATTCACAAAACAACACGTAAGTGAATAAGGATGAATAGAAAATACATGTAAAACCAGCATTTTCGCACCAGTGGGATACACGTGTGCGATGCTTCTTCAGGAGAGAGTTTTGAGTTGCGTAACATCGCAATATATTTTTTATAGTGAGGAAAACAGAGACCAGGGGAAGGTAAGGGATTTGCTTCTGTACAGGGAGTCAGTGGCTGAGCAGGTGCCCCCTGCCGTGGTCAGAGGGTCCTAAGTAGACAACCGGAAGCCATAGCTTGTGTGCGTGTGCGTGCGTGTTGCATGCAGTAGGGTCCTATTTGACCTTCGGATGTAAGGGATAATCCTCTGATGCCCTAAGTGAGATCCTGTAATTTATGTCCATCTGTAAAACTATTGACTGAGCCTGAGTTCCCTGACAAGAAGGCCTGTGAGATTTATGCCACAAATAAATATTATAGTCTCACTTCCTGATGGGGCAGCGATAATCGAGGAAGACAGAGTTTTCACTAAAATGCACAAATGATTAGCACTGACCCTCAAAGGGTAAAGGCAGCCCAAATCAATGTTGTAGTCGTGACATGTTTTTGTCCTGTCGGTGACGTTGGGTCAGGTGGGCGTTTCACCGCGAATCCCGCACTGTTGATACGTTCGCGTTATCTGGTGGCTTTGACAGGAGAGGTGCCAGTGACTGTGCCTAGTTGGTACGAGCGCCTCGGGGCGTGCAAGCGGGAGACGTTGGTTTGGCCTCACTGTGCGCGCGGGACGTGGGCTGGGAGGAGGATGCGAGGAGTGCGGTGCGTCCTGTGCGGAGGGGGGACCGCGGGGGGGGCGGGGGACCGAGGCGGCCGGCGCGTGCATGTGCGATGCTCCGAGGCTGAGCCGGAGACAGGTGCACGGGCCGCCCCGAGCCGCGCAGAGGCTGAACGCGGCCTTCTCTGACTTGTGTGAGCAGGAAAGTCGTGGAAGGCGCTGACGCTGTCCCAGAAGAGGCCCTACGTGGACGAGGCCGAGCGGCTGCGCCTGCAGCACATGCAGGACTATCCCAACTACAAGTACCGGCCGCGCAGGAAGAAGCAGGCCAAGCGCCTGTGCAAGCGCGTGGACCCCGGCTTCCTGCTCAGCTCGCTCTCCCGCGACCAGAACGCCCTGCCCGAGAAGCGGGGCGGCGGCCGGGGGGCGCCGGGGGAGAAGGAGGACAGGGGTGAGTACTCCCCGGGCTCCGCGCTGCCCGGCCTGCGGGGCTGCTTCCACGAGGGTCCGGCCGGCGGCGGCGGCGGCGGCGGCGGCACCCCGGGCAGCGTGGACGCCTATCCCTACGGGCTGCCCACCCCGCCGGAGATGTCGCCCCTGGACGTGCTGGAGCCGGAGCAGAGCTTCTTCTCCTCCCCCTGCCAGGAGGAGCATGCGCACTCCCGCCGCATCCCCCACCTGCCCGGGCCCCCCTACTCTCCGGAGTACGCCCCCAGCCCTCTCCACTGCGGCCATCCCCTGGGCTCCCTGGCCCTCGGCCAGTCCTCGGGCGTCTCTATGATGCCCACCGTGCCCGGCTGCCCCCCGTCTCCTGCCTATTACTCCCCAGCCGCCTACCCTCCTGTCCACTCCAACCTCCACGCCCACCTGGGCCAGCTCTCCCCGCCTCCCGAGCACCCCGGCTTCGACGCCCTGGATCAGCTGAGCCAGGTGGAACTCCTGGGGGACATGGATCGCAATGAGTTCGACCAGTACTTGAACACTCCTGGCCACCCAGACTCTGCCGCCGGGGCCGGGGCCCTCAGCGGGCAGGGCCCGGTCTCGCAGGTGCCGCCGACGGGCCCCACGGAGACCAGCCTCATCTCCGTGCTGGCTGATGCCACGGCCACGTATTACAACAGCTACAGCGTGTCATAGAGCCCGGGGCAGCCCGGCCGGCCCGGCCTGGTCGCAGCCTCTCCTTCCCGCGCGGAGCGGAGCTGATGCGCAGCGCCCCGGGGTGGGCGGGTCTGCGCTGCCGACCGGCTCTGCGGATCCAGGGCCCCTCCGCCCGCCCCCTTCCCCGCCCGCCCCGCCCCGCCCCGCCCCCTGCAGCCTGCGTTTTGAGTATATTCCTTCAAATGAGTTTTCATTGGCCACACCCTGGGAATCAGGCCCGGTCGTGGCTGAAAGACGCTGTTTCCCGGGAGAATTTTCACTGACCTCTCCTCCCAGTCCCGGAAACAAATTCGGGAAAAGCCCAGAAGCATTCGCATCTCTCCTGCTTCTGACACAGCCGCAGGGGTACAGCCGTCCTGACCTTTGGTCGTCCAGGTGAGGAGAGCCCTGGGCTAAGATTCAGGGGACCCGGGATCCAATCCCAATTCTGCCTCAGGGGGCTGGTGAAACCCGACTCCCCTCCCCTCCCCTTCCAGCCCATCCCCCCCATCTGTAGAGTGAGGGACGGACTCCGAATCTCAGGTCCCCTCTGCTCCAGGGTTTTCTGATTTAGGATTCTCTCGAGGCTAACACAGGAAGATGAAGTTGGCCTCAGTGAGCTCATTCACGTGCAACCTGGTGACGATTCCATGTACAGCCCAAGGACACCAGGCTGCTGCACTTGGTCACAGTCTTCCAATATGATCATAGTCTTCCAAAAGGACGCTTTGAGAAAGAACACTCACCTTGATTTGGGAAATTAACCCCTGGGGTTAACTGCATCACTGAAAATGAGATTGAATTCAAGATTTAAAAAAAAAAAAAAAAAAATATTTTTTTAGACAAGTTCTTTTTATATTACACACACATTTCAAGAGAATATACACAGCCTGAATATATACAGTGTGTGTGAGACACACACAGCACACACATCTCCACGCACAGCCTGAATCAGACACTCTTTGCTGTCCTTGGCAGCTTCTCGTCAACCCTCTGTTCCTAACAACCCAAAGAGCAGGGAACTGGAAAAGAATTTCAGCACAGTACCATCACTTTCTTCCAATCTGAATGTGTTGATTTCTTGAGCAAAATTTCATCACTCTCTCCCTTCTGCAGATGCAAAAGGATCTTCCTTCCTGCTGTCTCCATCTCCCTTTCCCGGAATTTCTTTTTTCTCTTCTTTTCTGCTCATTCTCCACCCCTGAATTGGCCACTAGTTCAAAGATCCCTTGACTTAAAATTGCAGGCATGATTCCTATGGCAGAAATGGGAATTTGTTCTCCTCACCAGCCAGCTGGTTCTTTGGGTAACATCTTCAGCCCACACATCAAAGGAGCTTCCCTTTATTATACTTACTTCCCAAAGAACAGAAATGCACTGTGATTCAGAAAATATTTCTGAGCCCTGACCCCATCCCCAAAGCATTTCCATCCTTCCCCCAAGCCTCCTTTGAAGGAACATACCTATCAGTGTGCTAAAAGACAGTTGTTTGTCTTTTGATTTCAGCATATTATTGCCTGTATGAAATATGTAAGTGTTTTATATATTCTCCTATTAGTTTCACCTTATATTTCATATTGTTGAAAGATCCTTTTTTTTTTCCTTCCAAGGAGTCCTCTTGTAAAATCTCTTATGTGATTAATCTTTATGCTATTACTGTATATGACATTTGGTAATAAATAGTAAATCATGGACAATATGATTGGTGCAGTCCAGAATGTATGTTAATAATCTTATAAAACATTATCACAGACATTAAGCTAAACTGTTCCATTTTCTGTAAGAACTACACATGCTTTGGAATGGTTGTAGATATTGATTTGTCTAAAATATTTAATTTAAATAAACGTTTTTGTACCGTGACCATTCTATCATTTGAAATACAGTTTTGCAAAAAGAAAAAGTTTTCGAGGGAGGCGTAGGTATTATGCCCAGTGCGCCTTCCAGCATTGGTCAAAATGTTTTCTCCCTCAACTTTTTTATTTTAAAAAGTTATCTTGTAGGAGTGGTTGGTTTTATTTTATGAGTTATGGTAAAGAGATAAAGCCTAATTTTACACCTTAGAAACACTGTTGTTGGCATTGATATTGAAAGAAAAGATGGGTTCATAGCCTACTTGCGAAACAGTTTTCTCCTCGGGAGGGATGACTTCACACTTGTAAAGTGGAATGAGGTGGCCGTCAGGCTGTCTCAGGATGGGAAGTAATGTCCAGTTATTTGCTTCCTTAAGGCTACCACATTTCCCCCTTCTTTTTGAAATCATCTTTTGAAGAATATTTAGATTGCCCTCTTTACTATGCACTTATAGATGTGGTATTACAAGAATCGTGTGCTCTCAAAGCTCCGTGGAGTGTTGTGGAGAAGACAGGGGAGCACAAGTTTGGGTAATTTAATTAAAGGATATAGCATCTTGTGAGGTTTAGGATGAAAATCCCAGCCAAAAAGTGCCCGGAAAAAACCTGATGATCCCTCAGTCCCCAGGCAGGTCACCACGTCTGGTTCTTCTCTGCAGGGAAGCCGTTGTAACTTGTTTATGTCAGTAGTAGCCTTGTGTTCTTCCAGGGCCTCTGGGCCAAGGAGTAGGTCTTGGGAGGGTCCGCACAGGCAGACGTTCATCCTGCAAATTTGATCGTAATCTCTCGTCATTACTTTAATAGCACTTTATAGATGTAGGGAGTTTTACAGCAAGTTTTATGGTCTGTTTCTCATCCCCAGCCCCAGGTGGGGCCCGTCATCACTCCACCCCATCGCACAGTCAGGAACACTGAGGCCCAGGGTGGGAGGTAACACCCTGGAGTCACCCTACTGGCGGAGGCTGAGGTTTCAGCACTTCGTCAGAAGCATCTGCTGGCGGTGGAACAGTCTCCCAGCTCCTTTTATAGAGATTCACCAGGCATGGGATTACATACGGCCCATTCGTACCTCTTACAGCCCAGGGAACGAGGATGGACAAAGAGGAAACGGCAGGGCCGGTGTTAGATGACCCCCGAATTCCTTGCTGCTCAGGCCCACCAGCATGGCCGCTGACAATGGCCGTCTGCGGGGTCATCAGCTGGCGGGAGGGCTTGTCATGCGGCGTCTGCTGGCCTTGTCTGTGTGTCAGCGTCCGGCCCTGGACGCTGCCAGATGAGCGTGTTTCATTCCAGGCCACACTGTGCGGGGTGGGGGCGTTGTCCCTGCCTCTGGGAGGGCAGGAAACTGGCAGGCGGCAGGGTGCTCTCTCACTTTTGCTCAGCTATGAGTGAAACAGTCATGCCCGGAAGCCCGGGGTATTTCAGAGTTTTAGCTGCCCATCCCGGGGACCCAACTCCCAGCCCCCTCCACCACCCCCCCCGCCCCCGGTGACAAAAGCACTTTTGGCTTTGGCTGATGGGAATTGATGGGTGTGCACAGTTATGAGTTGTTTTCCTAAAACATAGATGTTACCACGTCACGCTTTTCCTTAAGACCCTTCAGTGCCTGTGCGTCGCCCATGGCACACAGGGTGAGTGCAGTGGTGGGTCCACAGGGAGCCAGCGAGGTTCCTGGGTGCTGGGAGGGTGCTGTGTTCACATGGCCAGCCCCCCGTCCCTCCCCCACAGTGTACCTACTGCACGGAAGGCCTATTGTTCTCTGAAAATGCTCTCTTTTCCCATGCTTCCATGCTTTTCCCAGAGCTACTCCCCGACCAGGGAGACCCTCACTCCCATCACCTGTCTGATGACATCCCACCCACATTCCAGATCCAGATCAGACGTCCCTACCTGTGCAGGCAGAGGGGCGGGTCACTCTCCTCCCTGAGCTCCCGCAGGACTTGAGCAGACCTGGCACTTAGAGCTGGCGTTGGTGTCATCCACCCATGCGCATCTTCCCCAGCAGGGCAGGCATGTAGTAGCTGCTCAACAAATAAGTGAATGAATAAATGAATAAGGTAAACATCTGAGAGGTCCTGTAGGTGTTCCAGTTAGTCCTGGTGCTAAAGACCTGAAACCTTCTGGGTTCCTAATCTTCTCACTCATCTCTCTGGGAACTCAGACACTGGAGCCCTTGTGTGTGCAGTTCTCAGGGCTCTGAGACTGGAGGTGATGCAGCCATGGCTATTCACCCTCCCCTGCTACAATGTAGCCTGGAGTAAACAGGTTAGGAGGTGGGCATAGGAGACCAGAGCATCTCCTCTCCCGTCCCATCCTAGGGCAGCAGAATAGAGCTGAGGGCGGATGATTTGCAGCGTTTGTAACTGCCTACCTTTCCTTTAGAAAAAGCTGTGCTGTTGATTTCATCCCAAGTGAAAGGAATTTGGAAGGAAGGAAGGAAGGAAGAAAAGAGGACAGGAAGGGAGAGAAGGAAAGAGACATTATCTATCTATCTATCTATCATCTATCCATCCATCCATCTATCCATCCATCCATTCACCCATCCACCCACTTCACCTACCCATCTCTCTATCATCTTTCCGTCCATCCACCCACCCACTTATCCATCTATCTGTCACTTATCTATCTATATCATCTATTGATATTTTAATTCTCAAAAGAGACACAGTCTTTGTAGAAAGTTTAGGAAAAAAAAAATAATAGAGAAAAAAATAAATCATCTATTGTCAACAACCTAGAGAGACATTACTGGTAATTTTTTTACACATATCCACCAAGTCTTTTTTGTTTGTCTGTCTATAGCTCTACATATACACATGTCTTTGATAATAGACATTTTTATTCATTAATATTAAATAAACATTTTTCTATGTTCTTAAACTTTTTCTGCAAAAGGTGTTTTCTTTGCGGTTGAAAAATCAATAAGAAAAAATTTCAGAAAAAGAGAAAAATTACCCACTCCATGACCTTGACATAACTATTTTCTTTTTTTAAAATTAAAAAGAATTTTTTTTTTGGCTGTGCTGTGTGGCTTGCAGGATCTTAGTTCCCCAACAAGGGATCAAACCCATGTCCTTGGCAGTTAAATGGCGGAGTCCTAACCACTGGACCACCAGGTAATTCCCAACATAACTATTTACAACATACTCATTTTTGTATACTGAACTCCCCAGTCCTGTATTCATGTGTTCAAGACACAGATACCATTGGTTTTTGGCTTTATCCTTTCATCATCCTATTATAGAAGTTTTGCCACATTGATATCTGTCTTTATATTTATCATTTTTGATGAAAGCACAGTACTTCAGTGCATGAATGTGGTTTAATTTACTTGGCCATCCCCTTGCTATTAGATAACTAAGTTGTTGCATTTTCATTTTTGCCATTATAAATAGCACTGCAGTGAACATTTACTTGTTTCTGTCCTTGGCTAGATTCCCAGTGGGGTATCACAGGTCTAAGCTATGAACAAGTTTACAGTTTTTGATCAGACTGCTTGTTTGTTGGCCCTCCCAGCACATCTCAGCTGGCTGTCGAGGCACAAGATGACTCCATGCAATTTCCAGAATGAATTCATTCCTACCAGGAAGAAGGAAAACTCCTGAAGACTGTTTATAACTAACTCCAATCTGACTATGCTCAGTGGGCTTCCCCTGTCATGGTGGCTTGTCTTCCTGAGGACCAGTTATGGGCTTGCTGCTGGCTTCATTGGCACATTGGAGGTGTTCCTGTCCTCAAGTGCCATGGTAGATGGCACACCCTTCCATCTACATCAGCTTACTATATGGGGGAAAGGCTTCCTCTGTCAGTCAGCACGGGAACTGGGTTGGTCCCCAGAGTCCCCTGGAGCGCAGAGCAGCTGTCTGCATTCACAGGGCGCTCGGAGCTCCAGGTAGTGGGAGAGCATCTGGAAAGAGCCGGAACTCAGGGCAGGGGTGTGACCTCACCCCATCACTGGACTTTGATTGGACTGGGGGTAAATCTCTGGACCTGTTCTCTCATCCAGGACAGGTAGTTTGTGAATTTGTGGGCACTTGAGAAATTGTAAGGCTTTATACACATGTACAGAATAGCTATTGTCTATTTCAGATCTCTTTAAACAATTTAGATTTCTTTTAGGCCTGGAGGCTGGTACTAGTTTAAAAAACCCAGAGTCACGTGTTCAGCAGTTTCCACGCTGAGACTGATTGTGCAGGAGAAATAAGGGAACGGACCTCATGAGAGGGGCTTGTAGAGGATCCATCCGTTTCCTTGTTTGGCACTGAGCTGGGGTTGACAGAGACCGTTTGGGTCATTGAGTCCACTCCCCTGTCTCTATTGAGGACTGCGTCTTAGCCATTCTCAGCAGACGGGTTTCTATTTGATTGGAGTCCTCTAGAGAAATGAGTTTTCTCTCTGTAAGTTCGTCTAACGAGTTCCATCATCAAAAAGTTCTTTCTTGTACCTCACCTAAATCCCTCCTGCTCAGTCTAAATCCACATCTGCTTGATGTCATATGAGGAGATTTACGGGATTTGTCCCCAGGTGGTCCTCCCCCTGAAGGCTGGTGGTCACACTCCTTTCCTCCTTGTTATGGGACCATGTTGAGGCCCCGGTGTGGGTTGAGTTTTCTTCCAGATCAGGGCTGTTTTCCCCTGAGCCGGAGGCTGAAGGTTGTAGGGAAGTGGGAGGGGGAGGGATGAGGAAGGTTCCATTATACAAACCGTGATTGAGGAAAGCGGGGGATCACCCGGGACTGGGAGAGGGGTCTCTGTGGGCACTTCTGGAATGTTCTGCCTGTAGGCATGGGGTGTAGACATCTCTCAGAGGGCCACACCTGGGCCAAAAGGCAGGTCCCCTAGCTCTGCTGACTGTTCTTTCACTGGTCACTCACCTTCCTTCCATCTGAGGGGCGAGGAGGAGGCACAGGTCTGGGACAAGTGGGGGGACCTTAAAACAAGAAAAATATTCCACTGGATTCTGGAAAATATCAGTGGATTCTGACGACTGAAATGTCTTTGCAGCCTCCAGGGGCCTCAGGGAGCTGGCTATTGTACCTTAGAGGTTCTGATGACAGGACCTGAGAGGTGTGGTCGACTTCCACGGGTGGGGTCCTGCCGCCAGGGCAGGGGCCCAAAGGCTTCCACGTGCTCCACTTGTGTCTCTGCATGCCGGTTTGTCCTTCTCATGTCAGAGAATCCAAGAGAGCTTTGTAGCTCCTCCACTCCGATTCCGACAAGTGTCAAAACTTTCTTTTTCTTTATTCCCTTCCCTGAAAAATAGGAGCACCAGCTCCCACGTCTCAGGGTGCTGTGAAGGTCCAGGAAAGTGCGTAACATCCTTTAAAATCTGCAAGACAGCGTATAATAAGATAAAGCGATTTGTTCCGATGAGGACCATCAATCGATCGAGGTGTCCTCATGTAAACAGAGCAGTTACATTTTTACTGGAAAGAATTCTCCTCCCAGCTCTGTGACCTTGAAAAAAAATCACGGAGGTCAGAGCTGGAAGGAATTGTTATCGTGTTGTCAATCCCCAGATTTGATGAAAAAGGAACTGGAGGCCTAGAGAGGTCAGGGGATTCGCCTGAGAGGGAGCAGCTCAGAGCAGAAGCTGGTGAAGGGCCTTGAGTGCAGAGCTGCAGGGGGGAGGGGCCGCGTGAGACCCCCTCCCCTCGGGCCCGGAGGGTCAGTCACCCTCAGCAGCGCTGGCCAAGGAGGGCGGCTGAGACGGGGCTGAGGGACATCCCCACCACCACCCCGGGGGCTAGTGGCACGAGTGCAGGGACGCGGGTGATGGGAAGAAGGGTTCCTGGGAATGCAGATGGGAGGGGACGCAGGAGCCTGTGGGTGGGCATGCCTCCAGGAGACTTCCCTAGAAGTTTCTTCCTGGATTCTTGCAGCCTGGCTGGTCTGGGTGGTGCTGGCCCGGGAGAGGGAGGCTGGGGATGAGTGTCCCGGGGATGGAGAGCCCCGGTACGCTCTGGTGGGGGCAGGCCCATGGCCCTAGGGTCCCAGACACTTCTGGGAACAGGGGGTGGCCCAGAGGGAGCCGGACGTCTCTGGGAGCCAGTGCCCCTTGGTCGTGTTCCTGCCACACTCGTCTGCCCTCTCTGTGACCAGGCTGTCCAGAAGGGCAGCAGGTGGCCCGGGGGCAGCAGAGGGGCAGGGCGCCGGGCAGAGCTCCGAGGTGGCCGCCACGGCCCGCCATACGCGGCTTCCCCGGCCGCCGGGGACGGAGGGCGGCAGGAGGGGCCTGGAGAGGGTGGAGGCGCAGGCTGGCCGCGGAGCATTTTCCTGCCCATGGGAGCTGCTGTGACCAGGAGCAGGAGGATGTGGCCGGAGCCCAGTGTTTCCTGCCTGATAAGCCGGCCCCTCCCTGGGAGCCCTGGCCGGGCTACCTTCGGGCCCAGAGCCCTGGCCGGGAGGGGCTGGCTGAGGAGGAAAATCACTTCTCCAGATTAGCTCGCCCAGGCCGAGCGTTCCTGCCCCGCCCCGTTCTGCAGCCACAGGAAACGGGCCGGAGCCCAGCACGCCCAGAGGTCCCCACCTTCAGAGCACTCAGGCTCCAGGCCCAGGGACTCCGGCCTGCCTTGGGGCCTCAGCGGCCAAGCCCCCTGAGAGCGGAAGCCTTCCTGCTCCAAAGTCAACCACGTCCAAGGAGGACAGTGACTGCAAACCCTTTTATGTGTTTGTCAGATCTCACGCCTGGAGCTCGGGCCTGAAAGCTGGTCAGTTTCTTCGCGGTCAGTCCACGCACCAGCCCCCTCTCACCTGGCCACTGTCCGAGGGCAGAGGGCGGACAGCGGTGGGCTTGGGAAGTGAGACGCCAGGCTGGCCCAGAGGGAGGGGCAGGGGCTGGCCCAGGACCCAGCTGCTGCCCTGTTCTGCCCTGACGGGCTGTGTGGCCAGGGTGAGTCCCTGACCCTTTCTGAATTCAGGGCGGGGGAGCCACGGGGGAGCCACAGGGGGGCCACGGGGGAGCTGAGGGCCTCCCTCCCGGGAGTCGTGGTCGATGGAGGACTCGGGGAGCAGCTGGGGCGGTGGCCGCCCGCGGGGAAGCCAGGCTCGCCGAGCGCAGCCCGTCCGCACCGAGGGAGGGAGGGGGGGCCTGGAGGGACAGCACCCACTCATGAGCGCCACCAGGAGCTGCCCCTGCCCCTGCTCAGCTCTCCCCTCCCGTAGAGAACGTCCGTCCTCTCTGGTTTCCCCCCCACCATCCTGCCCCTGGGGCCGGGCTCCTCCCTGGGAGCCAGGATCCCCGGGGCCCCAGGCCGGGGGCAAGGATTATGCGTAGGAGCCCAAGGTCTGGGAGAGGGGCTTCTCAGAGAACTAAGTCCTGGAGAGGGCAGAGGGGCTGCTCAGACACACGGTCATCAACGGGGGCCCCAGCAGGACCGCCGGCCACCGCCATCCAGGCGCATCCCCACCCCGCATGATAGCCGGCTCTCCCACAGGCCCCCTGCCCCGGACACTCCGGCCCCAAACTGGGGATGCACCTCCTTACTCACGCCCAGACCTGCTTCCCAGGCCCCTGGTAAAGGCGCCCCCTCCACCCTCATCGGGAAGCCGGTTCTCAGTGAATAAAAGCGCCCAAAGGGAGCGTCTCAGGCCCAGCACGGGCGAACGTGTGCTCACCTTGGAGAAAACGTGTGCGTAGGTGTTGACAGATCCCAGAGTGGGCACACAGGACGTGCGGGCAGCACTCCATCCTTCACATTTGGGGGCGCCGTTATTTACAAAGCCCTTCTGCATTTGGTGTTTCGCGTGACCATTGCAGCCATCGGGATGTAGGCATGATTATGCCCTTTCACAGGTGGAGCTGATGCTCAGGTGGGGCAAAGAGGGGCTAAGGTCCCGTCGCTGGAAAGCAGAGATGGGGGTCCCGCCAATGGAGCAGGAGACAAACTTGCCCCCCACAGTTCCCAGGAGGATGGGCTGTCTCTCGGCTGCGCCTGGCGTGAGCAACCACCCACCACAGCTGAGCCTGAACAGCTGGTGGGCGACGGAGAGGAAGGTGGGGGGGATTCCCTGGGCAGCGAGACTGCTCGCAGCCTGGCTGATGACACAGGGCCGCCCGAGCTGCCTGGGCTGTGCCGTCCTCTGATCTGGGGTCGCCTGGTCATGGGAGGCCTGCAGATAGGAGAAGTGGGTGAAGGAAGGAAGACTGGGGTCTAGGCCTTTCCGTTTTATGCTCTGCAGGGCTGGCCCGGCCACTTGCCTGCTGTGTGACCTCGGGCAAGTCACTTTCCCTCTCTGGGCCTCTGTAAGTTAGGAGTCCAGACTTGAGAGTTTCTAGGGGCTAGAATACCCTGGCTCTCTGAGCCTCTGAAAAGGAGCAAGGAAAAGAGGAGAGTCCCCCTCCTCTCTGCTCCTGGCCTCAGCATGGGAGTGGTCTCTAGGGAGGTGGCAGTGGTGGGGGTCCCAGGGCGGGGTTCCCCTGAGCTGCACACATCTGTGCTGGGGGTGTGGCTCCCACACCCAGGCCCTGAGCACGTCCCTCCTCATCATCCCTTCTAGCTTCAGCTGCCCTGGGCTGTTGCCCAGCCTTGTCACCAGGCTGCGGCATAAGGCCCCCAGACATCTGGCCCGGCCCCATTTCCATGTGTCACCAGGCCCTGGCCCCGCCCCCTTGGAACTCTGCGTCACCTTGCCCACATCACCTGATCTCTCTACCTCTCCACACAGGCTGCTGGGCCGCACAGGGTGAGGCAAGAGGCCTCTGTTGTCTGAGCGCAGCCTGGCAGGTCCTCACGTAACCCTGACACCCAGGAGCACCCCTCCCGTCAGGCAGGACCAGGTGTGCAGACTGCAGCTGGTCTCCCAAGGGAGGCTGGGTCCTCTGTGGCCAAGGGGGACTCCCAGACTCCATCCTCCCCGCCCCACAGCGACTGTCCGCTCCCGGGCCACACCACGGTCACTTGGCTCTCGCCCTGAGCCTCTCCCCCTCCAGTCCAGCTGGAGGGCCCATGAGGTCTGCAAATGTCACTCTTTGGGGCCAGCTTCTGCCTGCCTGGTAACGCCAGCAAAGCGAAGCTCGAACCTCTCAGAGGGACATTCAGGCCCCAATCCAGCTGGCAGCCACCTGTCCCCTGACTCATTCCCCACAGCACACCCTGTGTTCTGGGGCACAGCAGATTTCCAAATAGGATTTGTTTCCTCATCCCCCAGTGCCTTTGCATAGGCTGTTCCCTCGGGCTGGAATGCCCTTCCCAGCATCTTCACTCTGTGGACTGCTACTCATGTCTCAAGACCCAGCTTGAATGTTCCCCCTCTCAGATAGCCTCCTCCACACATCCTCACCCATCGACCCACCTTCCCCCGGCCCTCAGCCCCAGCGGGTGTGTGAATATTGCCACAGCCCTCTCACACAGTACCGAGGGTGTGACGATGCAATCTCTGCCTTCGAGCCTCTATCCTCCTGCTAGTCTGGGAACGAATTTATCTGGGAAAGGCATCTTATTTATCTTTGATTCCATGGGGCCTGCTTCGTGCCAGGCACACGGTAGGTGCCCCGTCAGTATCTGCTAGATGACGGAATCTACTCAGGCCTCGAACACTGCCTGGCCCACCCTCTGCTCAGTGTTTGATCTTAGGCAAGTCGCTTCATTTCTGTGGGACTCAGTTTCTCTACCTGTAAATTGGTACTAGCGTATGTCAAGAGCTTTCAGATTACGGTAATAAATAGAAGCTCCGGAGATGATCAATGGTGAGGGATAAATTCCTAATGCAGTCACCTTTTGATGATTGCTGGAAAAATTTAATTCTCCACTGGCTGTCTGCCACCTTTTAGCCTGTGTCCATACCCCACCCTTGGCCATCTATCAGGAATGAAAACTATTTGTGATATTGTCCCCACCAGAGCAGATCAGGAAGAAAATTGGTGCTGAATGTGGGGAGCTGATTGATAACACATACACACACACACATATGTATTACATACATATATTACACATGTATATATTACACACACATATACACACGTATATATTACAAGTACAAATATATTACACCTACATATATATTACATACACATAATATTACACACATATATTGCACACACTCATATATACAGGAATACATATTACACACATATACACACACGTCATGACTTTCCAAGGCCTGATATAAAAGACTTTGGGATAGCTTCTTCTCTCGCCCCAAGGGGACAGATCTAGGGGGCTGACACTATTGATCAGTGTTAGGCTTTATCAAAGTAAGGAGCTGGCAGCTAATTCTATTGCAATAAGGATGCTAAGTTCTCTTTGGAAGTAAATTTAGCCCTTTGGTAAGTTATCTTTTCCAGGTCTAATTTAAAAACCTTTTATTATTTTTTGTTCTATTCCTTCTAGGCTTTTCTTTTTTTTCCCTAGGTTTTTGTGTGTGCTCACACACACGTTTTTAAACTGTATTTTAGAATATCGGGATTACATCATTTTGTAAACTCGCTTTTTTAAAAAGTGAACATTGTAACCTGAATACATTTCCGCAGCAGTGCACGCCTCTGAACGGGTGATGAACTCTGTTGTGGGCGCTTCTAGAAGCCACGTTTCTGTGCCCCGTGTTACCAGACCCCACGGATGTCCCGCAGTTTGCTGAGCAAGCCTGAGGTGCCCTAAATGAGGACCCCCCCCCTCCTCGACTGGAGAGCAGTTCACGGGCTCCTTACACTGAGGAGTGAGGTGTACAACCTCCACCTTTGGGGTGTCTTGGCTCTCAGCTGTGCCCGTTTTCAGAAGCCTCGTCACCCCAGGACTCTCTCCCGGGCATGTTCCCATCGCCCAAGGGTGTGTGGGGCTTTTTTGCCACGAAGATCAGGAGCCACATGTTTACTTTCTACATGTGGGTTCTACTTGCCACTGAACGTCAGTTCTCAAACGACATGTTCCCTGCTCCCCTGTGTCATCCAACCCCTCCCCACTGGACCAGCTGCCAGCTGGCTCTGGTGGGAAGGCCCCTGGGACCCAGGTGCAGGCCACCAGGATTCCCACTTGCAATGCCCGGCCGGGTGCCCGGGGCAGGGGGGAAGTGACTTGTCCGAGGCCGTGCCGTGACTCAGCAGCTTTGCCCAGCCTCCCCGACTGCTGGGAACCGGCCCGGGCCCGGGGCTGCCGCCCGGCCTCTAACATGCACCGTCCTGCTCAGGGTGGAAACCTCTCTTCCTGCGAGGGAGGGCAGAGACCCAGGGGTGCCCCAGTCCTGGGTCGCCTGCTCTGCCAGAAAAGGTCCAGCGGCTTTGGGGTGGCCTTTTCCTGTGTGTGTCCCTCGGCCCAGCCTTACTGTGACTGTGCAGGACACGGTCTTCCTGTCCCTTGCTGCCTGGGGGGAGAAAGTGTGCGCAGAGGGCAGGGCCTCGGGCCAGCTCTCGGCTCCCCTACTTGCTGCCTGTGAGGCCCAGGGTGAGTCACTCCACTTCCTTGAGCCTCAGTTTCCTCAGCTGGAAGAACGGGAATCCTGAGAGCCCCCCAACACACGGGGTGGATGGGTGGGTCAAAATTCCAGGCTGTCATCAAATGACTCAAAGGCGGCACTTAATAAATGTGCACTTTTCTTTTGGCTTCATCCTGTCACTGCCCATCTGAGAATCACGGTGGTTCCCTCCTGGGAACACGGCTCAAAAGTCCCAGCCTCACACCGAGGGCCCGTTTCCATATTCCCCTCCCAACCCTGGTCTGCACCAGGCTGGCTTATTGGAGGGCGCCCTGGTGCACAAGCAATTAAAAAACAGTAGGGTCGCTGTGCAAACACAGCTTCAGCACAGGCTCCCTCATTCCCCTTTGAACCTGGAGTCCAGGAGCACCCCCAGGCCTCTCCCCCAACATACACAGACGTTCCAAGCCCCGGATTCCACCAGCCAGCCTACCCTCCAACACCGCTGCCCACGCTAACCGTCACCCTCCTCCCAGCAGGAGCCCTGGCTCAGGTGCCTCCTGTCCCTGAGGCCTGCCCTCCTGTGCCTCCTGTCCCTGAGGCCTGCCCTCCTGTGCCCTCCAGGGTCCCGAGGGCCCTCCTGCCCGAATCCTGCCTCTTCCATGACCTGCATGCCTGTGGGCCATTGCCCTTGGTCACGCAGTGCCCTACGGACTGGGTACCAGCTGTTTCGGGCTTACCTCTAGATGCAGCCTCCTAGAGGGGAGGGGTCACCTCAGTGTGATGGCTGATTCAGGGAGAAAGATAGACGTTTAGGTTTAGGTGTGAGGGGCCTGGGTTTGAACCCCAGCAGGCCACTTACTGGCTCGGGAACAACAGGTAAGTTCTCCGACTCCTCTGAACCTGTGTTCTCCTCTGTAAAATGAGGACAATGCAGTAAGGTGCTTGGCACCTGGTAGGTACTCGGTATTAAGTTAGAGATGACCTTCATGTTGCTATTTTTGCAGTCTCCTCTGTGTCTCGCACATTCCAGGGGTTCCACAAACGCTCCTGAAATGGGGCAGTAGCCAGCGTGCTTGGCTGGGCCATGTGGCCGTGATGGGCGCAAGTGTAGAGCAGGCCAAGCTGTACCTGGAGGTCTTATTGGTTCCAGTCTGAGCTCCTCCTCCGTGTTGACACCTCAGCCCTTTCACAGGCTCAGTAGCTGCTCACAGTAGATTGGAGTGTGGCATTTCCCGGGACAAAGACTCAAAGGCAGGGAGAAGGCAGCACCCTTCCACCCAGCATTCCGGTGTGGTGGGAAGGTCTGGGCTGGAAATTTGAGCCCTGGGTTGGTATCATCACCAATGACCATGATGGTGACCTTGGGCAAATCCCTTTCTCTCCCTGGGACTTATTTTCCTCAGTTGTACTGTGAGGTGGCTGAAGTAGGTACGCCTAGGATCCCTTCAGCTCTGCTGTCCTGTGGCTCTGAGGTCAAAAAGACTCCTGGTCTCAAATAAATAAAGGTGATGTTTTATTCTCAAATTTCAGATAGAGTGACAGTGGCTATATGGGTGGGTGGGGGGGAATAGTAATTGTTGAATAATGGCTGGTAGCATTAATTAATGAATTTGCTTCTGTAATTAACCATTTATTTAACTCTTCATTTATCTAGTGTTCTGTGCCAATGTGGCAGATCAAAGTTGGCTAAGAATGCTTTGTCACTCCTTTCCCTGAAAGCCATGTCTATTTTCCCACTCCCTTGATTCTGAGCTGGATCGAACACTGCTTTAACCCATAGAATATGGTAGAAGTGATGCTCTGCTTTAAGACGACTGTCACCTTCCACTTCCTCCTTCTTGGAACCCAGCTTGTGAGGAAGCCCAAGCAGCCACATGGAGAGGCCCATGTGGAGGAGGATTAGGGCTCTGAGTCAATAGTCTCACCTGAGCTCCCAGCCAACAACCAGCACCAACCTGCCAGCCATGGAGGTGCAGCATCTTGGAAGTGGCTCCTTCAGCCCCAGTTGAACTATTCTAGCTGATGCCACGTGGGACAGAGACAAGTAAGCAGTCTACGTGAACCCTGCCCCAGTAGCCAAATCCGGATGGTTGTTATTTTAAGCCACTAAGTCTGGGGATAGTTTGTTGCACAGCAATCATCACTGCAACTTCAGAGCTAGTGCTGGTCTATGGGAACCCAAAGATAAAGACGTGTCTTAGCCTATGTTCCTCTCAAAAACAGAACCTAAGACAAAGGTTTGCCTGCAATATACAGTTTCTTTGAGAAGTGACCTCAGAGAGCAGAAATGAAGACCAAAGGGGGAAGACAGAGGAAGGAAAGCCAACATTTAGGTGTGTCCCTGAGTTGTCCACCACAATGGGTGACTAGTACTTGATCCCACTGGGACAATCTGAGGAGCCGCAAAGATTGTGTCTCAGAATCGTCTGCTTGAGGGTTGAAAGGGAGAAGCATTTAGCCATGGGATTCCCCCCTCCTATTGGCTGGAGGGTTCCATGGGATGTTCAGTCCCCCCACACTTCCAGGACGTGGGTGTTCCTGACAATGCCTCAGGCTGTGACACGAGGGAAGTCCCGGGGCAGGAAGCAGGGGACATCGGCCTATGTTGGAGTTAGGTGCTGTCAGCATGAGGTGGACAAAATCGGCGTGGAACCATTGCTGTAGCCTCGGCTGGAATCAGAGGTGAGGCCGTGAGAATGGGAGGTGGCCCACAAGAGATGTCCAGAATGACATGGCCCTTTGAGAAGCTGACCGTCTAGTGCCCTTCTCAGCACGTGGGCAGTGGCTACTCCATGAAGCTGTCAGGCTCTCTCAGCTGCACCTGCAGGCTGCTGTGAATTCTGGGCTTTGAGTCCCAATCACCAGCAATCTCCTGGTTCAGAGTTTGAAAGTGAGTCTCCTCTGGACGCTAAGATTTCCAACTGGCATTGTCCTGGAGACGGTAGCCACTGGGCCAGGTGAGTGCTTCTTGCAAAGAATCTTGAGCAGCGCTGCCCACCTTTCACCAACAGCTCTACCCTTTTGCTAGAAAAGTTCCAAAGCCTTTGTCCACCTGTCTGGCCTGAATTATTCACAAAAACTTTAGAGGTACTTGGAGTCCTCCAGAAGAAAACACCTAAGGCCGGTTTACATGAGAGGCTCTTTCTAGCTGTGCCACTTCCTCTGCTCAGAGGTCATGGAAGTGGCACTTCCAGATTCTGCTGGAAATCTGAAACCCACAGGAAGGACAGCCTCCTAAGAAACTCTTCTGGGATGATGGGGCCTGGAGAATACAGTCTTATCGTAGCAGGTTCAGAAAAGTATGTTCCTGCTCTCACTCAGGCCCAGGTGCCTTGGAACCTAGGCTGGGAATCACGTTGCCATGTTCTCAGAAGGTTGGAGTAGGCAGGGGGCTCAGAAAGGTTACAAGGGTTACCTTGCCCCTTATTTCAAAAATGTGGGCACTGGGAATGGCCTCTGGTTTCTCAAGCTTTGGAGTAGGTGTAAAAGAACTTTACAGAAAATGTCAGAAAGCCCTTTGGGTTCTTTGGAGGACATTTTCAAAGTACCACTGTAAAGAGTTATAATAACAAAACATGAATGGTGGACGGAAGTTTGGACTTAATGCATTTTATGGCCGAGACCCTGTTGAACAAGTAGGGTATGATGGCATTGCTGTTGGGGTGGATGTTTCCTGAAGAGAGAATAATAACGATGGGTAAATTCAGTTCATTGCTGCTCAAATCCTCCACTGGACTTTGAGCGTCCAAGTTCCCATAGAAGAGGTTCCATCCCGTGGGCCCTGAATAGTCTTCCATCTAAGAGTAGATACTGTGTTCTGGCTCAAGAGTCCAGAGCAAAAAGTGTGACTTATACCCAAGAGCCATTAAACATGTGGGCAGGGCAGTGGTCTTGGCTACAGGGACCGTGCCTTTTGAGGCAGTAGATGAGACAAAAACTCTCATCTCGAGGTTGGAGTTCTGGCTACATCTGTCGTGGCTTCGCCCCCTGTTAGTCAAGTGACCTTGAGTAATCGTTTCACCTGTGTGAGCCTCAGTTTCCTTATCTGTCATGGGAGAAGCGCTCCCTGCCTTGCCCGCTTGCTGACCTCAGTCAGATAATGGGTGTGTGCACATTGGCTCAAACCACTGACAGGGCGGAGCTGCCTCCAGGTGATCGGATTAAGGAGCAATCTCTCAATCAATCTCTCCTCTTTCTTTTCTGCTTCCCTTTGCATGGTGTCTTCCTTCTCTCAGCCAGGAATCTCAGCTACTAGAATATCAGCCTCCTAGAATCCTTACAGCCTCACACCTAGAGGAAGGGAACCCTGCCAGCTCTAGGTAGAAAAACACCTGAATCAATCACCATGGCTGGGGGTGTGGTGGGTGGGGTGACTACGGCGTATTTTGATTGATCTAGCTTGGGTCATGTGCCCATGCCTGGCCCAATCACTGTGGCCAAGGGCAATGGAGTACTAGGATTGGTCCACTGGGGAACATGCTCATCCTTTGGCCGGGGAGGGAGACACTATGGCTGGGAGCCTCCATCAGAACCACCTGGTTGGTGCAGGAGGTGGAGGACAGGTTTTCAGAGAAGGAGCTGTTGATCTGGGCAGTCGAAACTGTAAATGTCCACTGAAGCGGAGGGCTACTTTGTGAGCCTATAGGCGCCAGGTGCCTGTAAGGTGACGTCAATGTCTCTGTTGTTAGCCCTGTACCTGAGTTTCTGTGAGGAGGACCAGGGGCTGGGAGCCCGCTCCACTCTGAGTATCCTGGCCAAGAAGGTTGGGGACTTGATTTCTCACCTGTTATTGAAAATTCCAATGTCTTATCGATAAAACAGTTCTCCCCTTTGAAACAGAGAACACATGGGACTTCCCTGGTGGCGCAGTGGTTAAGAATCCGCCCGCCAGTGCAGGGGACATGGGTCCGAGCCCTGGTCCGAGAAGATCCCACATGCCGCGGAGCAACTAAGCCCGTGTGCCACACTACTGAAGCCCGCACGCCTAGAGCCCGTGCTCCGCAACAAGAGAAACCACCGCAGTGAGAAGCCCGCGCACCCCAACGAAGAGTAGCCCCTGCTTGCCACGTCTAGAGAAAGCCCGTGTGCAGCAATGAAGACCCCAAAAAAACCAAAGAACACGGCGTGCACAGCATGAGCGCCCTTAAAGTGCTTCTCCCATCATGGTTCTCCTTTTCTACTCCATCCACGCAGCCACTCTTTGCTGAACAGGTGGTCTTTGGCAGTGCTCTCTGGTCTACACGCATACAATGTGCCTGACACCATGTGAAAGTCTAAGAAGACACAAGAGAGGTACCATGGCTCCTGGCTCTCAAAGGAGTTGCAGGCTGGCAGGGGGACAGCTGGCAAAAAGGGTTGAATGTTCAGGAGCTGTCAGCGTGGAGGAGAGAGGGGGGAGGCTGAGGGGCTCAGAATGCCTGGTCTGGGGAGAGGATGGCCCCTGCTTGTGGACTTCTCCCCACTCCCTGCCATTGCCAGGCCACCAATACTTGAAAGGCAGTAACGTGGGGAGGCGAAGAGTATGAGCTCTGTCGGGACTGCCTGGTGTTATCCAGCCCCTGCCCATCAGTTTTCTCATCTATAAAATGGTGATGATAATAATAGTACACACTTCACAGGGTTGTCATGAAAATAACATGTTACTACATATCAAGTGCTTACAAGTGTAAGCACACAGCATGTGTCCAACTCATATAACTTGTTGCCATGTGTCACATCAAATATTTGCTTGCTACCTCATTGACTTTCTCTCTCCCCACCAGATTATAAATTTCATGAGCAGGGATTTTTTGCAGCTGGGTGCAGTATTCTCAAGGCTCTGAATAGTTGCTAGCACACAGTAGTACTAAATATTTGTGTACTGCATACCTGACAGTTAATCTTATACTTGGCTTGAATTATTTTAAGAGCCTCCTTCCTGGTCTCCCTTCTTCCAGCCTCTATATCCCTCCAATCCTTTTTACTCTTACTCAAAAGTTCAGGGTTTTGTTGTATTAAAGCCTTCAACTGATGGGACGAGGCCACATGCTGTGGAGATGAGGGAAGGCAGCCTACTTTACTCAGTCTACAGATTCAAATGTTAACCTCATGCAAAACACCCTCACAGAAACACACAGCATAAGGTTTGACCAGGATTTTAGACAGTCTTTTTAAAGTTAATGCTGACCTTTGAGTTAGACGCTGATGATTCTGGAGTGGATTCATGTCTTGTTTGCTGTATAGTCAGTAACACCACTATAGTTCTCAGGGTGGAAGGTAAATGCGGAGAAGCATTTGCGCATGTTACCATTTCATCATTAACTTTCTTGAAAAAGAGAAAGTCAAGATCTTTACATTTTCATTACTTACGCACTTTCCTTTTTTGTCAGACTCATTGCTTCTAAGGGTTATTGAAAAGTGACAACGCAATTGCAAACACTAAGATAAATAACTGTCGGTTTACACCATCCAGTAAGTGGCAAAGTTGCTGCAGCAAAGCTGCTCCGACTACTACCTATGAGCCCTTCAGCAAGACTCCTGCCTTTGAGGTCCTGCATGTCGCGAATGTGCCCTTCGCCCGTCACTCCCACTCCCCCACTGGCTCTCCAGTGGCCTTGTGGCCTTATGCCTCTTGCAGGCCACACATCACCGACTGGAGCAGCGACACTGAGTCCGTCCCTGCACCGCTCCAGCGGGGGGAGTCAGCGCTCCTGAGTTGCTTGTGTCCGCGAGCATTCCAGCATCTCCGGGAGAGCCGCAAACCCTGTCCTTGAGAGGGTTACCCTGAGACAGGAAAGGCCTGGGAAGGAGAGGCAGGTCAGCCCTCGTCATCTTCTGGATTTAGCCTCAAGTTTACTGAAAACTTGCTCACTGCACGCGTGACTCACACACCAAGAAGCTGGCAGGGGAATGTAAACGGATACAGCCACTATGGAGAACAGTATGGAGGTTCCTTAAAAAACTAAAAATAAAACTATCATATGACCCAGCAATCCCACTACTGGGCATATACCCTGAGAAAAGCATAATTCAAAAAGAGTCATGTACCACAATGTTCATTGCAGCTCTATTTACAGTAGCCAGGACCTGGAAGCAACCTAAGTGTCCATCGACAGATGAATGGATAAAGAAGATGTGGCACATATACACAATGGAATATTACTCAGCCATAAAAAGGAACGAAATGGGGTCATTTGTAGAAACGTGGATGGACCTAGAGACTGTCATACAGAGTGAAGTAAGTCAGAAAGAGAAAAACAAATATTATATATTAATGCATATATGTGGAATCTAAAAAATAAATGGTTCTGATGAACCTAGGGGCAGGACAGGAATAAAGATGCAGACGTAGAGAATGGACTTGAAGACATGGGGAGGGGGAACGGTAAGCTGGGACGAAGTGAGAGAGTGGCATGGACATATATACACTACCAAATGTAAAATAGATAGCTAGTGGGAAGCAGCCGCATAGCACAGGGAGATCAGCTCGGT